>NC_046645.1:13851914-14178966 GCF_900324485.2 Mastacembelus armatus
AATTAGAGGGACAAAAATTAAAAGCTTCTATCATCTTACCATACCGCCAATCTAGTATAATTGCTGTCAGCACATTTACAGTAAAGACAGAGCCACGAAACTTCACATTGCTTGGCTCAGCAGAGCATGTTCCTCTCTTAGGTCGGCTCATGGTAGTTTTATAGACCTGCCAGGCAGAATGTGCCAAGCATAAAAGGTGTGTGCACACACTCAAAATTACACCACTCAAAATCATGTGATTGTTTCACAACTATGAAATCAAGTAATTTATAGAGCTTAAGCTAAAGCTACAGATATTCTTCTGATTAAAAGTCACAAATTTTGTGAATGGTGGAAATTAAATGTCTCACAAGCACATTGCCTCAATCCAGGGAGATAAATGTTATTTCTGCCATTATTGCCATCATTGTTACATCTTCTGTCTGTCTTGTAAGTTAAATTTGGTGGGAGGACAGAGGGAAAGATTAGTTATTGGTTTGCCTTAGCACAGCAATATTATAGGAATGGCACAAGTGGGATGAAAGATTATTTTACCAGCAAGACTTCCAAACCATCAGTTCATCAGCACCAACCACACAATCGTAAAACCTTTCCAAGTTTTCAGATCTCCTTTTATACTTTTCTTATGTTGTGTGAACCAAAGATTATCTGACCCACTCATTTCTGAATACAGTAATTTGAACCAAAGAGCAAAATATCAGTGTGCCATGAAATAAGAGCTTCAGTTAGGCACCACAAAAGCAAACCAAAAAGACACCACATGGTTACATTTACAGCCACAACTTACACAACACAGTAAAGGAAAATCCACCTTACTGATATGTAGAAATGTGATTGCTGGTAAAGAAATGTATTTAGAGTTCACTGGCTTACATTTGAGGAACCTAGGCTTTCCTCTGGCATAAGAGGGAAACAAACTGATTACAGCCTATATGCCCAAAATAGTTTGCACATTTCTCCATTTATGACAGTATTGTGAACGCTTTATAGTATATTGCATTACAACAGAAATACACAGAAGAAACAGGGGGAACTATTCACTCAAGTGATTATAACATATAATTGACATAATTAGGGCACACAAGACAAACAATGTGATGTGGATATTACACAATAGTCTTGGCAGCTACTTGGTTACAATCCATTTTTTTAGGTGCACACTGAAAATTAGGCCAGTAGGCAGTGGATTTTTGCCTATGTTTTTTTTTTTTTACACACAAATTAAGGAATAAACTATTTCACAATGGCAATTATATCCTGTCAGTGTGCAGCATTTAAGTGTTTTAGGAAAGTATTTAGACCTCTCAGGGAAATAATGTTTACAGGAAAGTTATATGCATTAATAAAATGATTTAAACATATAATCAGAAGAAAAAAGACTTTTTTTGTGGCTTGTTAAAGGTTCCTCAGGAAGGTGGAATCACACAATAAATGCAGGGCCTCAGTATTTTTATAATCCAGGTTAAGACTACCTCAGCCCATTTATCATTTTCTGATTCAGACAGAATTAGTTGTGAAAAATACCTCAGTTCACACACCAAAGTAACAATGATCAAAATGACCAGGCCAAATGAGTAATTTGGACTCTATTACAGGAGGTCTGAAGTAAATTTGTCTTATGCTCACAGGGAGGAGAATACAGACATTAAATAACATGGAAATAGTCACTTCTGACAAAATCCTCTTCACTACACCCTTTCTGCTGGTGGTTTCATCTGGTAAAGGTAGTTTTTCATCTTCACAGTCATCAAGTGCTTGCTCATAAGGGATTTCTTGGGTCTCTATGTATACACATAAATTGAAGTTAATATATTAATGATTTTAGCTGATGGCGACTGTAAAGATAACTTGCAGCTTAAGTGAAAGAATTTTTATTTTTTTATTCGAATCTTTTGTTTTGGTGTGGGCACCCCAACCTGTTCTCGCTCTCTCTCTCTCTCTCTCTCTCTCTCACTCTCTCTCTCGCTCCCGCTCTCTCTCTCTTCATTGTGATTCGCTTCTCCTTTATTTACTGTGGGATATTCCCCTCCTCCTCTGTGAGCTTCAAAAGCGCGACCCATGGTGCGTAAGCCTCCATTTCTTCGTTCTGCATCACGATGACATTCTTCAAATATCTTCGCTCAGTTAAGAATGAGCTTATCCTTTTCACAGCGCCATTTATTCTTCTTCCACTGCCGCTGGTGATTGGGACACCGGTATGTAACCATAATTTGATTCGGAGGAAACATTGGATTAATTAATTTTGACTCAAGTTTGCTACACTGACCGCAGTGGAGAAATTTGCCGGTTCTTTTTGATTTTGACATGAAATAATTCGTAACAGCAAAAATGAAATAATAATAATAATAATAATAATAATTAAATCTATGATGTTAATAATGTTAATAAAAAGATTCATTGAGGAAAGATTTGCGTTCATGCGCATGCAGTTTTACGCACAAAGCAACTAAATGTATTTGCACGTTCAGCGCGCCACAGAAATGTATTTTAAATGAATGACTCTGCATTGCTTCTCTGCTGCACCTGTTGATGCGGCGGCCGACAAGTGCACAGAGCGCTTAGAGCAAAATGCATGAGAAATGATCAGTGTTGCCTGAGGCCAGAGTACTCTGAAGTCTTGTTATTTTAACTCCTCGTAGTTAACATGAAGGGTCTCCTCTGGCGTGGGAACATAAAGTCAAAGGGCTCTGTCCACGTTGCTATCACTACATGTGACATACATGTTATGATAAGCATAGACTGCAATCTTATGTCAGGCAATGATAATCTGAGTGCTGTTTACTGTCTAGACAAATGTACAAAAGCAACACTTATCTTTACCCTTTGAACCATCATAACATCTCATGTAAAATGATGTAATTAGTTTTTAGATCTAATAGGACATCATTCCTTAACTGATCTTGACCCCTAAAAGTCAGGTGTGTGGTCTATGTGTGAAATTTCCCTGTATGTTTTTTTTTTTTAATGCAGGAGGCAGAATGTGCTTATGTGATAGTCCTGATGGCAGTGTACTGGTGCACGGAGGTCCTACCACTGGCTGTAACCGCTCTACTCCCAGCCCTGCTTTTCCCTTTGTTTGGCATCATGAAGTCCAAAGATGTAAGTAAAGAAACTACAGCAGTGTGCAGAATTTGGTCAGCATGGATGAATTTGTGTTGGCACATAAGATTTTCTGTGTGACCCTGTTGTCACAGGTGTGTATGCAGTACCTGAAAGACACAAACCTGTTGTTTGTGGGGGGACTGATGGTTGCGGTTGCTGTTGAGCACTGGAATCTGCACAAGCGCATTGCCTTGAGGGTGTTGCTCTTTGTTGGTGTGCGTCCAGCTCTGTGAGTTTTACACATTTACAACAGATTCTGTCTTTGCATGATCATCTTTTGGATAAGCACATCAAAGCATATCTAATCAACAATTATATTAAATCCAGATATAGATAAGGGCATTTATCAAGGTTATTGCCAGCATAGCTGTAAGTCTTTGTCTTTTCTTGTTATATGACGTTGTAAAAAATTTCAATTCCTTAACATCTGCGGGATTTTTTTTTTTTAAATCTTACTGCCAGTTTGATGTTGGGTTTCATGGGTGTGACAGCCTTCCTGTCCATGTGGATCAGCAACACGGCTACCACAGCCATGATGGTGCCTATTGTTCAAGCAGTGCTGGAACAACTCAACGACAGTGAGGCAGAAATACCTCAGATCCTCAGCTCAGAGGAGCCTGTCCAAGCGTTGGAGAATGACAGCAAACAACCTCCACAGACAGAGAAACCGAGTGAAGGGCAAGGTGAGCCACGGCTGTTTTCAAGTACAATGCTCTGTTACGCCAGGACAAGGTGAGATAAGCTAAAATAAAGTTTACTAATCAACAATGATTTGATTTAAAGAAAATTTGTATCATATTAGATTTTTTTCTTCCTATTTATAAAACAATTTTGCTTACCTGTTTTACATTCTTTGTTCTTTATGTAAAGGCCCAATAGTAGTGACTTTCTTAGATGCAGCAGTGGAGGCTGCCAGGCATAAGGAAGCAGCAGAAAGGCGGAGAATGTGCAAAGGGATGACCCTGTGTGTTTGTTACGCTGCCAGCATTGGAGGCACTGCCACACTAACAGGAACTGGCCCCAATCTGGTGCTCAATGGCCAGATGAGCCAGTGAGTGTTTTATAAATGCTAAATAGTATTCCATCATTTACAATCTTATAAATGTAACTTACTTACTTTTGGTGTTTTCTTTAGATTGTTTCCTCAAAACGGAGATGTGATTAACTTTGCCTCCTGGTTCGGTTTTGCCTTCCCTAACATGATCCTGATGCTCGCACTGGCTTGGCTTTGGCTGCAGTTTGTCTTCATGGGATTCAAGTGAGTTTGGTGATGGTTAAAGCCTTAATTATAGTGACAGAGACTTGAATCAGCATCAAGGAGCTTGTACGGCGTCAGTAGTGGAACTGAGTTTAAAGGTGACAAAGATTTTTCCCCCCTCCACATTTCTTCAGCTTTAAAAAGACATGGGGCTGCGGTGCTGTGAAGACAGAGAAGGAGATTGCTGCCTATAATGTGATCTGTGAACAGCATCGACTGCTGGGCCCCATGTCCTTTGGAGAGATCAGCGTTCTGGGTCTCTTCATCCTGCTGGTGGTGATGTGGTTCACGAGGGATCCAGGCTTTGTCAAAGGCTGGGCAACCGATATCTTCAACAGCAAAGCAGAGTTTGTAGTCTAAATTTTTTTACTTTCTTATTCTTCTCTTAATTTTTCATTTTTACATTGATAATGTTGATAAACTTTGACATAAGTGGTTTTGATCATTCTCCACTTCTCAGGTATGTGACAGATGCCACCGTGGCGATCTTCGTTGCGATCCTTCTCTTTGTTCTGCCTTCTAAACCCCCACGCTTCTGTTCACGGAGGACCTTTGACACAGGCAAGCCATCACTCTAGAAGAAGGCTACATGCCATATATGTTAAGAAAGTGATGATGCCAGGGCAATTTATACTGATTTTGAATTTGTTGCATCTGTAGCACATCCTCAAACTGTTGGTCCAACTCCACCCCTGCTTACCTGGAAAGTTGCCCAAAAGAAGCTGCCATGGGGCATTGTGCTTCTTCTTGGGGGAGGTTTTGCTCTGGCCAAGGGCAGTGAAGTAAGTAGCAGTCATAAAGTGACACATAAGCTCACACATAATTTTGTAAGAATAACAATGTCTCTCGAGGTGAAAGGGAAAGTGTGTTGGTGGCTTTGTGGTGAAGTGTGTTTAAAATTACAGTGAAATCAATCCCTCTTTTTTTACCCTATTTGTTGTGGACAGTTTATTCAGCAATGGCCATTCAATATTCACTACATTTTATAGTTACTCCTCTTTATGTTATGGTTTGGTTTCAGGCAGCCCACATATGCATGAGGGATTCACAGTAAACAGTAGAGCATGTAATCCCTTATTACTGTTTTAAATTTTTCCTGTCTAAGATCTGCCCAATGTACAACTTTCTTATATCACAGCTATAGTAATTATTGCTAATGGAAATTGAACATTTGTTAATGGGTAAAATTTTATAATATGATGGTAACAGTTATAGAATAATTAGAATAGAATAAAAAAAAAAAAGACTCTGCATGTGCATCGATTAATAATAAATACCAAAATGTGTATCCATACAGGAATCAGGACTTTCAAAGTGGATGGGAGATCAGATGTCTCCCCTGCAACACATCCCTCCCTGGGCAATAGCTATCATTTTATGCCTACTGATTGCTACCTTCACTGAGTGCACAAGTAATGTAGCCACAGCGACGCTCTTTCTACCTGTCTTAGCCTCAATGGTAAGTTCTCAGAGAGAGTGAAATGTGTTTGAGGGGGAAAAAAAAAAAAGCAGAAGTAGGGCCAGGATGTCAGACTGCAGGAGACAGACAATCCCGTTTTGCAGCAGTGGTTCAGTGAGGTGAAGTGCTTCCTAGTGTAATTTTCTTTCCTCAATTGGAGTCCAGCATTGAACCTACTCCTAGTGGGAACTGGCCTATTTTCCCTTGTTTGGTTACTAGTCAGTCATTCAGACTGAATATGTTTGGTCCCCTTCCCAAGGCCCCTCCTTTCATTAATAACCTGCCAAACACACCAATTCAGCCCAGTGCCTTGTAATTCTGCCCACCTCGCTGCTGCTGAAGAATGGCATTACTGTGCCTGCTAGTTGAACACTCAAGAGAACGCCAAAGCTGGGCTTGCGAAAGACAGTGCCAAGAGTATTCAGATAGATATTTATTGAGGGAAGCAAATGGGCACACAAGGATGTTCAAACCTTGTGTGAAAATACAGACAGAAAGAAAACTGAGAAAGGAAATGTATCTGATCAGCTACACGCAGCTCTTTGCCGCACCTGTGTGGGCAGTCATGGTTTGTGGCATGTCACTTTGTGTCATTCTGTCAAGCAAAATTTTATCTTTTTGTTCTGCACAAAAAAGACTGAACAGTGCCATTTATGGTGACCTGATATTCAGGCTAGAGTTTAAAGAACACTAAGTATAAAGTCTGAGTCTTTTTGGACTTTGTTTATTTTGAGAGCCAGAAATTACTGTGCACTTGTAAGCTACTATACTCTGGGATATGTAATTCAGAAGCAAAAAGTGGTGTTTTCTGAACCTTAGTATCCTGCATTATTGCAACATATGTAGTGCTTTTCTGTTCTAGATATTATGACTCAGCTCCAAGTTGGCAGGAATTCCATCTTAATTACACCCACTTAAAAGTTGGCAGGAATTACATCTTAATTACACCCACTTAATGTGAGTTTTCACTCAGCACAGAATTGCACACCTTTCACTCTGAGTTATGTGTCACTGGTTACAGTTGTAGAAAAATAGCCAGATGGAGGAGTGTAGGATTTTGTGATCAAAGCTGTATTCATCCCTGTCTCAGACTGCTGATGCTTTCTGTGCCATTATTGCAGTCTCAGTCCATTGGAGTCAATCCACTGTACGTCATGGTGCCTTGTACTCTGAGTGCCTCATTTGCCTTCATGCTGCCAGTTGCTACACCGCCAAACGCCATAGTCTTCTCTTATGGGTACCTTAAGGTTGCTGACATGGTGAGTATGGCAGCGGTTTGTTGTGTTTATTCAGTAAATTATATATTGGGTACTCAATGCTGTCACATTAAGGCCACTGTTACACTGTTGGGATTGCAGGTGTGACCTGAAACTGTTAAAAGAATAAATCTACATTACAGTTTAATGCTTAGAGTCTTGCTCCTTTCTCCTCTCATCTCTATATGTTTGTAAAGTGGATTCATAAGCATTGGAAATTTCAACTTAGGGCCATGGTTTGCAATGTCACATTTATGTCCATTCACTCCCTTCCACTGATGTTGCATGCAGTCATATCACCTTGGAATCTTACTGGCTGTTGATATTGGGTATGGATCTTCTCATAACGGGGAAATGTAAGTGAATCCAAAAAATATATATTTACAGCATTTTTCTGTATTTCCCAACTGTCACACCCTGCAGGCCAAGACAGGATTTGTCATGAACATCATCGGGATCCTTTGTATAACACTTGCCATTAACAGCTGGGGCAGGGCCATGTTTCACCTGGAGTCTTTCCCCATCTGGGCCAATGTCACTGGGGTTTGAGTCTGGTTCAACCCTAGGAGATGATTCACATATAACCCTGCTCCTCCCTAACCACAAGTGCCAGACACAGACCTCCAGTCAGAGCGACAGCATTAGCGCCACATGGTGCAGACGTTCAATTGCTGTCAGGATACAAGTCTGTAAGGCTTGATTTCTTTGACACCTAGGTACTGCTTGCAAAAGTAAGCGATGTTGAATAGAAGAGTGGCTAAAGAATTCAATTCTTTGTTTTATTTGCATTGTATCATAGTGAATTTACACTTTAAAGAAATAAATTTTAAGAACACTCCTAGTCTTTATAAACAGTGGGAAAAAAACACTATACTTTACTATATATCCTTTAAATATAGAAGAATCATCCTCATAAGCAGCCAGCTCTAGATACACTTTCAGCTCTTAAGGTGAAAGATGCATTAAACAAAACACAGCCACGTGTCACATGTAGCCACAGCTTAACAGCAATAAGACATGCTGTATAATATAAGAATGCAACTTAGCACATTTACATAATTCCAGCACTTTATAACAATTTTGAGGTACTTGTACTTTACTTAAGATTTACATTTTCTGCTACTGCTTGCTTTTACTTCACTACCGTACAGAAAGAAATACTGTACTTTGTTTAAATGTATAATTTTCATATTACAGCTTAACAATAAAAACATATCATGCTATTGCAAATGATGAATTGCTATAGATCTATCCAGCTGCATGGAGTAACGCCAGCTCAACTAGATACAGCAATATAATCTGCTTAGTAGATGAATATTGATCCAGTGAGATTATATATATTACTATGACACTGACAAGGACAGTCCTGCTGCCTACTTGTATACTTCTACTTTTGATACATTTTTGTGTCAATATTTCTGTAAAATCACTGAGTTAAACTATTGAAAGCAAGAGTTTTACTTGCAATAGACTGTTTTACATTATAGTTTTGTTACTTGAATAAATGTCTGAATCCTTCTTCCCCTACCTGGATCTATGTACTGAATTTTACATATATGCATACTCTCAAAAAGTTTGTGAGATTTTGGTATTTATAGTTAATGAGCTAATATGTACCGTATAGCAGTTTCTAACTTCAAGAAAACATGTATTTATGCCATTTTACATCCAAAACAAACCACTGTCGTTTATGTTTGAGGGAATATGATACTTACAGCAAGAGTTTAACTTTGAAGTCTCTACCAACTCAAGAAACCTTTGTGTGCCTTGTAAGGGATGTATAAACATACTGACTTATTGCCCTGTAAACACATTTGCAATATTTTATTTAATACAGGATGTACTGATATTCCAAAACGTCCCACTACACTTCTGTCCCAATTGCAACAGTGATATGTTAATAAGCACTGTATTATACTGTTTATTTTTACATGTCAAATAAATAAAACCTTTTTTTTTTCTTTTTAAATAAACAATGAACTGAATTAATCAATGCTTCACTGGTTTGTGACAAAATCTGGAAAAATGAAATCCATGAGTTTTAATATGATGAGGGCCAATGTTTTTTACATGTTGAATTGCCTCTACCTCCAGTGAGTCTAGAATAACTCATCTACTGAGCAATACAATCATTTTGCATATACAGTCTAATTTAATGAAAAAGGCATTATATAATTTGTTGTTTAAGTCATACACACAATATTGTTAGATTTTCCAAAAACACACTTTGGTGTTAAGAGTGATCCAATTTTGTTGTCATCAACCACCTCTATCTCAAAATCATAGGATTATTACACAGTTTTTAAAGTGCACATGTATTCCTCAGTTTCTGGCTTAATGACCTCATGTCTCATGCATAAAGCTGATATAATCCTCTAAAAACAGTGCAGAAAGCCACAGTAATCCCAGACACACCTAATGTATGTAGGCAAGAGCTCTGTGTCATTGTCCTTTTACCGAGATGTTGCGTGAGCCAAGGGTCAAGGCAGTTATGTTATCCTACACTGTCTTGCGTCATAAACATTATGAGCTCAAAGAAGACATTTCACATTGGTCAGTTTAAAGAGACACAGAACTTTATTACAACACACTGAATAGCTTTCATCAGGACGTGAATTAGTGTTTGCCATTCAGCAAGAGAAAATATCCTCATCAGACGGACAGTAAGGTACATATCAGCAGTAAGCAGTAAAAGGCACCGGACCTTACTGGTGGTATCGTGCAACAAGGAAACATGTCACACTGCAGCAAAGGTAGCGGCGTGAAAGAAGAAACTAAAGAGTCACATCATAGTCCTGACCTCCGTTATGTTGGACAATTAAAATGTTAGAGTTAAAGTGGTTAACAGGCAGTTGGGTGCATAGAGCAGATCACTATGATCTTAGGTCCCAGTGAGGAAAAAAAAGTTTATGTAATTACAGTGCCCTTCTCTCTCTACTGCCATTTAGCCACCCACTCATTATCCAATTGTAACAGATTCTCATGTATCATAGCATCTATTCTTGGCTATATATGCATGTAAGGCCTAAATAGGAAATTGAACAACTGCATCTTGTTCTCTTTGCTAGGGTTGCATGTGACTGACTGCACACACAAGACCTCTAGTGAACCCAAAACCACATTTCTTTTTAACTTGTTATACACTAGGCCTTCTGGCTGCAGAGTAAGCAAACAGCAAGATTAATAAATGACTTCCTGACAAATATAAAGTCATTTGAGTTTTAGGAAAACCAAGGGTCAAAAAGCACATTTTGTGTCTTGCCCACCTGTTTCATTTGACTTTTTTTTTACTTTTGTGGATGGGAATGCTTTTTAAGGCCACAGTGGCCTTCCACCTTTCCTGTATCAGTTACACATGAGGACAATATGCAGCTTGTCTGATACAATCAATTCTTCCTGGAACATAAAGACTTGTGTATAGAGATGGTTTCAGTTAACCAATTAACCTGTGAACAAGATTTGGGCCAAAAGCTAAGAGGTCGTGAAGCCACAGTGGTCCTTTCTTTGTGCTCTTCAGGCCAAAGTATATTCATACTAACCAGGCCAAATGAATAGTGCACTCAATCATTTTCTTAAATGGATGACAACGAATTCATGTTACCTGGCAAGTCACAAAATATGTCTTCATCATTTGGCAGAGGAGCTGATCTGTATTGCTGAATTGACATGAAATGAAAAAGATAAAACAGAATAACTGTGGTTTTCTAAAAGTAGAGTGCTGCTGTGATGACACTGCCATAAGGAAAAAAACTTACTATGTCAGCACTTAAATAATATATGCCCACAAAATTAATCTTTGAGTGAACTACATGACAGTATGGGTCAAACATTAATTTCTTCTGCTTTCAGGAATAGTAAAATATTCGTCCATGTTCTCTTGCTCACAACAAACAGGACTAATGTGGATGTTTGGGGATGGCAACGTTAATCACTCTGTCACTTTGGGCCAGACTGAAATCCATCCATCCATCCATCCATCTTCTATACCCGCTTTTCCTGGTTCAGGGTCACGGGGATCTGCTGAAGCCTATCCCAGCTCTCTCTCGGGTGGAAGGCAGGGGTACACCCTGGACAGGTCACCAGTCTGTCGCAGGGCCACATATAGACACACAAAGACAGACAACCTCACACACTCACACTCACTCCTACGGGCAATTTTAGAGTCCCAGACTGAAATATTTTTTAAAATATATAGGAAGAATTTCCATATAATCTGCTGCAGACATTCATGTACCCTTTGAATGAGTTGTACTAACTTTGGTAATGTATTCACTTGTTGCCATCATCTGATCTGCCATACTTTGGAGTATGACCAAATATCCCCAAGGACAAACCCATTATTCTCAGCTGCACTTTGTGTTCAGTATTCATTCCAGTTGTTTAATAATTAGCTAATGATACCACGACAACATTCTGATATTCTAAACATGTACTTGCTACAATCAACTTGTATTGTCACCATGTTAGCATGCTGACGTTTGCATTTAGCACAAAGCACAGATGTGCCTAGAAGAATATCGCAGAACACCTACCATGGCGATTAGTCTGGTTTAATTGTTTTTCATGCATAAATAATAAACATTAGATTGCAGAATAGTCCATTTTCTATTGGAGAGACACTGCAGATCTCATGTTTTTTTATTTATTTTGGAGTATGAGAATATGTACAACTAAGGCACAGTGTACAGTGAGGGCATTCAGGTGGGTACCGTCTTATTACCTGATCTGTTGGTCCTACTTCAAAATATGGTGCTTACATGGTGCATACTCCTGAATTCGTTTAGGCAATTTATCATACAACAAACACAGAGCCATGTTATTCTAGCATAACGTTGCACACATTGCACATAGAAGGGTAAGAAATAGGGTCGTATCATGGCACCCAATGGGAAGTTTTTCATTTATGGGCCCTTAACAAACTGCCATGTTTTTCAGATTATTTAGGGACCAGAGTATACCCCTGTGGAGGCATTATCATTCAGGAGAACTGCTGCTGAACCACAGGAGAGGTGTTTTATTTCAGAATCATATGTCCTTTTTTATAGTCACTAAATGTTTGCTGACATTTACATCGCTTTTCCCTCTTGCCAGGAAATGCACCCAGAATCCTTCACCTTAAGGAACATTCCACTTTTAGACACTTGTTTTGCATATACCACTCATGCAAAAACAGGATGAAGAATGATTCATCGGACTGTATGACCACAGTTCATGTGTTCTGTGCATAGCTTCACTCGCAAAAAAGGCATTTTTAGGTCTAATAAGAGGTTGAGGCTCTGCAACCCTACTATTGTGTCCCTCTCTCTATAGTTGTCTATATATTGCTTTGATGAAAGTGCCATGTCAACTGAGCCCCAGCTTCACATTTACAGTCAGCTGATTGAATGTTGCCTGCCTGTTTTAACCTCGCATGCCAAACAAATACACAGACGATTTGGTGACCAAAGAACATGCATCTCCACTCTAAACTGCCCCAAACTAATGATGTCTGTGCTACAGACCTACAGGACAGTATCACCTGATGCTGATGTTCAAAATAACAAACAGAACAAGCAGCTTTTCCTTTTGAATGTCTTGCAAAATATATCTTTGTGATAATTTTTATGTCCTGGGGGCCACAATAAATTACAACTCTGGGATCATACCTTAACAACTCATTATCAATGTACTTAACACTTAATTCTCTCATCATTTTACTGCTCTGTTTAACAAACATTTGAAATTAAAGTGCTGTAACAAAAACATTAGATTAGATTAGATTCAACTTTATTGTCATTGCACATAGTTACAAGGCAACAAAATGCAGTTAGCATCTAACCAGGAGTGCAAGTTAGCAGTGCAATATGAACATATATACGAGTGTACAGTAATATATTACATCACTGCTGGGTTTATCCAGTGTGTGGGGATGTCACCGTCCATGTAAGGGGGTTAGTGAAGTTGAGTTCACTAAGGTAACCGCTGTGGGGTAAAAACTGTTCCTCAGCCTGCTCCTCTTGGCTTTTAGGTATCTGAACCTTTTTCCAGAGGGAAGGAGCGAAAACAGTTTATGTGCAGGATGAGAGTAGTCCTTCACAATGCTGCGAGTCTTACGCAGACACCGCTTCTTATAAACATCCTCAATGTTGGGAAGCGGGGTCCCAATGATGCGTTGAGCGGTTTTCACCACCCTTTGGATTGATTTACGGTCTGAAACAGAGCAGTTCCTGTACCAGACTGTAATGCAGCTGGTTAGGATGCTGTCCACTGCACAGCGGTAAAAATTGTTCATTATGTCCGTAGAAAGTTGATTCTTCCTCAGTAATCTCAGGAAGAAGAGACGCTGAGATGCCTTCTTGAGCAGACTGGAGGTGTTGGAGAACCAAGTTAAGTCCAATGCCCCTATTCTCCTGGTAGGCAAACTGATGAGGGTCCAGTGTGGGTGGTAGGCTTGTCTTGAGATGTGCTAGGACTAACCGTTCAAAGCACTTCATGATTATGGGAGTAAGTGATGATATGATAACATGATATGACATTTAAAATATATTGGGGATGCATGTCATGTATTTTTGTGCAACAAACATCCTTCTTTTCATCAACACTAATATTGCAATTGTGCAAATAAACTGGTCACTCTGACTCAAATAAAACCAAATTGTTAAAGTGCATCAAGTATCAGACTGCTGTACATGTCAAATAAGCAAAAAAAGGTTGCAAATTAAAGTTCAACAATAAAACACATTATAACTTTTAAAACTATGTTTTAAAAGTCATATTTTAGTGCCACTCCAGTCGGCATACTTTTCTTCAACAACAAACACGAACTGCCATATGTCAAGTGTCTAAAAAAAAAAAAAAGGTCGCAGTCAAATGTGTTGTGACTTTCACTATAAATATCAAATGAACTGTAGGCTATGGCAACCTTTGCAGAAAAAAAACTGCCCAACGCTACAGCTAGCTAATCTACTTTACAGCTCCTTTATTTTTCTATCTGAAACTCTTGTTAAGTTTGAGCAGCAGTTGGTTTTCAAAGTTAGTGGACTTCATCCTCAACAAGTTAACTTATGGATTTGACTCAGACGTAACCGAATGTGGGTTGGGTAGTTATATTATGTTGTATCTGTTTTTGATCACGTGATATAATGCTACCAGTTAGCCTGTTAGCCTACTCGCCAGTTAACTACCCACAAATTGTGCCAACCAACATTAGCAAAGCCATGCATCGATGTCTTAGTGACTAATTTGAGTAAAGCCTCTTACTAAACTTCTTTTAAACTACCAGTACCAACAGAACAAGTGGGATATAATTCAACTAACCTCCACATGCTTGCGCAGGTTTGATGCAGAGTTTTTGTAAGCAGAGTTCGATGGTTTTTGGAAAACACCGATTGCACTACATGATAACTCTGTTAGTGTTAGTTTTTTTTTTTTTTTTTTTTAGTTAAAAGTCATTTTTAAATATGGCCAGGGGTGTTTGTCAATCTTTTCATCTGAATTAGCCTCCATCTCCTCTTCAACCAGTGCATCAGGAGGAAGGTCAATGTTACTCGACTCCATCTCTGTGGAAATTTAGCGCCACTGTTAAATACGCTTCCGGTTCAGCAGTAGCCTATTTATTTATTTATTTTTTTACTCAGTAACGGATGTGGTTTGAAATGTACCCAAGTACAACAATTAAAATATATATATACTTAAGTAAAAGTAAAATTACAGATTTTAAAAACTACTTTAAAAAGTACAAGTACACAAAAACCTATTCAATTACAGTAACGTGAGTAAATGTAATTCGTTACTTTCCACCCCTGTATAGGCTTATAGTGTTCTGCTGTTTAAGACCACCTTAAATAACTCCTATTTTGAGGCTACATTATAATTAAGTAAGACATTACAGCAGGAAATTCCCGTTGAAGGTCCTGTATCATAGCCTCTTGTCACAGAGACTCAGAGACTACTCAATGCAGCAGTATATGGTTAAGTTTGGTATATGACTATTTTAAACAGGCAATTACCATGCATGAAAACACACTCCCCAGTCACAAAACCAGGAAAGTGATGCAGATAAACTCTTTACCTGATTTAATTCCATATCTGGAATATTTTCTTCATCTGCCATCTTAAAGCTAAGATGTTAACTTTGAATGGATGCCCACATTATGGTTGGGACTTGACAGTCAGCTCATCACACAGTTCAATAATGCTAATGCACAAAAAATTAAAACAGATTGTTCACAAGTCCCAAATCTGGAGTCAAAGTGAAGTCCCAGATCTAATTGTAAATCACTGGGTGTATGACTTAAGTGTAACTTAAATCCAAGTCCCAAGTCTAGATCCCCATCTCATCTGTCTTGTCTTTTGCAATTATATGGATAAAGTAGCCTGACGATTGTCTACTTAAAGACATTCATTTCACAAAATGAAAAGCTGTACTTTTTTGTTCAACTGAGACCAATTTCAGATAGTCGGATGTTATTAAATGCATTCTATCATAAAGATAGGACCTCATGAATAAATGTTTAATCTAATTTAATTAGATTTTATGTAATTTAATTTACTTTGATAGGTTTTAAAAGTATGAAAAGTATATTATAGGGAGACTTGGCTACTTTGAGACTTACAGAACATCTTGTAAAAATAACACACCATTGCTTAATAATTCACTTTATTTCATTTGTAATGGGCTACTGAAGGAAGTAAGGATGGATGGATGGATGGATGTATGGATGGATGGAAGTAAACATGGATGGATGGGTGGAAGTAAGGGAGGATGGATGGATGAATGGATGGATGGGTGGAAGTAAGGATGAATGGATGGATGGATGGATAAATGGAATTAAGGATGAATTGATGGATGGATGGATGGATGGACACGTCCACCCTGTTGTAAGGGTGGATGGATGGATGGATGGATGGATGGATGGGTGGAAGTAAGGAAGGATGGATGGATGAAGTAAGGAAGAATGGATGGATGGATGGATGGATGAAACAGGCTATGTCTAAATGAAAACCTTGAAATTGCGACATTTCAAACTGAGGAACAACCAGAGGCTTCGATAAAAAGGAAATGGCTCCATCTGCTGGTACAGAATTGAAAGACAACCTGGAGTTTGCAATTGTTTTATAGAGTAAATAGACTTTTACAACCACGTTTTCATCTGAAATATACATATAAATTAAGAACATTCATACTCTAAAACTATTCAGGTCTGTTTTAATGACACAAATACATCATGACCTATGCTACTTTTCAACAGTTTTAAACCAAGCCGATTCACAGCAGTGTTTTTTTCCCTGGACTGCTGCAGGCAGCTGTCACAGCTCTGCTAAAACAAACACAACCAGCCCTGTCAGAATCGGACGAGGAATCAGCCAGGATTCAGGAGCTCTCACTAAAATGTGACCTTTGTCGCCCATTTCCGGTGGAGGCAGGTTTACAGCCTTTCAAACCAGCATACACTGAGGACAGAGGTGTCATACAGAGCAGCAGGTAGTGAATCATGGAGAACAGCAGCCCCACTTCACCTCTTTCTTCATGGAGTTGGGTTTTAAGGCAGATCCGCATGGTGGTCCCTGTTGGCTCCAAGGCAGAAATCAAAGAGTTGTCTAAACTGGCCGTACCAGCAGTAAGTGACCTCTTTTTCTTTTCCTTTCCACTGCTCCCTTCAGGGGTCACCACAGCAAATCATCTGCCTCCCTTTAACCCTATACCAGTGGTAAATGACCTCTGATATTTGACAATAATCATGTCGCAGCAGACATTCATTCTTTTTTTTCTCTCATCAGATTATGGCCCAGTTCATGGTTTTTGCAGTGAGTTTTGTGAGTACTATCTTCTGTGGGCACCTGGGGAGGACAGAGCTGGCGGGGGTGTCTTTGGCCATAGCAGTAAGTATTGTTGCAGAAGTGATATTATTTAAGTAAACGTAAATCGAGTAGAGCAGCAAAACACCTGCCAATGCTTCTCTTATATCCTCAGGTTGTTAATGTTACAGGCGTGTCAATTGGGTCTGGTTTGTCATCAGCATGTGATACTCTCATTTCTCAGGTATGATGAGTCTTTCTTTATCACAAACACATTAGATCGATCGATCAATTTGTTATTTTATCGTTGACTTATAAATACTGTGCCCTTACATTTTTAGGGAATTTTAGAATGGGATGGCAGAGAAAACAGCTGATGTGGAAGTGGTCATTTTATTTTTGCAATAATTCATTCAAGACTGTGTTAAAAATGTCAAAAACAACCATGTCTTATCTTGTTAATCTATTGATGTCAGTTTTGTTCATTATGTTTTAATGTCTAGATAGGTGAATATCTTAACAAAAGCAGCTGCAGGCTCCAGTTGTACTCACATGATCAAAAGCAGATTCGAGGAAATGACATCTCATGTCTCTTAAAATGTGTTTCCCTATGCCTCTGCTCTTGAATCTTACCTGGGTGGGCATAAGACACAAAAAAAGATGCAAGTGATGGAAAACGTGGATGCAATTAGAGGAATTGGGATTCACCCATTGTTAAATGATTCTCAAAGAACTTGCTATTTTAGACTTTTAAGTTCTTGGAGAATAATGAGAGGTACATTAAAAATATATCTAAAAAGTAATTTATATATGGATGAATAAGATCATACTCTTTGGCTTTAGACCTTTGGGAGTCGTAATCTGCTGAGAGTTGGGATCATTCTGCAACGGGCGATTCTCATTTTGATACTGGCGTGTTTCCCCTGCTGGGCGATCCTCATTAACACAGAGCCCATTCTGTTGGCTGTCAGACAGGATCCAGAGGTGGCCAGGTCAGCTGTCATAAGATGCACACAAGTCTTTCCCTCTGTTTGTCCATTTCTTGTTGATGATGATGCAGTATTTCTCTCCAGATTGGCTCAGATGTATGTGAAGATTTTTATGCCAGCTCTTCCTGTGAGTATGTCTAATTAACATGATAATCTAAATCGCCAGAAGATGAAGGTGTGAGATCTCTTTGCCAAAGGGCACCTATGTAAAATGTGTTCTGTATGTTGGCCAGTGCATTGTGGGATGGGAGGTAGCCTCTGCCTCCTGCTCTTCAGTAGGATTAAACATTTCTTAAAAATTGATAGACAATGCCTGTTGTCTCCAAATATTTGCAACTCAGAGATCAGTCTTCTTTCTTCACTGTTCTGTCTTTCCAGGCTGCTTTCATGTTTTCTTTGCAAATGAGATATCTGCAAAACCAGGTAAGTCCATTATTATGCAACTGATGAGTTGCAACAGTTCAGGTTGATTATATGCATGAATGGTTTATCCAAGACCCGATTAGAGCAAACATTTTATTAGTCGGTCATTTGGTTACAGTGTAACCCCAGGCCATATATTGATATCACATTAGACATTAATACTGTCACTAATACTGGACTCAGACAGCATTGAGGTCATGGCGTCAGTGTGCGAAACACTTGCACATCTTATGGTGATTTTGTAGAATGTATCCTTTAAACCTCTCACGTACAAAGATACCTTTGGTTTGTTAAATCAGACATACTGCCTGTTGATGGAAGAAAGATAGAGTGGAAAATCCTGACTATTGTCTCTGGGTTCTTGTTTTCCCAGTGTCTGATATAAATAATAGGTGTCACTTTCCTTTAGGGCATCATATGGCCAGAGGTAATCACAGGCTTTGTGGTCAATCTCCTTAATGCTCTCATTAACTACATTGTGCTCTATGTATTAAATCTGGGAGTCGTGTGAGTATTGTGCATTTCACTTCAGTATTGCCATTACTGCTTGATTTACATAACTACCATCATACTATGATACCATCATACTTCACAGTGGTTCTGCTGCTGCCAACACCATTTCTCAGTTCTCTATGGTTGGAATTCTCTACATTTATATCATGTGTAAAGGTCTTCATAAGGCCACCTGGCCCGGTAAGTACAATGTTTGCATCGGAACATAGCATGTGTTCTACGTCAATGAATAAAACATTGTGAGTGAATCAAGCTGTTGCCCCTGGAGCAACAAGTTTTGATAAAATCACTCAAATGTGTCCTGCATGAATCTGAATTTAAACCATTATCTAAAGCCTTAGTTACATAACATGTCATTAAAAGTGATGAGAAAAAAGACCACTGGTTGGCTGGTAAAAGCACTTAAAACAAACATCTATAGGTTCCTAGAGTTAAAGGTGCGATTAAGAGCAATCTATTTGTAAAAGTGGTATATAGTATTCATAAAAATGCTGTCATTAGTGTGTAGTCACTGAAAAATACCAACCACTGCATTTTCTTACTTTTAGAATTAAACTTTTAAATCTACAGAGGAAGTGGGTCTCCTTTCACAGAGGCAGCCATGTTGCCATATTCCCTGCCTAGGGCCAATATTTGGCCCTAGGGGCTGAGTGTGGGGGAGGCTCAGAAAGTTATTCCCTGCAATCTCACCACTAAATCCTTCACATTTCACACGTTGCACCTTCAAGTATAAACACAGTTTTTTCAATAAGAACATGCTGTACTAAGAGGCTTAGCAGATTGCCAAAGGGCTAAAAGGAAAATATCTTGTAAGTTGAAATTACAATTTTAATTACAAATGGTAAAAATACCTAAAAATTAAGACAAAGTAATACAAATATGTGAGCTTTGAAAAAGATGTATATTTATACAGTAATTATACAGTTAGCTGTTATAGAGTATTCAATCATATAATGAGCCAGAATGTCAGTATATTTATTTTTTTCTTTAAATTGTTCCGTAACTTTTCTCTTGGAAGTTTTATTTATTATATAAACATAAGTGTGCCCTACTTAAACTGTGTTTTTATGAATAAGTAAACCTGATTTACATTTTTTGTTGGAGTAAAGATACTTTTGTGGTTGGGACAGGCAAACTGACAGTAACTGAATGTTTCACTGATATCATTGTTTGATTACACAGGCTGGTCTAAAGAGTGCCTGCAGGACTGGGGCTCGTTCATCCACTTGGCCATCCCCAGCATGCTCATGTTGTGTGTGGAGTGGTGGACATATGAGATTGGAAGTTTTCTGGCAGGTAGCATCATAGCTCACTGTGGTGTTAAAGCATCTGTGTGAAATAAAGTTGGTCTGAAATCTTACAGCTGTTTGTCATTAACAGGTCTAATAAGTGAGGTGGAACTCGGAGCTCAGTCAGTTGTATATGAACTGTCAAATGCTGCATATATGGTAATTGCTCAAAGAAATACTGCATATACTAATCATGAAATTGTGTGAGAGGAATTACCTGTTTACACATGCAGCCTAATAGCATATTAATACAGTATTTTGTCATTAGTTCCCTCTGGGTTTCAGTGTAGCAGGCAGCATAAGAGTTGGAAATGCCTTGGGAGCTGGAGAAACAGAGCAGGCCAAGCTCTCTGCTAAACTGACAATGTTCTGTGCAAGTCAGTATGCACCTAACACAATTTCTATGTTGTCTGCTTATGTCTTATTAAAATAACGTGCATTTGAAATTATTATACTGCAGAATTCTCACTTTATTATCCACTTATGAGGTGCCCTTAAGAAGGGCAGTGTGTTCCCAAACTGCTTAAGGAGAGTTGCTTGATTCGGCCAGCATTAAGAGACTGCTTGTTGTGTGACTAATGTGTTGTAGAATATGAGTTAGTTCAACGCCTTTTGAATGATGTAACCCCTGGGTAGTTACAATAAATCTCTTACGCTCTCCCACAGTGTCAGTGTCTATATGTTCAGCAGTTCTCATTGGGAGCCTGAAGGACCATATCGCTTCTGTTTTTACATATGATGAGTGAGTAAGTCTTTCTCAGATGTTTTTATAACCACTAACCTTTTTACCTTTGTCTTTTCTCAAGATGTGTTAACATATTCGCAGACACAGAGCCAATGTCAAGTGTGGGGGAGCTAGCAGGTCTTTTAACAGACTTTCCATCACAGTTATTGCCTCTACACTGAACTTTGCTCTTGTTCTTTTACATATTAACTTAAGCTAAATGTTTGTGAAAATTAAGCATCGCATGAAGAATGACAATTCACAGGTTTCTCTTTTGTCAAAGATATTAGAAGTAGTATAACAATGCACTGTGGCCAGAGATAACACAAAAATCTAATATTCTTGTCATTTTGCACCTCTCAAACTAAACTTTAAGACTCTCCTCTTTGCCAACAGACAAATCAGGGAAAGGGTTGCTGATGTTATAGCCTTCTATGCTCCATTTGTCGTCCTGGATGCATTATCAGTAAGTATATCTATTCCTTTACTCAAGATCTAATGTCATACTCATTATATCTTTGTGTTTGTAAAAAAATAACAGGCATTTTGGTTTACTTTTTTTTTCGTGTCTAGGTTGCTTGCAGTGGCATTATACGAGGTGCAGGTAAACAGAGAGTTGGTGCAATTTGCAACATTCTTGGTTATTATGGTGTTGGCTTCCCCATTGGAGTGCCACTGATGTTTGCAGCCAAACTTGGAATCAAGGGTAATATTTACCACAGAGATGGGTTTTCAGATTTCAGCTGTACCACCTTTCTGCTTAACTGGTCATGTTTAGGTTTTGCCTCCAGTGTCCTTTCTTAGTAAAGAGATCGCAACGGCATCAACATCTGCTTGCTGCTAAACAGTCCAATTTTTTATTTTTTTTTACAGGTCTGTGGACAGGCCTGTTCATCTGCGTGTTTCTGCAATCCTCATTCCTGATTTTCTACCTGGTAAGAATGAACTGGAAGAAAGCTACAGAGGAGGTTAGTATTCAGAGGTGAATTCTTCCCATTTCTAAATGACCTGAGGCTACTTCTTTATGAATCATATGTTTGTGCATTATTTTTTTTCCAGGCACAAATCAGAGTTGGAGTGCATTTGAGCTCTGCAAACGCAAGTAAGAGCAACTGTGCAACAACTGAAAGTATTCTGTATTGGTGGAGAAAAAAAGAAACATTTATTTTCTACAGCACAGCAAATGTCCAGTTCTTTGTCAGGTGCCTATTTCGACATAATACATGCATTCTAAACTGGTCATTAATAACTTTGTCTGAGCTAAAATATCTGCTAAAATAACATTTAAAATAACAAACCAAGTCTGAGCAGGGTGGAGTTAGCATTAGATCCATTGCTGGAATTATTATTTAATGGTTAAAAATCAGGTTTTCTTTTACCAAGTCAAACAAAATTTTAAATAGTGTTATTTAAAAAAAAAAAATCACTTTATCACTTTAATGCCACAGTTTAAGTGAAAATATGTGACATTTGCATATGACCAGGTTCACAGGCAGATAATCCAGAGAGCTCACAAGGCCAAAGAGACACCTTGGAGCTGGTTGACAGAGAGGCAGGCCCAGCAGCAAAAACAGTGGAGGACGAGGTCTCTCACAGGACTCTTGTACTACATAGAGGCCTGGCTCTAGCTGTCATGCTTTTCATCCTGGTTGCTGGAATCATTATTAACCTTCTCATCATGCACTATGTGATGGGAAAATGAATTCTATTGTATTCAGTGGGGTAATCTGTCAGCCGCAAGTGCTCAGTGTGATGCAGATGTTTGCATTGCAGGATGTCAAAGGTCAAAAGAGAAAGAGATGTTTCGATGAATCTGCCAGTACTTTATTCACGTGCACATTCTGTCAGAGGAGTCAATAAAACAGAAACATTGTGGTTATCTTTGACTTTCAAGGTCATTCTGACTTGTCTGGGACCAGGGCAGTGGAGAAAATTTGATCAGGAGTAAATGTGGCATTGATCCAGTCCATAGTAAAGTTGGTGTCTGAAGGCAGGATCTCTGGCAAGGGAACAAGGAAATGCACACTGGTCCCTACAGCCAGAAGTGCAACAGCTACAAAGATAGTGAGACCCCGCCTGAGGATCAGCTGGGTGGTGGAGAGATGGCCACTTTTCAGTTGCGGGACCACATGTCCATCTGGCATCTCACTGATCTCACTGGGGAGCTCGGTACTCACAGACATGTAGCCATCCGCTGACTTGAAAATATCACATTACCAATTAGTTAATTTTGTTAAATTATAATAATAATATTGAAATCAAGCATAGTCAAACAGACAGCAAAACATCAGTCATTAACAAGAGCAAAAAAGCTATGAAAAATATGGATTAATTGTTTATTTTAGCAGTCCACTTAATGTTCCCATTACTTACTGTCTGGCTGGTGGTGTTACCCACAGAGTCTGACAGGGCAGCTGTGCTTAACAACATTATGCAAGCATTTTTCTGAGCTCGTTTCACAGCCTGGAAACAAGCAGAGGCATGACATTATCCTCCAATTTCCCCTAATCCATGGTACACACAACAAAGTATGTTTGTCTCAGTAACAAATTCAGAAATCCTCTAATGCCTACCTCATCTGTTATACTCTCCCAGTCCAGCTTGAATATGACAGTGATGTAGAAGGTGGATTGTAAAATGACACAAACAAGTAGTCCCAGCCAAAAACCTGCAGAAAACAAAGGTCAGGCCATTAAGTGCACAGCAGCCTTCAGATGCTTTTTGGAAATGACAAAAGAAAGTTATTTTATTCAGTTACCCAGAATTCTCAGCTTAGCAACAAACATTAAAGTAACAGCCAGTGAAAGGCCTATGCAGTAGTATCCAATGAGATTAGCCACAGCTGGTATCTTCTGTTTGCCAGTGCCCAAGAATATGCCCGTGCACACACACTAGAATGGTGAAAAGCACATTTTATTTAATGGGCTTTGGGTAGCATTGTGCAAATATATTTGTTGAGCTCATAACAAAAACCATAAGACTCACCACAAGACCATCAAAGAACTGAAGGAAACAGTAAACGTTCATCAGAGAGGAGACCAGACCTATGATCTTCCTGAAATAGGGTTTTTTACAATTAACATTATTCACTTGTCATTCCTGGCCATTCTTTGCATCACTTAGTGAAATGTGAGCACCACTGTGGAGACTCACTCATCAGAGGTGAAGATGAAGCCAATCACTGTTTTAGTTGAGCCAAGCACAAGACCTTCAACAACTGCAAAGCTACCTGAAAAAGAGGGGCTGTAAAATCTGTCAAACGGCAGGAACTGCTGAAGAAACCAAACATCAAATGCTGATTTCTTAATTTAAGCTACAACAACAGAACATGTTTCTAACTAACCTGCAAGAGCGAGTGACAATAGAAATAGTAGAAGAATTAATATGAACTAAAATAACAGGAAACATTTGTAAATGACCTGCAAGAGTGAGGGAAACCTTGCTGGTTAGAATTGCCCTGGCAGCGTCTCCTGCCCCAAGAGCGTTACCCACACGGGCACATGCTGCAGCTTGAATACCAAGAGGGAACTATGGATTTATCAGTTTAGAAAAAGTGTGAGTTGAGCAGCCCTTGGCATTAAATTTCAGTATATTTGGAGAGAAACCTTTAAAGTCAGAATGTAATGCTCTGACTTGTATTCAGTGCACAGTACCATGTAGGTTATGAAAGCCACCATTATCACAGCATGTTGGGCTGCCAGCTCATCTTCACTCAGCATTCCTGATTATTACAGAAGAAGAAAAAAGTCAAACCCTATAGCTTGTTCGATTAAATAAATAATTTTTAGATAACCTAAAAATGATAACATCTATTTGGATTACCTGCAAAGAATCCCCCAAACTCATAAACCCACCACTCAAAGCACTTCATGAGTGTACTGGGAATGGCCAGTTTCATATAGGATCCCCACTCCTGCAGTGATTCTACAGACCAGCCTGCGGGGGGAGACAGACACTTATTTGTGAGAAGAGGAAATTAACAAAATTATCCATGGTAAAATCAGATCACAATAAATATCTACTTGTAACTGTCCCTCACCTCCCCATGTTCTTACATGAAGCTTCTTCCACCAAATATAAGCAAACAGAAAAGCACAGATATAAACCTGAGAGAGACTGTTGGCTGCTGCAGATCCACTGTAAAGGTCATGCAAACATGCACATATTAGGTTGTGTATTATTTTCATTTGTGTTTAGAATTTTATAATAATGTTATTAAACACCTACCTGACCCCCAGATCCAGCCAGTAAAGAAAGAAGTAGTTGGTCACCACATTTGCTATGTTTGCCATGGCAGCAGTGTACATCTGTGGCAGGATTATACCCTGAGCACACAAACACCCACATGATGTGATCACACCCACATTTAATGCATCACACAGACTTCTCATGAGTAAAAGGGAGTACAGGACATGAGTTCACCTGGTTTTGCAAGTAAGACACCTGAAGAAAATGTAGAAACATTGCCTAAAAGATACATAATTAAAACACGAGAAGGCAGGTCAGTAATATATTAAATGGCCTAAATTGAAAAAAAATATTGCACAATAACAAATAGAAATATGTTAAATTTATACAAGACATTGAGCGAAAACCACAACTCACTGGCACTGCAGGAAAGAAGGCTGTAATATACAGCTGGGCTATTCTGAAAGCAAGAAGCTGTATTCAGTTCACATTAAAGACAGACATCATCGTTGTAAGTAACAAACACTGTTACTATCGAACCTAAAGTTACATCCACAGTTACTCAGACACCTAGAGAAAGAATTTGACCCTTAAGGAGAAACTATGGTATTTTAAGGAGTTACATATGAGTCTTATTACAGGCCTTCATCTGTTCAATTTGATTGACTGCCATAGAGAAACTAATATGTTAGCTATTGGGAATTTACCTTTTACAGATATTTCTAGGAATAAATGAAGACCAAGCAGTTAAATCATGAATAATTACTTCTTAGTTTTGGACCCACAGCTCTGCCAGGAGTTTGCTGGATGGCATCCATTTGTTTGTTAAACACAATGTGCACAATGTGTAAAGTGTGAAAGAAAACCTACAGCACATTGCGTTTAAACAATTTCCATTAAACTATATTAGATATTTACATATTACTGGAGTATAAAGCAAGTGAAGGTCTTAGAAAGAAAAATTGTATCTGTTCATTTTTTGTTAGTAGGTCTATCTGGTGAGATTTTCTTCCAATGCGGAGATAGTGTTTGGAGGCAGTCCACATTACAATTAGAGGTAACAGCAGGTTTGGTGCTGTTGGTTACCTGGCCACCTCAGGGTCCTGGCCCAGGCACAACAAGATAGCCTGAGCATTAATGAGCAGACCCCAGCAGGGCAGACAGAACAAGAGCAGGATGATGATTCCCCGCTGAAGGATCACTCCCACACGTAGCAGATTCTTACCACCAAATGTCTGCACAACATAACTAACATTTTAGAAAGGAGGGCAGCAATTGACAGTAAAGGGTTCCAATAAAAAAATCAAATGTATTATATAGTATCAAAAAAGGTTTTCAAACCTGAGACACTAAAGTATCACATGCCAGCCCCAGACCATATCCTGTTGCTGCAGTGGTAACATTGATGGTCTGAAAAATAAAAATACATGTGAATGAGTCTGATACACACTTGTAACAAATGAATCTGTGACTCATAGGCTGAAAAGTGCCATATTATTGATTAAATCATCAGGACTCTTCCCTGGGTGACTGTGAGAGAATGCTAAAAACTATCTTGGTGAGTTCATAGTTGTAATATTCCATTTAGCCTTCACCAGCTCACTTTAAAATACCTCTCCACCTGTCATTGCATCACGTGAGCATCCACAACTCAGTGACCACACAGACGACCACTTACAGCAGAAGCTAATCCATAGCCAGCCATCACTTCATTTCCCAGACGCCCACAGAACATTGTCACCACAAAAGGAAGCAGGTAATTGAGGATTCGAGAGAGCAGCTAGAAAGACAAATATCAGCAGTTGACGCAGCAACCAGCTCACACATGATGCCTTGTAAAACACAGTAAACACAAGTTCCCAGTCATCACTTTGGCAGGGTGAAGACACTGTTTTAGGTCTTCTGATTTCTGTTAGGTCTCAGAGACAAGCGACAGAGCGTTGAACACAGCTCCAGTCCTTACCAGAGGCCCCGTCATCCTCAGGATGTGGTACAGTTCCTCTCTGTGGGACAGGGGAATCTTGTTGCGCAGCCACATGCAGCAGAAAAACTTGTCGCTGGACCCTTCCATGTCTGCAGCCTGAGATGCCAATACAGGTCCTTCTGCTGAAGTGTCTCTTTTCACTCATGTACTTATGATAATTGTTCTCCAGGATGGAAATCTTGTTGTGGTCACAGCTTCCTTGGAACAAAGCCAGGCCCAGCTGAAACAACATAGATTTTCAGAGAAAGACTAGAAAAAGGCCTGTAATCACAACAAAGACTGAAGACTTGAAAGCAAGAATGTTGTGATCTCAAGGGGTAAAACATGTAAAATACAGTTTGCAACAGTACATCTACTTCTGGTCAATAGAGATAATTTTCTTGGAAGAATTTTATCAGGTTTTTCATCACACCAAGAATAAAACATTTACAGAATGGTGGACCAAATATGGACATGGTGGTCGGATATTGTATATGCTAGCTAACGAAGGATAGCATACTTTTATTCCCTAAGGTAAACAACCACTAAATTAAAATAAGAACAAAACCTACAAAACCTACAAAACTACATTTGTTTTTTTAATTCAACAAAACAGGACATCTTTTAATGAAATTTTAACTTCTCTATAGCATTATTTATTTTCCAGGATCAATATTTGACATCAAGTATCAAAGAATCTATATGGACATTCTTACACTTTCAGTCAGTAAAAAGTTCTTCCTTGATTAAAGCATTTATCCAACAGCGCTCCATCAAAAAAACACATGACAGATGAGAGAAAAAAAAGCGAAAATCTACAGAAAGTGAAGTTGTGCTGTTGATGATTGAACAATAACTTTTAAAGCAGAATATTACACTTCACTTTTCAGTTTAACTCTGAGCCAAACAAACAGAAAGTCCAATTAAATTCAGTGCTTTTACAGCATTGAGCACAAAAAAAAAAAAAAGCTATGATCAATGCTCTCAAGGTTATGCTGACTCTCCTATTGGGACTGGGCAGTGGAGAAAATTTGATCAGGAGTAAATGTAGTATTGATCCAGTCCATAGCAAAGTTGGTGTCTGAAGGCAGGATCTCTGGCAAGGGCACAAGGAAGTGCACACTGGTCCCCACAGCCAGAAGTGCAACAGCTACAAAGATAGTGAGACCCCGCCTGAGGATCAGCTGGGTGGTGGAGAGATGGCCACTTTTCAGTTGCGGGACCACACGTCCATGTGGTGTCTCACTGGTCTTACTGGGGAGCTCAGTACTCCCAGACATGTAGCCATCCGCTGACTTGAATGTGAAGACGTAATTTCTTAAAATAAATCAGTTAACATGAGAAAATAAATGAAGTTGTTAGTAGACTGAATACCTTCCTATTAGTTGCTTTCAGACCAGTAGTGTCTGACAGGGCAGCTGTGCTTAATGATCTCATGTGGGACTTCTTCTGAGCTCGTCTCACAGCCTGCAGAGAAGAGGATACAAATATTGAACTCTGAGTTTCTCCTTCACCACACATTGAACAAATAGCTCTTGGAATATGACAGATTCAAAGTAGTTCAGGCCTTGCATGACACTGATTATTAGCCAGTAGCCTACCTCCTCTGCCATTCTCTTCCAGTTCAACTTGAAGATGACAATGATGTAGAAGGAGGACTGTAAAATGACACAAATAAGCAGTCCCAGCCAAAAACCTGCAGAGAGAAAGACAAATTAGCCTGCCAAGGGTACAGCAGGTTTCACTTATAATAATCCTGTGCAGACATTTATTGTCTTCAGGGTCTATGACACTTTCCAGGCATGATCACTTCGTATAATTACCCAAAATTCTCAGCTTAGCAACAAACATTAAAGTAACAGCCAGTGAAAGGCCTATGCAGTAGTATCCAATGAGATTAGCCACAGCTGGGATCTTCTGTTTGCCAGTGCCCAAGAATATGCCCGTGCACACACACTAGAATGGTGAAAAGCACATTTTATTTATTGAGCTTTGGGTAGCATTGTGCAAATATATTTGTTGAGCTCATAACAAAAACCATAAGACTCACCACAAGGCCATCAAAGAACTGAAGGAAACAGTAAGCAGTCATCAAATGAGAAACCAGACCAATTATCTTCCTGAAAAATAAACAAAACTGTGTTTATGTGGGAGTTGTCCTCTAACAACTACAGCATAGCGGGAGTGAAATGTGAGCGCCACTGTGGAGACTCACTCATCAGAGGTGAAGATGAAGCCAATCACTGTTTTAGTTGAGCCAAGCACAAGACCTTCAACAACTGCAAAGCTACCTGAAAAAGAGGGGCTGTAAAATCTGTCAAACGGCAGGAACTGCTGAAGAAACCAAACATCAAATGCTGATTTCTTAATTTAAGCTACAACAACAGAACATGTTTCTAACTAACCTGCAAGAGCGAGTGACATTTTACTTGTTAGAATTGCCCTGTCAGCGTCTCCTGCCCCAAGAGCGTTACCCACACGGGCACATGCTGCAGCTTGAATGCCAAGAGGGAACTATGGATTCATCAGTTTTGGGTGGGGAAAAAAAAACATAAAAAAATTATTATTGATGTGCTTTTCCCTGGGTGTGTTCAGAATATAAATCACAGCTATAATTTGTGATAGTTTTTTTTAAGCTAACTGAAATGTTTTGATTTACACAGTACCATGTAGGTCATGAAAGCCACCATTATCACAGCATGCTGGGCCGCCAGCTCATCTTCACTCAGCATTCCTGATTATTAGAGACAAAAAGAAATAATCATTCAAAATTTAAAATGTACCACATTCCAGCTTAATACAATCAGTATGCATCACTAAACTTAGGCCCATAAGAATGGACTCCAGATAATTAAGATTTTTTTTTTTTTGATTACCTGCAAAGAATCCCCCAAACTCATAAACCCACCATTCAAAGCAAGTCATGAGTGTACTGGGAATGGCCAGTTTCATGTAGGATCCCCACTCTTGCAGTGATTCTACAGACCAGCCTGCAGGGGGAGACAGACATTTATATATGTAGTCTAAAAAAGATGGAGGATAGAAGCATGTATGTAAACACAAGGAGAATATTAATATTAGAGCCCTCACCTCCCCATGTTGCAACATGAAGCTTCTTCCACCAAATATAAGCAAACAGAAAAGCACAGATATAAACCTGAGAAAGAGTGTTGGCTGCTGCAGATCCACTGTAAGACACAGATGATGATCTCAGTGAGGATGATAGTTCTCTTCAGATTTCAAATGATACTGGCGTGTGAGTACACCTACCTGACCCCCAGATCCAGCCAGTAAAGAAAGAAGTAGTTGGTCACCACATTTGCTATGTTTGCCATGGCAGCAGCGTACATCTGTGGCAGGATTATACCCTGAGCACACAAACACCCACATGATGCCATGAGTCCTACCCGTCCCCTCAGAAATAAAATGACATTAAAAATGACAACATACTTAGAATCAATGTAATACAAAAACAGAATCCATGTACGGGACATTAGTGCACCTGGTTCTGCAGATAAGACACCTGAAGCTGATGTAGAAACATTGCCTAAAAGACAAATAACAATTTAGATAACTGTTGAAACTGAAAAAAAGGGTTTTTATGGAAAGGTAGTGTCTTTACACAACTACTAAAACTGTACTGAATTTACATGTGAGAGAAAAGTCACAACTCACTGGAACTGCAGGGAGGAAGGCTGTAATATACAGCTGGGCTATTCTGAAAGCAAGAAGCTGTTTTCAGGTCCAATCAGAGTTCAGGAAATGATTAAAGTGTAACACAGTGGTCAGTGCCATCAGTTTAAGCAAGGGTCCGTAATTGCAGCCATTGATTGATTGATTCATTTATTTCCTCAAACATTCACTCATGGCAAGAAATGTTCATCTTTCAGGAGAAATAATACATTATTGTCATTGTATATAGAATTAGTGTGCTAAATACTGATGGGATGCTACATAAAAGAATATGAAAGAGTTGGGACTACTTCCCTATGGCGATATAAGCTTTACATAAAGTTAGTACAGCTCCTTCGATGAGTATTTGAAAATAAGATTTTCTGTTTATGCTAAATCTGTGCAGCGAATCTGTAGCACCTAGTACTCATTTTAGTGCAGAAAGAGTCTGACATGCAGATTTGGTGCTGTTGGTTACCTGGCCACCTCAGGGTCCTGGCCCAGGCACAACAAGATAGCCTGAGCATTAATGAGCAGACCCCAGCAGGGCAGACAGAACAAGAGCAGGATGATGATTCCCCGCTGAAGGATCACTCCCACACGTAGCAGATTCTTACCACCAAATGTCTGCATAACAGCACACAGTCAGCATTAAACATTTTAATAAATAGTGGGGATCTGGAGTCGGTGAAAGTAAGTGTTAGGGAAAAACTGCATAGGGCAAAAGATTTTTTCAGACCTGAGACACCAAAGTATCACATGCCAGCCCCAGACCACTTCCTGTTGCTGCAGTGGTAACATTGATGGTCTGAAATAAATGTAACACACATACATGAGACACTCAAGGACTTTTACGTAACAAACATTTCAGTGACTGATGAGTAAATGTGCTTTATATTCATTAAAACAGGATTCTGAAAGAATGCTAAAAACTATCTTGGTGAGTTCATAGTTGTAATATTCCATTTAGCCTTCACCAGCTCACTTTAAAATACCTCTCCACCTGTCATTGCGTCACGTGAGCATCCACAACTCAGTGACCACACAGATGACCATTTACAGCAGAAGCTAATCCATAGCCAGCCATCACTTCATTTCCCAGACGCCCACAGAACATTGTCACCACAAAAGGAAGCAGGTAATTGAGGATTCGAGAGAGCAGCTAGAAAGACAAATATCAGCAGTTGACGCAGCAACCAGCTCACACATGATGCCTTGTAAAACACAGTAAACACAAGTTCCCAGTCATCACTTTGGCAGGGTGAAGACACTGTTTTAGGTCTTCTGATTTCTGTTAGGTCTCAGAGACAAGCGACAGAGCGTTGAACACAGCTCCAGTCCTTACCAGAGGCCCCGTCATCCTCAGGATGTGGTACAGTTCCTCTCTGTGGGACAGGGGAATCTTGTTGCGCAGCCACATGCAGCAGAAAATCTTGTTGCTGGACCCTTCCATGTCTGCAGCCTGAGATGCCAATACAGGTCCCTCGCTTGAAGCCATGAATTGCACTGTACCCACCTTTGATACTCTCTAGTGACAGACTTCAGCAGTGTTACGTAAAGCCTTTCAACATCTTAAAATGTTACTAATTAAGTGACTTGAGGTTACAATACACTCACCAAATACATTACAGGTTTTGTATGTATGTACACACCATGGCAGCATTTTTTCTCAGTATGTAAAATAACTGTATATAATGTGTAGTAGTCCTTGTAACAATATGCAGAGTGTGTACATAAAGTCAATTTAGAATTTAATTTAAAATTCAATCACTATTAAATTTGAATTCAGTGTTGCACTGCACTCACTAAGTGAATGATTACGCACGTGAACAAAATTGTTGGTACCTTTGCACTAAAGTAAGAAAAACCCCCAATGATCACTGAAATAACTTAAAACTGACAAAAGTAATAATAAATAAACACTGACTGAAAATCAGACATTGCTTTTGAATTGTGGTTGAACAGGAGCATTTAAAAAAACAAACAAATGAAACTGGCCTGGACAAAAATAATGGTACCCCTAGAAATGTCTAAATTGTCCTGTAGTTGTGGGAGCTGGGTAGCCATGATTTTGCCGTGTTGTAGTCACTATGTCATCATTAACAGGGACCTCTGTACCGCATAGTAACATAGCCCGTAAGGATACCTTCTATGGTGTCCTCTAGAATGAGGTGGGATGGTCCTGGAGAAGTACATTAGGCGCTTTTAAAACGTGCTTGATAGAAAAGTCTTCATGGGGAGAGAAAATGGAGAGAGAGAGAGGAAAACTAAACAGGAAAGACGATACAAACAAGGCTCCCCCTTGTTTGTATCTGAGACAGGGAAGCAGGGATATGAGGTGGCATCCGATGGACTCGGCAAACACGAAGCAGTGTAAGGGAAAATGACAAGTGACAGATACAAATCAGTGCTGCTGCAGCACATGGTGTCTGTGGCAGCCGTACCAACAGCCTGATTGATTCAGCCAACATAAAGCCTACAGGGCTTTGGATTGTCACACTAAGGAGAGCTCATGGCCTCTCAAACTGAAATTGAAAGCCTTTAAGAAACGGGCAGAATGAACAGAAATGCAATGCTTTGCTCTGGTCACACACTGTTTCATCTTTCAAAGCTTATTTGATTCAAAACAAGCTATTTCTCTACTGGCCCCTGGAAAAATACGGACAGTTATTATGTACAGTAGTATGAGAAGAAATAGCGAGCTCCCCCTCATCCATTCAGTGAGCACATTATTGCACACAATATTTCTATGTATTATGCAGCCTCATTTTAGAGTTTATTTGTTTTCTTCCACACAATCTGCTTCCTCTCCAGGGTGTCAGCGAGGGGGGAGCCTATCCTCATCTAATCCACCAAAACAAATCTCCCAAACACATTTTCCAAGTTCAGTGCTGAAATCATCATTTTTAAGATATTGCTTTTCTGGAAAGCCTGACCAAAAATCTTTAAATGAACCAAAATCAGTTTGTAATTTTATGTCTATACAAATTAATTATGCGGAAGTATGACACACTTGGGGCCCCAAGCACTGACTGGTTGACCTTTACTGCTGTCTAATAAGACACTGTGATATGACATGTTGATATTTAATATTCCCAAACACTTTTAAGAGCACACATGGAGACTGGCTCGGCTGATTACACCCTTTTCAAAATAAAATCTGTACAGCTATTAAAGTGCAAAAGCTGGTTATAAATAATCATAACTTTATACCTTCTGTCTGTTCACATAACACACCTGACAGCAGCAGCAGAACAAGGACAGGCTGTGGTCATTTAGTATGAAGTTTCACAAATTTGCTACTTTGTGTGTGTTTGTGTGTGTGTGTGTATTTTACTACTGTATATGCTCCTTCCAGAAGCTTCTCCTTAAATCTCAGGCAAATGTGAAAAGTCCTAAAGTCCTAATCTCACCACTGACCCCCCCATCACTGTTGGTGCTCTCCACAATGATTATTTTTACCTAAACACTGAATAATGTAAAAAAAAATCCTCTAGTTATTTACAACATATTCTTAGCCTTGTTTCAATATTTGGAAATTATTCTTATGTCTTCTATTGTAAGTTACATGGTCATAGGTTATCCACAAAGAGCTGGACTACATCAGACTCACTCTGTGGTTTGACTACTCCTTCTTAGATCTCACCCAACACATAATGTGTTTGGCAAGTAACATTAGAGCAAACATTGGTTTTTGTTTGTTTACAGTGCACCTTTAAAGAAGTAAGGGTGGGTTTGTCTGACCAACAATGCAGCCTTTTTTTATGTATAATTTTGTGGTTTGGATTTTCTGTGAAACATCAGTGTCAAAAAATGACCAGGTTTCTATTCTTGGATCCAGGCATTTCAACAAGTCAGGTGATGTATGTGCAGCCCCATTGTTATCAAACAGTCTTTATTTCGAGACTCAAGGTCCATCAAAAGAAGAAGAAAAAAGAAAAAAACAAATACGCACAAAAATTGCCTGCACACTGAAAAAGTCTACAGAAGAAAAAAACAGAGTACACTTATTTTATAGGCTAAAAGTGAACACAGTGTGAATAACAGTGAGGATTACAGTCAATTGAAAGAACCGCAAGGTCTCTGCGTGAACTCATCAACCACCTAAGTGTGATCAGACAACCTACAGCAAGAGCACAACATTCACACAGACAAAGTATTTTCCCTGATACAGTGAACATTTTCCCCCTGGCCTTTTCATCATGAGGCATGAGAAACTCCAGCTGTACAGTTTTTTCAGTTCAAAATAAAAGATGCTCAACTAGATTCCAAACTTACAAGCTAATCTCCCAAGTTTGTGCGCTGATCTCATGGGCACTGAGCTATACTATCTCATTTTAATCCTGTTTCTTCCTAAAAAAAATATGTAGACAGCTGCATACCCGTGGTTTACATATGGATCAGCCAGATCTTTCCTTGATAATTTATTCTGTGATGATACTTACTTGAATGACTTATACCTCCGAGGTGTTGCACAGATACTGTTTATTCATTTGTATCCCCTCTAATTATTCGCTGTCATTTTGCCTTTCACAACACTGCAAGTTAGACAGATTGTGTGTTAATGAGCAACTTGATTAACACTGGCAAAATATATAAAACTGTCTGTGTTCACCATAAGAGACTACAGTTGAAATACAGATTAGAGCAGAGAAAATTAAATCAACCCACAGGTATCAAAGAGAGAAGAAAAAACTAATGATGCCTCTTCTTCACCTTGTTACATACAGTAACGGCCCATATACAAAGAGCAAAAAATGCTCCAAGCCATCTTTTCCCACAGCAGGCTGGCCATTAAGTTCAGTTAAATATTTATATCTTTGGTTAATGATGGCGGTGAAAGATGTGCACTCTGCTATGAAGGGACAGAGCCTGTCATATCTGATGCCACTGTGAGCAGTGATATGTGGCACTGGCATCTGACCCTGTCTTCCTGGCGGCATTTAAGATAATTGCTTTTTCAGATGCAATGCACAGATTGGTTTTCTCCTCTGAAAGTATTCAAAGGCAGCGGGTTTCTAAATTCTTTGTAATTTCTTGTGAGCCAAATCCAAATTCTTGTTGGTTGTATAACATTTTTTGTTGATGCATCAAGCAACCAAAACTCGATCTGAAGCTGTTTCCTCCACAATAGTCTTGAGATCTACTCATAATCTTGCTGCCAAGCATCTTTTTAATCATTTCCCAGACTTTCCCCAAACAGCTAAATCATTTATTCCAGTGATACTATGGCTGCAGACGACTAAGGTCAAATGATAAACTGCATAAACTCTCCTAAATAATTTTAAAGAAATGCTAAACTGCAGAAACAGTTTAAAGCTATTTTAAAGTACATGATCATGTACAGAATATTAAATGAGACACGTTTCAAAATATTTAAATGTAATATTAAATTAGGCCTGTGTTTCCATGACAACTTGCCAGAATTACAAAGGTTGATCTGTTTCTCCTTGCTAACCTCAGGAATGAGCTTTGGTTAAGAACGTGTGCAGATTATTTACGCTATATTAGTCTATTTCTGCAGCGTAGAAACTAGGCCATTTGGCTCTGAAAAATATCTTTCTCTACATCTCGTTCTCTCTGTCTGTGGGCTGCTCTGGACTGTTGATTTGTTTTAATGCATTCGTCACTGTTGCGTTGGCATCCAGAAATCACCTCTCAGATCACAAGACAAATAAAACACCAGTCTGCTGATTTGGAATAAACAATAAGACTGATTCAGTGGCACTCCTACCAAACAAAGCTGGAGGTCATGATAACTGACTTGTTTTGTATTGCAAAGTATAAACTTCATGAATTCAAGCAGATAAGGATGAATCCTTTTATGTTTTGCATTGTGTTGTACTGTGTGAACAATATGATGATGATTGTACATTGGTATATTAAAAATGCTCAGTGTAAACAGGGCAATACAGTATGTCTTGAGAAAAATGTGATCACTTCAAAGTGATCCTTATAATATTCTCAAGTAACGCAGTATAGCTGCAGCAGGCTGGACTGTGCATGACTGCACAGCACTGCGCCAGACTGAGGAAGCCTGACATTTGCTCACTGTAAGTGCAAACAAAAGTATAATTTGATTCACAAGTCAAACCTACCCATCTCTAACAAGACTCAGACACTGTGACCCAAAAAAGCCTCAAACATCCAAATACGTTTTAAAAGAAAGTATAACAATTAGAGATGCACCAATTCAACCCCTGGGATTAGCATTAGTACCAACACTGACTATATTAATTGATTCGTTGACAGAAATTTAGTTCCAGCTCATGAATTATGAAAGAATCTGCTCTAATCACTAGAAGTAAACAGTTTTAAAATCCTGATAAAGGCCCTGTACCCTAAATGCGTTGGATGAATACAGTGCATGTGCTTTAAAAAAGCAGGTAGTAATTTCGACATTTTGGTTCTCTTGTTTCTTGAGCACCTGTTTGCTTAGTGAAGCAGTGACAATCCACTCTTAGTAAAGCGTCTCGAAGGAAAATTACCTTGACTCAAGATATTGATCTGTTAAAGTGACATGGGAAAAAACAAATAATTAGAGGAGAAAATACAATAGGTGTATTTTTAACACATGAGCATAACAACAGAGAATAGGGACGTAGACTGTGAGCCACAAACAGTTGCAGTTTTAATCACTGTTTTCACTGATGAAATGTGAAGCTTGCAGCAGAAAAACAACAAAACAAAAAACAGTTCTTCCTTGCACACGGGAACTATTTCTTGCTTGTTCTCCCAGACCACATGTCACTAATGATGTTTAAATATGGCTTGAAAAAAAAAATCACATCTCCAGCTTATTGTACTAAATGTCTGGGGTGAGATAAAACTGTTTATACAGATCAAACATAGAGGTCATTGTGTTTTTTGTGTTACCTTCACTGTGATTAAGGCATTTCATCACTTTTATAAACTACCTGTTCTTTTCAGTATCTGTTAACTGTTAATTATAGACAATTTAAACAACTACAGGCCCAGCAGGTGAATACTCACTATGCTTCTGTCACACTGTATCTTAAGACAATGAGCTACTTCAAAAAGCAGCAGCACACATTTGATCAAACAGCTGCAGTGTTGCTGTCCATGTGTAGTGAGCAGTTACTAGGTGGACTTATTATTAGGCCCATATAATAAATAATAAATAAAGCAGATGACAAAGTAATACCACCCCAAGGTTCATTTAGTAGCTGTTTTGTGGTTTTCCATCATACAAAGATCTACATCAGCAGATTGGAGTGTGCTCAGTTATCACAGAGCTGTTGCAGTTTACATTTCCATCTTCCCATACAGTACAGTTCATTACATGTTGTACAGAAATTCATAGTCTCCAGATGTTGAATCCTACTGACATCCTACAGCATTTGACAAGTGTTTCTTAATAAAAATCACATTAGCATGTGATTGTGTCATTCACAGCCACCACCTGTACTTATTATGTGGCCTAATTAGCAAATGTTAGCAGTCTAACATGTTAAATTAAAATAGCACAAACAGAACTATGTGAAGTAGTGACAATACACATTTTCCATCTCTGAGAGCTTCCATCTCTGGAGATGAGGAGATGTGCAGAGTAAGACACTCCTGGAGCAAAACTAAATATGTCAATATGTACGTGAAATACTTTTATTTATGCAATAATGAAAGACAGATGAAGTCACAATAACATGTTTATTATCATCACAAGAGATCTGTACAAAATAAACCATTTCGCAGCAGTGCAACCAGGTGTTTTTCTTCATTGGTTAAAAGGCCAGTGTCAAATGCTCAAAGGACCAAAAGGCCACAAGAATAAAAATCACCAGTATTCAAAGGAAGCTGTCACACCATGATAGTTGACTTACCAAAGTTTACTTTATTTCATAAGAACTGTTAATAAATGGCAAATTAGTTCAGTCAATAGTTAAGTCATGATATCATGAATACTAATAATTTGACCAGATAAATTAAAACTTAGTGAAAAAGGTTATATTTTACATTTAAATTCTTTCTCTTTAATATTTAAGAATAAAATGAAACTAGAATTTATTTATCAGTTTCCCACTTTGCAGTCTTTATCAGCAATAACCTGCCTCACTTACAGTTACAGAGTATTTTTACTGTTGAAAATTGTTTAGCATAAATTAAAACACTGATTTGGATTTCACTCAACATGTGGATGCTGAGCTCATGTCCATAAATAATTATTCATCACTTATAGTATTTACTGTACAAATCTCTTCTACTCTATCAGTTAAGAGTACCACAAACATGACAATTGCTAGCTGATACGTGACAATATGGAATAATCAACATGCACAGAATAATCACTGTTTAACCATTAGATCATTATTTGCCATTTACTAACATTGTTAGCAGTACCAAAATGCTGCTCAGCTTAATCATTCCACTCCTCCAGTGTTTTGATATCACAGCATAATATCATGATGTGTTATACAGATATGATGGAATCACCTTGTGTAATACGTCTGCTGTACATTTATGAGAATCAGTATTCTGCTTCAGTATCATTCTAAATGCAAAAAGAAATCGCGTTAAGTATTTCAGTATTGTTTCTACAACATTACACAATTACCAAGTAATGCTAATTGGTCCACTGCAATTACAGAGGATGCACTACAGGAATTTATTCATACTCAGTAGTCATCAAACAGCTGATTACTGCATCACCTACACAGGAGGAGAGAGGGAAAAAAAAAAAGGCAAATTATCTCCCTACTGGCATGCACATTACACTCCACTCTGCAGGTGTTCTGTTAAACCGTGACACCCTAAGAACTTATAAGCCACCTTTTCTTTCACAGTGGGTATAAAAACCTTCACCAAATAATCCTGCGACACACTGTTCCAATCCAAATGTATAAAAATACACACTCAGCTCTGAAAAGGAGTAAGCAGTCACTACTGCTGGCCACCCTTTGCCCCGATTCCTCTGCAGACGGCTTTGTTTGTCATCGCTGCCTTTAACGTTCACAGTAAGTTCAACTCTATAACAAATACCTAGACACTCACACACACACTCGCACACATACACAGATACACACACACACACACACACACGCATATATATAATATATATATATATATAGTACTAATTACATGTCCAAAAAATATCCACTACATAAAATGCACTTTGTCATGAAATAACATCACAACTCAATATTTTGGTCAAAGAAAACAAATTTGGTTCTCTACACAACATCACATACAGTTTGAGGCAAAAATCACCTAATCAACAAGTCAAACTAAAAACGTTCAAAAGCATACATTGAAAATATTTCTATTTACAATATTTCCTCATAGAAAAATATGTCTGACTTGCACGGATTTTTAAACATAACCACGATTAGACTCAACTTCGAGTACACACGACAGCTTTAGATTTCATCACAAATCTAGTGGTTCCAGTGCAGCTGTAATAAATGGATGCAAGGGCACCCTGGTGGTTTCAACTGGCATGGAGTCTATTTTATAATGTCCTGTAACTTACCAAGCAACTAAACTAACATTACCTATGATGCTAATTACACGGCCACTGTAATTATATGAATAATCGCTTTTTACAACTGTCTTTCACTCTGTAAACATTTTTAGTCAAATAAATATTTTTCCACAATTTATTGGTGTTTAATCCTCTATTAGCTTACAGGCAGCAACAATGTGAAATAAAATAAATACACAACTCTGTTTCTGAAGCGAGTATTGCAGCTAAATTGAGAACTGCTGCGGTGTACTTTGATAGTGCAAATGTGACCTCAGGGTCGCGCCGTGCACGTCACAACGTCTGAGTGGTCAGGCTGAGGCCGTTGTCAAAAGGCATGTTCTGCCTGACTGGCTCAGGGGAAAGAAAGAGCAGGAGTAGTAAGCCAGCCACAATGCGAGGGAGCCATCGAACAGTAGGAGAGAAATGAAGGCAGACAAGAGGCTGGCGGGGGTCGGCTCACTCTGTGATCTGGTCTCTAAGTCAACTTAAAGCTTGTGTACAGGCTGAGCCTAAATGTCACAGTGCTCTGTGTCCAGAGGTCCACAAAAGGATTATGTGTTTGGAGTATATACATTAGTGAAGGAGTCAGTCAACGTGACAACCTTTCAGCACAGCAATCTGAATGGGACCAGACTCTGGCATGGTGTCCAGTAATCTGCCGCTCAGGCTTAAGTCTCAGCAGTGTTCAAAGTCACCCCACAATCTCCTTTTTTTTTTTTTTTTTTTTTAATCCTCTAATACATGTGTGTATATATTTATGGTACATTCTTCAGACTTTACAAAGAAACACATTTTGAGCTTGACAGAGACAACTGCAAAAATCATTGCCACTCCTGCCATGTGCTTAAAATTTCAGGCACAAAGACTAAGTAACATTATCCACAGAACAGGCGATGAAAAAGGAGTGAACAGGTGGGAAAGTGTTGAGGGCCAAGCAAGAGGTAATGTTTGAGGTGTGAGGAATACCAGCAGTGTGTCCAGTGTACATGTACAGTAAGCAGGGGTGATACTGTCAAATGAGAGAGGAAAATTAGTCAAGTCTCTCACATTCAGGGAAAAGAACACATTGCTCAGTGTTTATGTGTTTTGTATCACATAGATTTGTACACTGATACAGATCCAGACAATATATTCAAATCTAGAAAATGTAGATTTCAAGCATGGGAGAACATCAGGGCTATAGCTCACCAGCTGGTCCATAGTTACAATCATGGGAAAATTTTAATTCAGTCCTCCCAGGGAGCTGCTGCTAATAATAGCACATCTTAGTCAGGTTGCCATAGGAAGATTGTCAGTGTCCAGTGAAATCACTTAGTGTTTCTTACTTTTCTTCATATGTTATTACTTCCTGGTCTTTTTTATTCTTCTGTGCTACTTGACTTAAGTTTATTCTAAAAATAATAATGTCCTTGTGTTCAGCTACACCACAGAACATAATTTAATCAAGGCGGACTTTTATTGACTTTGCCAGAACTCAACATTAGGGAACAAAATCAATTTGTGTTTGCGTCACTGCTTTATGGAGCCTTGAGCTCTTAAAGGCTTAATAGACAATGCAGTGAAGTACAAGGTGAAAGGCTCAATTATACAACAAGGATTTATTAGTGTTATGTTAATGTTTGCTGCTTGTAATGCAACTGTCACTGTTCTTTTTAAGTAAGGAACAATTAAATGAAACTTTACAGGATGTGTTTTCTGACTATCTCCACTATGTTGAAGCTCTTAACAAATGTCTGATCATAGGTTGTTGGAAAAAGCCTGTGCACAGGAGGTAAGAATGTAGGAGGTCATGGAGTAGGGTTGGGGGGCTGCCTTATGGAGACATCAGCATGTTGCACCGAACAGGTAGTTTGTAGTTGTTAAGACATACTAGAAATTTCTGCTGCTCTTCTCTTATGTGGGAAGTACATCACTTATCTGAAATGAGATATAAGTTTTTATACCCTGGAATTCTACGTTAAATCTCCCATATATTTGCAATGACATCTCACCTTGGCCCTGGACACTAAGACTCATTTATTCTCCTCTTCTGTTCTCCTGCAATCCTTCCATTTCTTTCTTGATGTCAGGGAGTTGTGTCTCCACGATGTATGGAGGCCCGTCCCCACGCACCTTGTCCTCCTCCTCCACCTCCACCTCCACCCACTCCTCCCCCGTGGTCCTTATCTGACTCCGGCTGGCTCTGGGCTCGCTCAGGCTTGGGGTTTGGCGTGCAAGGTGGGTCGGGTTGTTGGACTGACATGGTCCTGCGCAGGTGGGTGCGCTTACACAGAAAGTCAGGCTTCGCTGAGAGACCAAATGAACCTTTTCTTAGGACCATGCGGACCGAGGGGGATTTCTTGGATCTGGCTCTGTGACCAAACTGAAGGGTGGAGAGATGCGCTGCATAGCCCTCACTCAGAAACTACATGCACCACAGAGAGACAGGGTTAGAAAATCAGAGTGGTAAGAAGATTAAAATAAATGAGGAAAACCAAAGCCTTTCAAATGAAATAGGCTTGCACATGCAGCATGAAACACTACTAAAGAAAGACATAAAAAACACAGGTATAAAGTGAACTACCTGGCACTGATTTTGGTACTTCTTCGAAGGTCTACCAACAATATAAATCTGTGAGGGGCTGAGGCCGAGCATGTTGTACACAGAGATGTCCTTCATGGACCCATAAGCAGAATTGATCTTAATGTGACACTGGTGAAGAGAGGAAACAATCAATTGGAGCTGTCTGTGTGTGTGTGTGTGTGTGTGTGTGTGTGTGTGTGTATGTGTGTGTGCGTGTGTGTGTGTGCGTGTGTGGCATTTCAATGCAGCACAACCCAAGGCTACTAGACTGTGAACTGCCAAAGAATGAAGTGGAGGACAAAAATAGAAATATCACTGTAGGGCACATAACAAAATATTTCCACATGCTTTGTAAGAAGGATTAACTACACAGATTATATCAGAATGATGGTCTGTCTCAGAGGTGTACCTCCTGAATGAGGTTCCTGAGGAAGATGGTCTTTTGCCGCAGGGGATCATGAACCAGGCCCTCAGAAAAGAAGATCATCCCATGAGGAAAATTGTGCTGCGACAGCCACGACACCACACGCTGTTTCTGCATATCAGGGCGGCCTGTGATGTAGATGATCAGATACCCCAGGTCCTGCCAATGCCTGCATACAAATGCATGACATCAAACATACTTCAAAGGTATTCATTTTCATCACTAGTGGCATTGCCATGGAGAGGACTTATTTAAACCATAAAAAACATTTGGTGAACACACAGCATACACACTTAAATCAGAGTTTTTATATCCTTCTGATCCTTTGAGTTAAATTCTTGGGATAAATCATTCATTTAAACACACACATGCATGCACAAACCCACCCACACATATTCAGAGGCTGTTATAGGACCAGTTACCTGACAACATCGACAGCTCCGGGGCGGACTTTAGGGTCACTGCCCATGATTGACACACTGGCAGCAAAAGAGCCATCAATGCTGAAAACCACACACTCCATGCCCCATGGCAAGACAGTCAGGTAGGCCTCTGCACTTGTTTGATCCCCCCTTGGTACAGAAAAAGGGACAGAGGAGAAAATACTGTTCCTACACATTGTTTTTAGTTCCTTCAGCATTCTATTTTATATTGCATTTTGTAGCTAAAAGCTCATACATGCTGATACAGAGATATATAACTGAATTAAATAATTCACTCCTTTCTTTTGCAGTGTCTCTTTTGATGAAGCAACATTCTGTAAAGAGCACGCTACGTGGGCGCTTACTTGACCACCATTTTAACCGGATACACCCCCAGGCCGAGCTTCTTGCTCTTTGGTATGGTATATGTGACTCTGCCGCTGCTGTTGGTTACTTCTGTGTCAAAGTACACCCAGCGGCCAGACTGAGGTTGTGTCATCAGCAGTATGTCCACCTGAGAGTGCAGAGTGGGTCAATGGGCAGAGATTAATGACCGTTTTCTGTTTACACATGCATATCAATAGTAATGAATTAAGTTTTTCACCTTTTCTCCAGTCAAAGTGACCATGTCCAAGGGCCCGTACATGAAGCGTCCGACCAGAGTCTGGGGTCCATCCTCAGTGGCAATGACATCATTCACCCTGTGGTTGGCTGTGACGTTCTGCAGTTCATGAGAAGAAAGACTATTACATGTGTGATTCAGAATACTAACATTATATTTTTATTCCTTTATTGCAACTATAATACGTTTTAGTTTGTTTCTGTGGCTCGTGATGCTCTGGGATGATGATCCCAATGTTACAACGAAACATTCCATGCCTAAAGGTAATTCTTCACACTGGTACAGTCAGTTGTGTGAGCTCAGTAAAGCCCCAGTAGAGCCTGAGATACACAGTGTTTGATAAAAAAATGACTACATATTTAATGTTATTTTGATAAATATTTCTCCCTCAGTTGTACAAAGCTTTTTAGCATCTTTTCAGGCTCTGTCAGCTTACTGTTTCGGTTCAATGTTTTTGTTTACTCTCACCAGTCTCATCAGCATAATTTCCAGTCACAGCTGGCAGCTATAGGCGGCGAAAACTCTGTACAGTGACCATATGCTGCCTGCCCAGATGTTGCTTGTCCTGACTATAAGCCTTTCAGACATACACCACTACAGAAGGGAAATGGCTGATTTTCTCTGCTTTTGATGTGTTGCATTTTCAGATTTCAATGTCCATTCAAATGCTTCTGAGGTATGACCTTACAGAAAAGACCTGTTACATTTTCTTGTCTGGTTCTTTCCTCCTCTTTCATTCAGTGAATACCTCCAAGTGAGCCAGCGGAGAAACACTAATCCCTAAATCTCTTCTTGCAGTGATGGTTGCATTTTAATAGCATATTATGAGCACTCTAATGTATAATTCTCTCTGCTGTGGACCACCATCACAGAAATTTTAATTTTCCAAAGGATTTCTTTGCCATGTCGATAACCTCTACTTTATCCTGGAGAATTCTGCTCAGCATACAGTCATTATTTTTAGCACTCTATTGTCCACCACTAGCTTGTGCAGGATTGCTAGTGTGCTTTTTAAAATAACATATGTGAATCGCAGTGTAGAATGAGTAAACATATGGCAATAAATGCCATTTGGTAATTTCACCTTTGTTTATGTTGATTTCGTTAGGAGCAAGATGCTGCAATGACATTTTGTTCACTTAAAAAGCTGTTTACTGACGCCACTCACTGAAAGATAATGGCGCACCTGCACATAACAAATATTGCTAAGTGCTGATGTGATCAACCAAGTTGTGGTTGTATTTTACTGTTTCACCACACCTGCTAATGATAATTGATTTATCGGATGTGACATCTAACAGGGAAGTTGAATATTTCCAGCTGTTATCCTGCATTAGCTTTGTCAACAGGTAATTGTTTGTCAGCATGAGGTCTCGCTTACTGATCTACGAGTGAGCAAACATACATGAGCACACCTGTGCACATGCACATACATATGTGGGTAAATTATCACAGCCTGCGAGTTACTTGAGGAAGCTTGACATTGTTTTGCATCTATATTTTCTATGAGACTGTTAATTAAGATCATTCTGTGCGGCCATATGTGACAAGAGGAGAGCAACATGTGCCTCAGTAACATCATCCACAAAGACAAGTGTGGAAGAGATGAGCTGAACATGCAGACCACTGTCAGAGAAAGAACAGCACGTACAAGAAGCAAGAGGCACAGTAGTGGTCCCTCTCCAGCTGTGAAAAAGACCTCTTCCTAAGTTGGGGAAGATCAGACATAGATGCCAGACTTCTCTGAATAGCATCACTTTGCAGCATATGGCTGTGCTTAGATTGAATCAGCACAGAGCCGCTCTAAATTGCCACACACTGCATCACATTCACTTCTCGGAGATGCTTCTCTTACACCAAAAACACATCACTCAGCCAAGGTGAGGCATGAGCAAGATGTCACTGAAAAAAGGCTTCACAGAAATACAGATGTGTTTCCATGGTACTCTGGTTGCACAGTTTTATTTATAGCCTCATGAAAAGCAGGCAGAGACTAAAGTCTTGTCTTTAGAAAATGGCAGATAAAGCTTTTGGTGGTTAGCAGCATGACCTTGACTGTTCTACTCTGCATGGCTCAGAAGTCTCAAGTAATTCTGCCTCCCTGCTCCAGTGCTTCAAGTTGAAAGTGTGGGAGTATTTTAAGAAATTCAGGCCACACACCATTCACACAGACCACACTGCTAAAACACTACAATCTAAGTAGTAAATGCTTACTTTAGTTTTACCTGGATTGCAAGACCATCATAGCAGAAAAACAATTTCTCCTGTGTGTGTGTGTGTGTGTGTTTGTGTTTGTGGGTACATTTCTGAGAGTTGAAAGCTTAGAGAGGAAATTCCAGGTTGTATAATATTTTGTGTCTAAGCCATAGTGTTTGCTAAAATATTCATGAATTTTTAAGCTTTCACAAATTTACCGATTGAGTATAAAATCTCATTTCTGCAAGCGATGTTAACAGCAGACCAAACTGGGGAAAGAAGCATATGCATTTATACAAAATTAACTAGTGAATAATTTATTACCCTTAGCTTGACATGTGTTCTCCTCCTGAGCCATTTTTCTCGTGGGCTGGAGGGAGAGAAAGGTGCAGAGTCCAAATTGTCTGCTTCCTGGGCCTTCACGCAGTCACATCGCATGAGCTGCCAATAAACACATATGTTCTTGAGTCTGACCTGAGCACTTTCTGCGCACTGACACAGAACAGACAGTAATAATGTGGATGGTTTACCATCTGAAGCCTTGAAATTAACTCTATGGTTATGTTTACAGATCATAAATCACAATTCTAATGGAAAGCTTTTGTGACAAGAGCAACAGTGACACAGATTAACACCTAAGGGGTGATTTGCAGTACTTGAAGAAAATTACTGCTTGCTACTTGAATGAGGCCATGCATATCATTCCTGATTCATTCACCAAATGGCTTGGACCTCGAGATACTCCTTGTTTCTAACCAGTCAAAGACATTCTCTTATATCTTACTGTAGCTGGATTTAAACTACTTTCAACTGAGCTCTAAAATTCCCCTGACAATCCCTTAATATGATGGGGCTGAAAACCACTGAACCAAGATATTCAGGTTTATTAGTTTCCTGATGCCATTAACTGTTCTCATTTCCTATGTGCAATCCTTATTCTGCTCGTGTTTTCTCACGAAGACACGTAGCAACAGATTTAAACTAATCTGAAAACATATTTTAAATCCTAAGCAACCATTAAAACAGCAGCACATATGACATTTCTTCTGCCTTTGCAGATTACAGTCATGCATTTTCATATTCATTCATAATCAGGCCCACGCACAGAATCCTGGTCAGATTTCTGCACATTGCAATTACACAGTCAAACATGTTTGATAAAATGACACCCACAAGTATGAGGCACAACTGAGGTGTGAAATGAACAAAGAGCAAAGAGTGCATCAAACAAGCTACACAATCTTGACTTTCACTCTATTGGGGAATAACGTCATATAATAACCACGGTTAAAATGTTTGGGTAAATGTCTGTATACCTTGTTTATTTTCTTTTGTAAGTGTTTCTATCTACAGTTAAGTGTTAATGGCTTGTTGCCAGACATAATGTATTCAGGGTGTTACATGTGCAGTAGAAGGTCCAGCTAAGCAGCATCTTGTGAAGCAAAAAGACATTATTAAATGGAAACTAACTGTTTCACAAGTAACAGCATTTGATTCACAAACATTACATAAGAGAAGAAGGTGACACACTTAGGTTGCAGCATCTAAAAATGGTATATATTAAAGACACATTCAACTTTCTGGGGAACTGACCCAAAGGTCAATTGCTATATATTTATGTGACAGATGGAGTAATAGAGGTGGACTTTCCAGCACAGTCCTTTAATGGTTCAGGTCTACAAATAGGTATTTTTTTAGATAGGCACAAGATATTTTTATATTATTATAATGTCACTTTTCTGTTAGTGGATTGCTCCATGTCTTTGTGCATGAAAAATGCTATAAAAATGCACCTTGCATTGATTTGTTTACTGCATGTTCTGTATGTGGCTGCTGGTTTATATAAAAGTTTCCCAGCAGGACTGCTGATTCTGACAACAATGTTGCTAGAAATACAAAGGTATAAAAGTGTTGTTTTGTTGCCTTAATTTAAAAGCAACAAACCAAGACTGCAGAGTTTCCAACTGAATACCTCTGTCCAATATCTCCACTTTTGAGCTCCTACAGCTTTCTTTTATATTATGCAGCAATAAAGCAACATTTTAGCATCTATCTCACAAAGACAGAAAATGAATCATGCAGTGACATGAAAAGTTATCTGCCACCCTTGTTCGGTTGGTTATAAGGACATGTCATAGATGTAAACAAACCCAGAGACTGTGAACATGGAGCAGACCACAACTGTAACATCAGTGAAAACATGGTGCATATGAAAAAAAGAAAATCCTGTCATTTAGCTTCATTTATTATCAGGGTAATCTACACTGAGAACCTCTGGAGAACCTCTCCATGTTTGATTTGAAAAGTTTAGTCTTGTTACACACAAGCTAACAGTTTCAGAAGCTGAAACTGTACAAGGCAACAAAAGCTTTGTGTTATGGAACTTCATAGAAATTTAGCTGTTTGGATCCACTTTTACTAATCAGTCACACGTAAACAAATCTGAAGCTCAAAAATGCCTTCAAAATGTAAAGAGAAGACTCCCCCCGCTCTGTGAGACCTTCTGGAGATAAACAGTAAGGCTGTCAGTGAGGTCGTCCTACCTGTCGGAGAACAAAAGCTGCTACGTCAGTGGATTCCCAGTAGGAGGCATGGAAAAGGTGTGGCAGAGCCACTGTTGGGAAGGCGGTCAGCACATCAGGGCAGTACAGAGCATAATCTAGCCTCTTGGACCCCCACCATGTACTGGAAACTGAAACCACACACACACACACACATACACACACACACACACACACACGCACGCACGCACACGCGCGCGCGCGCGCGCACACACACACACACACACACACACACACACACACACAGATATAGGGACTAATGAGGAGAGAATTAGAAAGTACCTCTACTAAAGTCTACTTCAGGTTAGCTCAGTGCTATTTATAATTTCTAAAACTTCATGCTTCTACACCACATTTTATATAATGCCAATATTTATTGGACAGTTATAGTCAAAGCATAAGGTATGATGTCTCATCATGAAGCTGTTTTAAAGTATGTGGCAGATTAGATTGGAGTTATTTACTTGAGGTTGCCAATAAAAGTATAAAAGAAAAAACATCTTTCTGGAGCATTGATTCTCCATAAATTAACACACTGAAAGAAATAATTATGTACTGTATTATGTGGACTTTGCTTGTAAAGGAATATCTACAGTGTTATATTGCTATTTTTTAAAGTCTAGGTCTGAATTCTTTCTCCACAAGGAAAATCTGAGGTCAGAGCTGTGAAACTGGGACAAGACTGTCTTTCCGTTATTCTCTCTTCCACTCACTGTTAGCGATGGTGTTGCCCAGCTGGCCCATGGAACAAATCGACGTTTCACTTTCCAGACTGGTCACACTGGCTCTACGGCCTCCTTCATCTCCTTCTACTCCTACTCCCTCAGTCTTTGTCTCAGAGGACTGTTGTGAAGCAGGACATCCATGAGTTTGCTCAACTTCCAAAAACACATTTGGATGGCCTTGGATACTTTCCGCTAGGGAGGCAAGAGGAGAAGAAAAGAGACACAAAACAATAATAGACTGACCTCAGTCTTTAAATATTTTTTTCTTTTGGCTGCTCCTGTTAGGTGTTGCACATTGGATCAATTGATCTGCACGATAGATTTGGCACAAGTTTTATGCCAGATGCCCTTCTTGACCCAACCCTCTCGTTTACTTGGGCTTGGGACCGACTGGCGTGCGCAACCTCAGTGGCTGTGTCTAGCAGCTTTCCTATTTGTGCAATAATAACCCTGCATTATAAAAAAATAAGACCAAGTTTTACCAGACATCATGCAACTACTTGTTATTCTCTATGACGCTGAGCCTAGAAGAAATGTGTTTGATCAATAATTTAAGGCAAGTGTCTTCCAGTCCAGTTCAATAACACATTTATATTAAACCCTACTATATATCCTAGGGACAAAAGAAGACTCCTGTGCAATGTAATATAACTTCTACCTCATTGTATTGCCAAACATAGCTGAAGCTGAACAACGTATAAGGCATGTTTTTTTCCTTGAGAACACTCTACCACTCTTTTCCTCCTCTACCTGTATTATAAGGCTCTCAGTTATCCCTGGAGAGTACTTGTTATCCTGTTACCTAGGCCTTGTGTGTTAGTTCTATTATAATGTGGGATATGGCTTGTCTCGTTTCTGCCGCACTACACAGCAGAGTGCAATAGAAGAAAACTTGACCTTAGACATGATCTGTTAACCCATATGTATATATTTATAGATATATATTTCACCAAACAACTGAATGGGATTTAATATATATATGTACTTTTATGTATGTGACACACAAGCCAAGAATAAATGCACAGATGAATCCCCACTTCTGCATCGTGTCATTTATGTGCTCCCTTTGCTTTATATATGTACAGTATCAATCCAGTGGGCTGTCTTTGATGTGATGGAGTGGATACACAGTAGGGTAAGGTATAAACAGGGAGCAGAGCAGGGAGCAGTGTGGCTGGGAAGAGATGGGATAAAAATGAGTGCAAGTCTGCTTCCCTGCAAATATTAGCCAGAACATATCATGCCTGGGTTGGTCTTTTATGAGAGAGAACCCTGCTGCACCTCAGGAAAGAACAGTTACTATCTGTAACTGGGGATCAGTTTGTGTGCACATGTATCTAATTTATCATCCACAGTAGTAAGCTTTCTTTTTATGAAGCAGTCGGTTATTAACCCCTTCTCTGTGGATTGCCAGAATGATTATAAGTAAGCCGACAGATGCAGCCACATGTCGGTTGTTGTGTCTGTGAAGGACGGGCGTCAGCAGAATACAAATTAACAGCTGCTGTGTCAGACATAAGGGGGAAATCTGGCTGGGTTAATAAATCACCACAGTCAAGGAACAATCCACATTTGGACAATCCTATATTAGGATGAAGAAGATGACACATATTGCAGTCATTTCATTAAAGTCAGGTTGGATGGCTTTCCACCTAATGCTTCCAAGGGGTAGAAAACATTTTGTTGACTTAAAAATGCAAAATAGCTGGTTTAAGGTATAGATTGGTTTAATTAAATTAAATAAAAAATCAGACTTTTGTTTTCATTAGGTTGTATTCATTTATGTATTATTTAACCAGAAAACAACAAGGAATAACACACATTTTTACTTAAACATGTAGTTTTAATAGATTGTCAATTAATAATCAATTATAATGCAAAATATTTTCCAGTTTTCCAGTTTCAAGTATTTGATATTTTATGTCATTGCAAAGTGAGGTTTTGTTTGGATTGTTGATCAGTAGGGTGGTAGGTGGTTGGCAGTCATACAGCAGTGAACATAAACCATAACCATAATCATAACCATAAACTATATAAAAATTTACAGACCAAACAGTTAAAGAATCAGCTGAAACCTGCCATAAAATCTCAAAAGTCATGAGGAGCTGCAAATTAGTGATAACTCTCTGCAGGTTCATCACTTCTTCCTTTTATGCTGCCACGCTGTTTAATGCATTGTTACTGTTCCTGTTATTTCTGAGCCTTTACTGATAAAACTGTACAGTTAAAATAGAAACATTTGTCTACAGGGATTTTTTTAACCCAATTTTTGTTATGTAACTTACTTGGAAACCACGAACCTGTTGCTAATCAGGTGTGGTTATTAACCCTAAAAATCCCCTGTTTGACCTATGTTGACAACTAGATGTGACACACACACACACACGCACGCACACGCACGCACATGCACACACACACACACACACACACACACACGCGCACACACACACACACACACACACACACACACAAACTCAATCTGTTATCATTAATGAGCCCTGTCACACACCTCTCATAGGAGCCTTATTTTCCTTCAGTCTCTGGAACATTAGCACAGCTCTGCCTTTCTTTCACTGCACAATAGGTCGAGAGAGGCAGAGAAGAAGTGAGAGATTATTCTGACACAGATAGATAGAGAGAGATAGATGAAATAGCCACCGACAGACACAAGTTTTGACAGAAACACACGCACACATAAAATTTCAAATGCTGTGTGCTGGTGAAGAAGCAGAGAGGAACATCAAAAAACTGCAAGGGAAAGATTGGGCTGCATGGTGACGAAGGCAGACACAAACAGGGAAAAAATGGTGAGTACAGGCTTCAGGCATAAGTGTTTTTAAATGAGAAGTAAGAAAAGGTGCAAGTTACCAAACCCATTAAAATGACCAGTACAGACCCCAAAATATTATGTTTTATGCACAAACCAGCTGATGACAGTCTTAACAGGAAGGACAAGCAGAAAATTCCTGAGGTGAAGGAAGATAATTGCAGTGTGGCCTTGAAACGTCTTTGTAACAAGAAGAGACAAAAAGGGACATTTTACTCAGCTTCCTCCCCTCCTGACCTTGCCAGGATCTCAGCCTCCACACACACTAGCAAAAAATTTAATGATTAGCAGAAAACATACCACCATTTTTACATTAAAGCACTATTAGACATGTGATCAATACTGATAAGAATTGTTATAATTCTATGTGCATTTACTGTCTTAGATGATCATATTTCCCATTCAACCATAGCTGGAAATCAATAGGAAGAGGGCTTTTTCTCTCTATATTAGCAGCATTCATCATAATAAAGGCTCCACTGTTGGCGTGTGTTGATGTCAAAGTCATACCCATAGGAGCCTGATTTGATTGGCCCTCCATGCCTTCATAACAACTAATTACCATATTACAGAGCAGAAAATGGGTAATGTGTGCCCCCGTGTCTTCGGTGTGTGCAAGTGTGTACATCTGCCCAAGCACATGTGCACCTGTTTATTGTTTTTAATTTAGCATATAATTTGACAGCACCCAAGCCCAGTCAGTGGAACAGGAATGCAGACCAATAATTAAAACTGCAACTGTATAGCTGCAAGCCCACACTGTGTATACACTGTGTGTACACTGTGTGTACACTCCATGTCCGACATCGGCACTACCGGCTCTAGGAGGCGTCGAGCGTTCTTTCTGCTTTGTGACTGGCTCAACGTGATTAAATTAGTAAATCACAGCCTGGGCATCCAGTTTACAAAGATAAAAACAGTGTGTTATTTCCTGTTATGTTTCAGACATTTGTGTGGTACACAGGTCCTGAAATACAATTACTTGCTTTGTAATTCCCTATTTGAACAGCAAACAAAAATAAAAGCCGCAGGCCGAGTTAGTTGTTAGCAAACCCTTTGTCTACCTGTAGCCACAAAATGAATGTCTGGTTGGCGTTCAGAAAATACATTACATAGGTTTTTTGGTGTTATGTAATGGGTTAATTCAAAGATCCCAACAGCAGCAATGAAAAAGCCACAGTGCTCATGAGGTATTTGGCAACCAGGGCAAATGAAGAAGTGGAAGAACTGTTGATGTTATCGAGGTAAACAGTGCATCAGTAAATATCATTTACATTTTCAGTCTTGCATCTTTGTGAATCCAATCATGAAAAATACAAACAAATCTCTGACTGTTTTTTACAGTGTTTTGTTAGCCTGGTGTGACTGTCCTTGAGTTTTGTTTGGTCCAATTATTCTGCAGTTTTTGTGCAAATCTTTGGTTTTAGGGATTGAAAAAAGTTATTAATATTATTATTAGTTTAATTTTTATTTAAACGTCCCACCATATTTACATGACAATGTACTTGTCTGAATGGAGCTTAAGTTTGTTATTTTACGCATTCTATAGGATTAAAAGACGCATATTTTTTATTTAACTAAATGTCTTTTCCCTCATCTGGGCTTTTCTTCAAATAACTGGCAAGCAAATGTGTCATTTGAATAGCTGCTTCCATTCTTATCTTACTAAAGAATATACCATATACCAATAGTTCCTGGTAAACAAGATAACCAAGTAAAATGGAAATTTTCTACATCAGTGAGATGGCATGTTTAATATATCTGCTTTGACTTACACGTCCTTGTAGCTCAAGCGAACAGGCCTTGTCCTACTTTCTCTCAGTGAGGTAGGAGGACAGAGAGGCGGTGGAACCAGCAGATGCGTCATAACTGCTCTTTAGAGTGAGGCTTTATGTCCCAAAAGTGGGATAAAACATGCTTCAAATAAATCAGTGGTTCATTAAGATCTCTGTGTCTACAACCAGCCCTCCAGTGGGATTACAACAGTACTGTTCCATATCTTGCAGACTGATATCTGGTACTGTGCTGTGCCTGATCCTCAGAGAGCTGTGGCAGGCAGAAGGCATAGCACCACAAGAAGATGAAGTATAATTACTTCAAACTTCAGGCTTTGGGGGCAGGATTTAGGTCTGCTTCTGCAGGGTAAGCTCACATAGATGTGTTTAATGCTCTGTGTGTATCCTGTGTCCATGCCTGTGTACGTGCGCCCCTAGTGAAAATTCACATGCTATAATTCCTCAAAGGTTTCACTTTAGCTTTGAAATGTAAAAATCTGAAAGGTTATTAATATGGCAAGACAGTTATTCCAGAAAATAGATTATTCAATGAAACATGAAGGAGGAGCTGCTCCCCCTGTACACTGGTAAAATTGAATTCCAGGGTCAAATAGCCTGTCATACCTATGAGCGCTGAACGTCCATCTCCTAGAGGGTAGCGCTGATAGCGTGGCACAGCAAAGGGTGGAAACTTGTGGAAGAGAGGCTGCAGCAGGGGCTCTAGTCTGGAGGCTGAAGGGTCGGATGGGTAGAACAGGTTGAAAATCTGAGAGCAGGCTGGGTGGAGCTGATTCACTGAGGGCGAGTAAGCACAATGGACAATGGTCTTTAGGAAAAGATTTTAGTATGAAGTGTATGTGGGTCAGCAGTATTCATAAAGATACATGAATCTAAGTGAAATTATCTCTCAGTTTACTATTTTTTATTATTCTGAGGAACTCTACTACACAATCACTATTTTATCTTCATTTTCTCCCTCAGCTCTACAAGTGGAAAGATACTCTGAGCTGTGCTCTCCATCAGAACACCTTTGCTGTAGCAAATTGCATAGAAGAGATCAGTAGGAACAAATACTTGTCTGTTTGTCCTTGGAGGAGGAAACAACAGCCTCTAGATGTGGGATGGTAAAATGAAGGTGCAGATCAGTTTAAGCTGATGTGATCCATTTCAAAATAATTGAGCATTTTCACAGAAATTCAGTTCAATGCTTTTCAAAAGCAGAAATACAATGAAGCACTGAAAAAAAGTGGAGACAAAAAAATGCAGCTTTTTCTGTGTGTGTGTGTGTGTGTGTGCAAGGGCAAGTGTATAGTGCATAGTTTAGATGTGTGTGTATGAAGAAACGCATTCTCTGATATGTTTAGCATGAGTCCTATTCGTACCCTGGACAGCAGGCAGCACAGTGCGTCTCATGGCCAGCACAAGGCCAAGTGGACAGCCCAGCAGGAAGCAGTCTGACACCTCAAAGTCGAATCGTCCAGGGTTCAACACCAGACTGGCGCTACTGCCACCACGCACCTCGACGCTTTCTTTCATCAGACTGGGGAATAGACATGGACACAAAATATAAAATCTTATGTATCAGCTAATATATAATATTGACCTTGATCTCTCTCACCACTAAATTGACTTTACCATGTTAGGATTTTGTGAAAACAGTTTTTTTAGCAATAATGCAGCAGGACTTCAAGTGGATACTTGTTTTTAAAGGCCATTTTATATTGTCACTTTTAAAAAAGCATAGATTATCTGAGCAGTCACATGTTGATGGCATAGCTGTACATCCTCTGATGATCTAATAAATGGAAAAAGCTGGACAGCCTGAAATGTCCCAAAACTGAACAAGAGCAAGATGGAATTGCTAGTTACAGACCCAAGTTTTAGCATCAAACATTCACATTTGGATTCAGTGTCTCTTAACTATGGAAAACAGATAAACAACTTGGATATTAACTGTTCGAACACAGAATACAGTCTGTTACACATGTCAGAATATATACAGGACAGCTTTCTCTCACTTAAAGAGTCATATCGTAAAAAAACATGGAGCATGAATGCATCTGTAGTAGCAGCCAGGGTCCTTACACAAACAGAAAAATACAAACATATTATGGTATATACTAGTTCTGAAACCTCCTCATTGGCTACCAATACAACACAGAATTAACTGTTAAAATTCTGCTGCTGGTCTACTAATCACTATAATGGTTTGGCTATCCAGTATATCACTGACTGGTTCACTGACTACAGTCAAACCAAATGCCTGAGGTCTCCTGGTAATTGTCTTCTAACTGCACCCAGAATAAAATCCTGTTCCTTTAGTTTCAGAGCTTTTATTTTTGGTCCTGCTTTTTAGAACAAATTATCAGATGATCTGTCACTACTGTTTCTACATTTAAAAGAAAATGTGAAACCTTATAATGGTTCTATTTCTTATTGTTCAGGCTTTATTTTAGGATATTTTTATCATGTTAATTGATTTTATGACAAAGTTAGGCAAATGACTATTGTAGAGTACATAAAAATTCCCATACAAATAAAATGCTGTGTTTACCACAAAGAGTAAAATAAAAGCCGGTCAATGTAACATCAGATACATAGCATAAAAAAAATTATCATTTTGGATTGCAATTATTCTTTATAACCCTGTTGAATGTTTTAGGACTGTTATTCCAGCATGTTTACTCTACCTTGATGACAAAGTGTAGTACAGCCTATGGGGGCTACAGGATCTAATGGAACAGAAGGCTTTTAGTTTTATTTAAATATTAAAGGGGAATTTATGTCAGCAATATGGTTTCTGAAATTGGGAAGGCAAATGTATTGGTCTTGACTCTGGTCTTATGAGTCAGTACTGCTTTTACTTTGTTCTAATTCATTCATAGGTGCTGTTTTAATATTCTGAGGTCATTCTCGGCACCGGCCCTTTATGAGTCATAGTGAGCAGCTCTTCAGTCAGCCCTCACAGGCTGCATCATGCTTACGACTGTTTGAACAGCTGAGCCTGTCTCAGCCATGGCCCTCTGCTGCTGGCTGACAAGAGAACTTGTTTCCCCATTAGGTCCTGCATGGGGAGAAAGGATTTGCAAACAGTTCCCAGCTATACTTAAAAGCCAAATCAATCGTGCTTTGATTGCCTTTTGTGTCTGTTTGCTTTCTGTCTTCTCTCATGTCCATTGCTTTATTTCTTAAAATCCACGCTATGAAGAAGTGCATTTTCATTTACTGGCACATAAAACTACATAATTACAGTCTACCACAAAACTGTTGCTGGTTTGTTGTCTGGATTATCTAAATTTCTCATTATGCAGCTAGCACTTTTAATGTAACTGCACATTTTTAACAATAAGGGTGAGGGACAAGTGAGGCATTAACAATAGCCAGCAACCACTGGTGCAGGTTATATCTGTAGAAGGTCTAACAATAGCTCTGACACTATATTTATGTTATCAAAAAGGAAGATCTAAATGCTGTTCATTATTTCAACCTAATTACATCAAATTAGACTTATGGAAGTTGGTTTTATAATCATCTTTAAATAATATAGATCCTGAGCAAAGACAGCACAAAGTAACATAAAAGAAATGGTAAACAGCCCCATCATTTTGAGCACTGAATACACTCTCCTGGGTAAAAGCAGTGAGATGCCCAACATATCAGAGCAATTCCTACGCAGGGCCAACACATGTGCATGTGGAAACATCTGAAATGGAGTAAACCAGAGGTAGATAGGACACTGTGATATTAGTGGCGTTAATAAACCCTTCTGCTGACTAGGAACATCCACTGGGACATGCGCAGTGTAAGAGAACATCTACGAGCAGTTGTTACCAGCCACACAGAGTGGCTCAGGCTTAATCAGGAGTGAAAGAAGAAGTGAGGGAGGTGCATCGCCATGGACACAACGTGGCATAACTGTGAATGGATGGGATCTTATTGTCAGGGACTGTTGCTCTGATCGTGTGAGTCTGGTGAAGCATATGATCTGAAATGGGAACACTGGTTGCTTAAAGTGACTCAACATGGCAGCCATATCCCCTCAGCCACCCAACACCAGCTAAATTCTGCTGCAGTGCATGGTCTCCCACACAAACTGGCTGGCACAGGCACAAACAGACTATTTATAGTCCAGCAGAGCCAGGTAGGCAGGCAGGGCAGTCAAGCTGCAAATATTGATAAAAAGCAGGAGCGAGACACGGTGACACATTCCAGGAAAACCTGGATGAGGGCTGCTGTGCAACATCCGAGTTATGATATGAAAACCTGACACATTCATCAGTGGCTAAAGAATGCTGTTTGACAAAAATAGAGTTTCTAATATTAGGATGTTCCTGTGACATATAATAAATAATACATAATTGTTTATATAATTTATATAATTTGTGCATTTTTATAACCCTCCCTTGTGGTACATGAACCATTGTTGTGCTTAAAATGTTTGATTGAGATTACAGGCCTTTTCCATTGTGAGTGGCTGTGTATGTGTGTATGAACATGAACATGTGCGTACTGCAAATTGAAGTCACGCAAGGTGAATTCATCCTGAAAAACAGCTCATACATTTTGCTGTTGAGCAATTTTTGAAAGCCTTTTTGTTTTCAGTTGTTTGACAGAGGTCTAAACTAAGTCTAAGATTACTAAGACTGGATAAACACCAAAAATATAGTGAAGTATAAGTAAGTCATATTAATATGATTAGTGTACCTCTTTCTATTGTATCTACAGGGTGACTGGCAGGTAAAATACAGGATTAGTTTCTGTTCTTTCTATAGTTACAACAAAAAACAATGAGGATACAAAAATGTGATATTCTCAAATTTTTTTCAAGTGGCAAATTTGCTAGTTTGAAATGTTAAAGATTATTTTAAGGTCAGGACTTGGACTTGGTCAGGACTTCCTATCACAGAATATACAGTGCTGTGAAAAAGTACTTGCCCCCTTCCTGATTTATTTATTTATTTATTTTGCATATGTGTCAAACTTAAATGATTCAGATCAACAAACAAATTTTAATATTACACAAAGATAACCAGAGTAAATTCAAACTGCTGTTTTTAAATGATGATTTCATTTATACTGTATACTGTATAACCAAGTCAGAATGTGTATGTAAACATGTTAATGTGTGCTGCTCCACCTGGGAAAAAAGCTGTGCTGTCCAGTAGATGAGGTATCTCCATCGTATGAGTCGCTCTGTTTACGGCTGAGCGGTGGCCCGCTCTGGCTATGCCCCTCGCTGGGGGCGGAGATGTCGATGTTGCTCTTGCTCAACCTCTTGCTGGAACTCAGACCTGTGCTGGACTCCCCCAGCAGGCCTGAGTTATCCTGAGAGGGAAAAGGAGAATGTGCAACTTAATCTAAAGCCTCATACAGTCATAGCAGAAGCTGCACCAGGAAATTACACATAATCAGATGGGTTTACCCAGGTGACCAGCTAAGTGTAGTAGGGAAAAAACCTCTTATTCGTGAGTAAATCTATGAGATACAAGCAGATTTGAATGGCATGAGCTGATGAACAAGAAAGAGAGGGACTAACAGGCAGAAAGTGGTGATCATACAACACTTTGCAGAGGGAATGTATGAGATTCTCCATTGATGAGTACAGATGACAGGGAGTCATGCCAGGGACATTACCACCTGTGCACATGTGCTTGTAGTAATTAACTTCACTGATGAAGACAAGGTATAACACAGGCATGTAATCTTGATCATTTGTAATGATTTCTTAGTCATATGTTCGCGCTAGGGCAGCATGGTGGCTGAGTGGTTAGCACTGTTGCCTCACAGCAAGAAGGTCGTGGGTTCGCATCCCGGCCTTTCTGTGTGGAGTTTGCATGTTCTCCCTGTGCTTGCGTGGGTTTACTCCGGGTACTCCGGTTTCCTCCCACAGTCCAAAAAACATGCATGTTAGGTTGATTGGTGACTCTAAAATTGCCCGTAGGAGTGAGTGTGAGTGTGTGAGGTTGTCTGTCTTTGTGTGTCTATATGTGGCCCTGCGACAGACTGGTGACCTGTCCAGGGTGTACCCCTGCCTTCCACCCGAGAGAGAGCTGGGATAGGCTCCAGCAGATCCCCGTGACCCTGAACCAGGAAAAGCGGGTATAGAAGATGGATGGATGGATGGATGGATGTTCGCGCTAAAATGTTCTTTCACCGGTTGTTGTTGGACCCCCAACCCATCTATAGGCTTGTGTAGCATCATCATGTAATCACTGTGACACTGAGCTCCTACCTTCAGGCTCTCAGTGCTGTTGTTCCTGCTGCTGTTGCTGGGGCTGGCAGGCCTCTGGTGGTTGCTGAAACACAAAGCGTCGAAGCACAGCACACCTCCCACACAATCGCCCATCAGGCATACCTGTTTGAAAAATATAGACTTTAGATGCTCTTCACATAGTGTTTTCAGTCAGTGAAAGCTTGAACGGGAGATCAACAGGAGAGATGGATGAATGGAATACAAAAAAAAAAAACAAAAAAACAAGAAAATACATATTTAAGTGGTGTCCAATTCCATACTATATATGAAAAGGCTACACTATGTAGTTTACCTTATGTCATACGCACAGTTGGCAGTTTATTAAGACAAGATAACATAAGATAAACATTATTAATCCCCAAAAGGAAATTTAGTTTTATAGTCATTGTCATCTGCCGTTGGCTAAGGTGTTGTAGGGGCTGATGGCAGTGGGGATGAAGGATCTCCTGCATCCTTCTGCTTTAAGCTGCACCCCCTGCATTACAGAGAGAATAGAATAACAACATAATAATAATAAAACATCACACAATGCTTCAAACATATAAAAACGAAGGTAACTATCATGGTCTTTTTAGCAAACAAGTGTGTCATTTGAAAACACTAGATTCTCAAAACTTCTTTCCAATTAATCTGTTGTATGGAATTGGGACACAGCTCTTCTTTTTGCAATCCACTTGTCTGCTATTACCAGTAAAATTAAAAAAAAAAATACTGCAATGAAAGAGTCCACAGCTCACTACAATAAATGTAATTACGGACAAATTAATCTGTCGGGGAAAAAAAAGTGAGGAAAGGATGAGGTTTTCTCATTTTCATCACTTTCAGACACTACTGTAAGAGGGGGAGGACTTATGAAAATAAACACAAATATCAACATATCCATCCATCAAGCCATTGTCCAATGAATGACCACTTGAGACTGTACTGACCAGTGAATAATGTGCCATCAAAGCCTGAGAGCATGTTCATTTCAAAGAAGCAGCTGAGCTATACCAGTTAACAGAAAAAAATACATAAATAGTAGAAAAACAATTATTTATTGGACATTGCCATTACACTTGTTGACCTGACTTTTAAATAACATTTAGAGTAATTAATGTGATTTAAGCTTGGCGAAGAAACAGTGTTTTAGAGCCCCAGCAATAATACTGTCAAACTGAACCTAATTAAGAGCCATCTTCTTACAGATCACTCCCACATTACATATTACACCTTATTACCACAAACCCAGTTATTGCTATATACAAAAGGGTGAAATATGGTTCACTCAAACAGATCTGGAGGCATCTGAGGGCAGGGTTTCTAAAGATTATACAACCCATTCAACACTATTCTTTACTTCCTTTCACAACCCCTGACTTACAATCAATTGTCTATAGCCCATTACTCAATGACAAGAGACTAGAGTCCTCCTCCCCTCTTCTCTCTTCTCCTCTCCAAACAGAAGAAGACATGACAGACCTGACCCGTGAATCCCTGGCCATCCTCCGACTGAAGGAAGCTGTGGTACACTTGGTTGGCTCGGGCAATCACGGTTGCTACGGCGTCCTGGTAGCGTGGTGAGACGATAGCCAGAAGGGGTAAAGCGGCGAGTGGCAGGTGGTCTACACTGCTAGACACACAGCTCTCATCATAGCTGTATGGGTTCAGACTGGGAGAGAGAGTTTCATGGTAGGTAGGGAGTAAGGAAACAAGGAAATAAAGAAGAATGGATGGATGGATGAAGGAAGGGGAATGTTTGAAGAAACAGAACAGATTACTGTATATTACCACTTTCTGTATTAGAAAGGCCCTTTGTGTTTTAAACTTAGTATAATGCCAGCCATCAGTTTCTAATTCATACTAAATGTCAAAATAAATGAAGGTTAGAGGGAATTCTTGATGTTCGTTTTTGTGGTGCACTTCACCTTGACTTTCCTACATCTAATGACGTCTTATCCAATCAGTCCATGATGCACTCTATCTGATTTGACACTAGGCATTTCCACAATGGTGCCGAGCGTGTTTGTGTGTGTACACAGATAAGGACAAGAAAGACTTTATCTCAATTAAAAAATACAAGAAAATCTGCGATTTGAGTAAGAGTGCTAGCCGTGTCTTTACTGCTGTGTAAACATGAATAGATAGATGTGCGTGTGTGTGTGTGTGTGTGTGTGTGTGTGCGTGCGTGTCAGAACAACAGTGCACCCACAGATCAAGCGAGACACTGGCAAGATCTGACAGTGTGGGGAAAGAATAAAAGATGGCATTGCCCTGTGCTCTCTCCTTGAGAACCAATGGAAACCCTGTCCCCATATATCAAATGCTGTGATCACAGGAAAGAGCAGAGATACCGACCAAAGCTGAATATGTCAGCAACCACGGACACCGCACTACACAGACGAGCAAAACATCTCTGTGAGTATAAGGGCCAACAGTTTTCACACAGTATTGACACAAAAATTAAGATGACGCAACATTTTGTGAAGTACACGGTTACTCTCCCACATACTGCTTAGATCGCACGATCAATACTAATTTGATCCCTGTTCAATCAATTTAGTACAGAAAGACATTGGTGACCATGTTTAGCTTTGCCTTCCAACAACTTCTCTAAGAACTATTAAAGAATAAAGCTGGTGTTTCAGTATTTCTCTTACAGTCCAACAAATGCCATGAAAAGAACAAACCCAACAATAATATTTTCCAATTTACATAAACTGCAGCACTTAATCCCTTTGTCTATATGCTCCTTGTGTTTGCCACATACTGCTTTCCAGCCTTAACAACATGTGCCCCCCTCTGTCACTAAACCCTGAGTGTATATAACTCCCTGGTATGACCACAATCAAATTTTGTGTTAAGTGTGCTAGCCAACAAAATACAGTATGGAAATAAAATTGGAGATGCTTGAAGGTCTGTGTTTCATCACCTGACAGACCAGGTCTTTTCACTTGCTATTAGTATATTTGGCTTATACTGCAAACTCATGCAGTGTCCCCTACCTTTCAAATTGTTTTGCATGCATAATGGAATGACCAGACTATGTTTCGTTACATATTGTATGAATTTACACTGTAATAACAATTAAATCTAAACACATTCTGTGCCATTCTCTCTACTGAACATGCAGATAGTGAATTAATATCAATCTTCTAATCTAATTGAATCTAAATAAGCAAATTAGTGTACTTTCTAAAACGTGGGAGATGTTCTTGTTGTTCTTATAATTGGACTGCCATGATTTATTTGCAAGACCAGTAACATCAAGCAGGCCTCCCGAGCCTCTGGGGCTTTCTGAACTTGTTTAATTAGAGCCAAACTTTGTCCATCCATCCATTCATTATCTATACCTGCTTATTCCTATTTTAGAGCCTATCCCAGCTCTCCTCGGGTGGAAGGCACACCCTGGACACACATAGAGGAAAAACCACACACACTCACACTCACTCCTATGGGTAATTCAGAGTCACCAAACAACCTGAGATACCAGGCAACATGTTTTTGGACTGAGGGAGGAAACCGGAGTACCCAGAAAAAAACCCAGGCAAGCACAGGTAGGACTCCACACAAAAAAGGTCCCTGCTAGGTTTCAAGCCAGGAACCTTCTTGCTATGAGGCAACATTGCTAACCACTAATTCACCGCGCTGCCCCACCAAACACTGCCTTGCCCAGAAAAGAAAAACTGGAGTCTATGTGCCACCTATGCAAGAAAATATTTCCCCCTGTCTGTGAACAAACTTAATGTTCTCTGACTGAGTGTGAATGATCCATTATATATTAGTCATATTAAGAGACTGCAAAGCTTGTAAAGTTCTCATTATATTCCTAATTTCAGGAGCAAAGCACTTCTAATTAGCCAAATAATACTTTGAAAATTTAAGAACTTCACTTTCATCACTTCTTTCTAATTGCAGCTATAATTCTGCATTGTCAAACGTTTACGACCATCTTTAGCAGTTACACAATATACTCTACTGCAGGCTTAGGAAAGAGAAGAGACATTAGATGTGACTGCAGCGCTCAGCAGTCAGCTATGGTGACAGCTATGGTGGATGAACCCACAATCCTCCTCACACCAGAACAAACATTGACAGGTCTGCGTTGGAGTACTTTTTTTTTTTTTTTTTTTTTTTACATCAGCCACTCATGTAAACAAATTGAAAAATATTAATATGTATCATCTACAAAATGATTGGTCAAACTTTAAATAGGCTTAGGTTTTCTTGAACCACAGAACCCCAGAAAAAAAAGAACAGAACACAGCTCTGTTTTGTACTATTGACATGCTCCAAGCAGTATCACCAGTGACACAGAAGTGGCTCTGTGTCCTTGATTGCTGCTGACACGTCCCATACTGTGCCAGCTGTGCAAAGCAGAGCTCACAGCAAGCGATCAAAATATCCAACAGAGCCAGCTGAGGAAAATAAGTACTTTTATGTACTGTTCAATGCACAAAACAAAACACTGTACTTTCAGCCTTTAAGAAATGTCATCCAGTGATTTACTAGAAAAACTTCACTCATCAAAATATCTAGTAGAGTAGAGCGCTAGAACAGAGCCTAAGTAGAGAACTACCTGTATGAGAGATGACGTAGTGAAAATCAACTGTGCGTAATCAGGTGTACAGCCAGAGAAGTCCACAAGTCACTTTAATGATGCAGCCTTCACTTACAAGAAGAATTATATTACTAGTATGAGATACATTTTTGTACATGTTGTCTGCCATCCTTTAAGACCTTAATTACATTGGTGCATGCTATATTTAATTACATAACAATTATAATGATTATAATATAGAATATGATGAGCATGTGGAAGTGGGAGAATAAAGAAACACAGCTTGTAGAAAGCAATTACTATAACACATTTCCCAACTTAATGAAAAGTCACAAAGTCATTGAAGGAAGGTAAAGAAGGTCTACTTTTCCACAGCAATGTTGCTGCAGTGTCAACTCTGCAGTACATGAATGTCAATGTCAGCTTTTTCTGACACATCCCTCTCTTTCAGCTGCCGCCATGCAGATGTATAAAAGAAAAAAGAAAAAAAAGAAAGCTTTATAATATATTCTGTATCACTGGAACAGTACTGCACAGTTATTTGCATAACAACAGTCACTCTTTCCACAGAAGCTGTTTGTGTGAAATATTCAGCTCAGGTAACTCAAGGACAGAGCTGGCACCGTATTGCACCAGGTCGCCTCATAATTTAAACAGCAGTGAGTTGTTCATCAGGTGTATTAAGTTTTTAGATCTGAATTCATATATTCTAGCATCCCACAATAGCACTGAGGGTTTGGGCCCAGCTTTGTAGTTGCCAACCTTGATCTTATAACAGCCTTGTTAACAACTGCTGCTTACACACACCTTGAAAAACACAACACTTGCTCACTGAAATCTCAGTTAATATTCCAAACACAATTCTACCTCTGAACAGCGTTTACAAGTCACAGGACAGGAACAGAGGTTTAACACCTGCTGCACTGCTCAACAAATGTCAGGTGAGACACTCATTATTTGCACTGCATAATTACTTTATTATGTAAGTCCTTGTTGGTGTTATTACCACAAAGCAGCCACCGTTTTGCATCAAAAAGAATGCAGATAAATAACTTGGGTGTGTGAACATTTGTGTGTGAATCGAACTGTTCTCTAGTTTGGTTAGTCAGGCGCGTTTGAAACTAGAAAGTTTTCTCCAGCTGCAGATTATCCTCTGTTCTGAATCAATGATCCTAATTCATTTAAGGTTGATCATTAAGATCTCTGTCTCTACGAACACATGCTTTGGAAACGCTGCTTCACCAAACTGTCCACATCACATCTGCATTTCAAATGGCTATAATTAATCTTCACAATCCTAACTATAATTAATCTTCACAATCCTAACTGTAGTTTCCTCGAAAATGCTGGGCATCAATTAAGTCGTGGTTGTGAGATCAGGCATATAATTATGATATATGGAAAATAAAACTGGAAACAAGTATTTATTGACAGAAAGAGATGGTGTTCTAAAGTCTGGCCTTTATGCTGTACTATGGCTGCAGGTTTAGATTCTTAATTAAAAGTGCACCCTCATCTAAAATGTCACCCTACGGGCTACAGGAATGACAAACTTCCATCAGCCAGCACAGAAATAGCTGATTCTGACTCCTTAAAAGAAGCAAATCAACAGAGCTCTGATTGGCAGAGAAGCATGCCTCATGTCGCAGTGACGAGTCTGCCCCTTTATTACAAGATGTGAGTCATTCACTCATGAGTGGCGACATTCACGCCATTCACATCTCTCTGCACTATGCAGCCAAATTAACAGAGACTATGCTGAGGTCATGTTGCAGTATCATTAAAGCGCAAGTCTGAAGATTTACTTGCATATCAGAAAAAGTCTCATTTGCTGCTTTGTTATGGGCATCAGTTGGCTTCAGTTTAGCTGCAAGGTTACCTCTGAACCAAGACAGCTTTGATAACCATGCTAATTTTTTTCTAGAAACACAGTCAGCGGCACCTAATACTAGGGTAATTGGGATACCATTTTTACTAAGAGATGTACCATAGTCTTCCACAAAGGTTTGTGGTAATGTGGCCAAATGAGCTGATTAAACCTCGAATGAGTCTGATCTCACGCAGCATAGCCTTGAGATAGACTCTGGTCCACCACCCTGTTGCCTCTGGCCAAATAATGTCAAACTTAAAATTCTGAAGTCGGTCAGATTCATGCTTAATTGCTCTCCTGTTTCTCAATGGCTGGCTTAGCACTGCACAACGTTTCCACAATTAACATAAACAGCAAAGGCCCACTGCAGAGGCTTCTTAATTAGGGAGAGGGCCCAGAAATAGTAGTGCCATGTCCCCAGCTGTCAGCAGCCAGAATAAAGAGACATTAAGCACTGAACTGAGGTCACACACTGCCCATGCAGCCAAATGGCTTTCCCCCTTTCTCTGCCTTCCATGACAAAAAGATGCACCCTTTACAATCACAGTCTACTGAATCCATTTTTATTTTTCTATCCTGCTGCTCAAATGAGTTTTTAGTAGATGAAATGTTCCTTTCTCTTGAAACTGACAAATGCAGTGTGTTGGCTGGGAGCCTCTTTGCTGTTGCTGTTAATTGGAGGTGCTATGGTGCAACAATACACATCCACAGCGCTTTACCAACAGTTTTTGTGTGGGATGTATTTGTGAGTGTGTTTATAGTTCTTGTACTGTATGTGCTTGTTATGTTGACACCCATATTCTAGCCAGCATTACCAGGTACATTCATTAGCAGACAGAGCTAATAATGAGCACTCAGAGCCCTTCAGAGCACAGCAGGCCATCCACACCTATGGCATTAAGGGCAACATAAGCTGAAAAACAAGCTCATTTTCTGTAGGGATAGCATACACTGCACAAGGAATTATCTGAGTCCAAAGTGGTTTATGTGAAAGTTTGTCTTTAAGGTGCTAAGTGGTTTTGCCACCTCTACACAGTGTTGCGATTTTCACCCAAGCTGTTACCCACAATGAGAGTAAATTACCCACACAGCAGCAATTTCCTCCCATGTGGTTGTGTATTCCTCTGATGTTTATGTTGGCATGCAGATAAATGAGGCTCCGTACACCCACAAGTCCAACACAGTCATTAGAGCAAACACTGTTAACTGACAAAAGTGTAGTTGAATAAGTAAGTGCTGTGTTTGTTGCTGCGTGGGTGTGTATGAATTCCTACTGACTGCACATATTGTGAGAGTATGTTGAGAACCTAGAGCCATCTGGGCACAAGTAGGCTTTGTCTAATTTTCACTGGAGAGTTAAAACACAAACTCATTTCTGATTGTTGTCAGGAGACTTTCAATATGCTGTTAATCAGCCAAATTTAAGTCAGATTTTGGTTCTGCATATTAGATCTCACATAACATAGAAATAAGGACTAGCCAAATATACTGCCAATTATTAGTTTGTTGTAGGTACTGTATATATATATAATGCAGATGTCAGACAATAGTAACAAAAAAATTGCAGTACAGAAATATCAAACTAGTCATCAGAGAGCACTGACAAATCGCTTTCAAATATACAATAATCCCCTTAGAATGTAATTTTGATCATTCTTGTTTTTTAATTACTAATTTTTTAAAACTCTCACATATCAATATCAGTATGAAGCATTCTGTATTCACTGAGCTATAATAATAGTCTTGTAGAATCTGGTCAGCAACATTACTGGGAGAAAAAAGTCACAAATACAAACAAACAACAAATACCTAACCAGTGGAGGCAATAACAAAACCCTAGCACAGTCATCACAGGTTAACTCCCCAGAAAAGCAGCAACTTTCTCTTATTTGCACATCCTGACTAGTGCAGCTTTTACATTTCTTCCGTATGTACGATACCTCCAGTGTTTCATGGGAATTGAGTGACTCATTCAAATAACATAACATGACCTGGCTGATGTGTTCTGCGCTATTTTTTCACTAATGTATCTCATCCTCTGCTTTCAACTCAATTTATATACCTAGTGTGGAGTTTATTATGGCTGTAGCCTATTTATTTTCAAACATAAACTTTAACTTCCCTCTACATGTGTATTACTGAGCATAGGTTGTCACATTCATGACTCATGTTTCACTGTCTTGTCAGTTTGCCGACTGAATTGGCTGCTGACGAACATAGAAAGGGTAGGAAATATTGGGCTGGTATTATTACTCCACAAGTATATTTGGAAGGAAAAAAAATCCAAATCATGCTTAAACTTTATTTTAAAAAACAAATAAAATGTACTCTAATATGAAAGGGTCTCTTTTCAAGTAAAATTTCCTGCATACCTGAATGTGCTGCAAATTGTGTGCTTGTGCTTGTGCTTGTGCTTGTGCTTGTGCGTGTGCTCATTGCCTACAAGACTGGCCAATCAAAACATTAAGTAACAATTCAGCTCTACTCAATTACCATGGAAAGTTCATGTTTATTTTTATATTTTATCTTTGGATGTGGTGAAAGCCAAGCAGAGATCAAGCAGCTACTGTACAGCCTGCAAACCTCTTTGCATTCTCCCTCTTTCCAGTCACTGCCACGCTCCTGCAAATGTCAGTCACAAAACCAGTCAGAAGCCCTGACTTGATTGCCAAAGACATTCTCTCAGCTATGGTGATTAGTGACAATTCAGACAGAAACATCCTCAGCATATAATTGCAGAGCAGCACAAACTAAGCACTGCTGTCAAAAGATAAAACTGGTGAAGACTGGCACATGTAACACTAAATGTGAAATGAACTCATTAGTTACACTTCAGTAGATGTGCTTTTACTGCCTCTATCTCAAGCCAGGGACTCTATAGAGACCAGCAGTGACTTTTAAAGGAGATAAAGCTGTGCAATTCACCAGACTGACCATCTACTGACTGCTGTTCATCACCGAGCTACTACCAAGACATCTACAATTAACCTCCTTTCCAAAACTGATAGCGCAAATGAAACCTGAATACAAAGTAACTGCAGCTAATTAAACAAACAGATCCTTGCATGATCACTGCAGAGTCCAGTGGTTACTGTATGAGGTCACTGAGGAGTTAATTTTGACCACAGAGGAGCTGCCTCCAGGACATAAGTGTACAATTGCCAATTAAAAGCAACAGCATTTAAAAAGGTTACGAGTTAAATATTCCACATGGCCACATGCTTGTAGGGCCTGAGAAATGTCATGAGCATACTAATTAACATTGCATCTGTTTAGAGGTCTTTGCTCAGTGTATTTTCTCATTATTTTCTCTTAACCTTCAACACCTTAGCCAACTGGGTATTTTTTTTCTAATTCCTCCATGCATGCATTCACACTGGGCAGATGCTTCAAATGCCTCCCATTCATTACTCCTTAATAGTAATTAGGGTGTCTGTCAAAACAGTGAGGATATCCATTGGATTAAATAATCACCCACATTAATATTAACTGTAACAAAAAAATAAAACCATACAAAAAAGTTAAGGGAAGCATAGTGACACCTAAATTCCAGACTCGCTGAAAATATGACCAAAATCAAGTACAGCTAACAATTCACAATCTGATGGTACAAAACACATGTTTTCAGATCAGTTCTTTTTTTTTTCTTTTCATCTTTATTTGAGAGTCAGGTGTGAAGAGGCAGACAGGCAACATTGAGGCAACTACCACAGCCAACATTTTGACTTTTAGGTTTAGGCAAAAGTTACATTTTAAAAAGTAATGTGTAGGAAAAGTTGTTTGTGGAGAAATACTAAAAAATACAGTGTTTCACAGGTACTCAAACACCTCTGTCCTGTGGGAAAGTTCACTTTCTTCTTACCCACCCATCCACCCTCAACCTCCTCCTAATGTGTACTTTCTCCCTTTCATATACTATACTATGTCACCATAAAAGCACAACCCGGGTTGTTGCAGTGGTTGTCAGCTATAGATGCGAGTGTGTTAACACACTTCTCTACTGAAAAATCTGTGTATTTTATACAGACACCAAAGGTACTGTAAAGGCACTTGGCAGCACATCACTGGTTGATGCCCTGGGAATGAGAACAGGTTGGCTAAATAGTGTGATAGGTCAACTGGTTTTCACATGCTGGTTCAGCTGTCTGTGTGAGTAACACATCAGTGTCATGATCAGAAGGTGCAAAGTTTGATCCAACCAGATGCAGTATCAGAGGCAACAGGTGCCAGCACTGACCTGCCGTTTTTTTCAGGTCCTGTTTTCTCTGTTTACTAATGAAATAAAGATAATACTCAGAACGTCTCAGATTCCTGATCTATTCACTATCAAATTAATACATTTATGTTACAGGACATCCTTCAATCCCACATAACACTGTAAGATTTTAGATAATGCTACACTAATGCTGTTTATTAATGTAAACGTGTCCTAATATTCCTGGGTGCCCAGATCATTTACTCCGCACCTCCAAACTTTTATTAAAGAATAATTTTCAGAGACAGTGAAAAGAAAAACTAAAAGTTTTTCACATAATAATGCAAACTATCTTCTGCTTGACATTATACATGCTTAATGAATGTCTTTTGAGATGCTGGAAATGAGCAAAATATAAAAGAGGCCAATGAAATTGTGTGGTACCAACAGAACTCACTTGGACACTAAAGAGAAGGCTTCAGCGCACACAGCAGGGCATGGCACCAGTTTGATCATCACATGTTCTGCAGCAGCCTGGAAATGCGCCCGCGTCACCTTCTCCAGCACTGAGGCCAGAGTGGCCACATCGCCAGCCTTTGTGCCAGGATCTCCACCTGCTGTGTCCAAGATGTTTCCCCCGTGCACCACGAGCAGCAGCACATGGGTCTTACATTTCCTCTGAAAAAGTGTTAAGATTTTTTTTTTTTTTTTTTTAAACAAGAGACTCAAAGGGAGTGAAAGAATATGGGTAACATTTTATGAAGGCAGTGGGGTGTCACTGCAAAACAAATAACCAATCACTTCTACTTGGCTCTTGGCTGCTAGTGAATATACTGAGAGCATATTAATCCTACCTCTATGTCCTCCAGTCCTTCAATGCTGCTCTGAGGGGCACAGCGTGGACCGCCCAGCCGGTAGAGACCGTCTGTATTTTGTGAGTAAAGGGTAGATGCAGAAGGTGGCAGGAAGGCAGGAAAAAACAAAAAAGGAAGGGAAAAGAAAGGGTCACTGCAGGAGTCACTTCACACAGATACACCAATAACACAAATGTAAAATGGATATTGATTGATGAACATGGTCAATATTACTAATGCCTTTTCATCTCTCTTCATTGCTGCTACAAACTAGGTGATGTAGTTGCCTCCAGGATCAAATGGCACAACCATAAGATTCACAAGTCAATACTGGCAGTAAACAGGAGCAGAGTAGTTGTTTCTTAGGATGCTGCATCTATTACCTTCACATATAACTAGATTTAGGCTTCACTGATGCAAATAAACAGCTGACTTATTTTCAAGAAACAAAAGGTGAAGGAATGGGGGAAATTTTATATCCAAACTGTAATGACCAAAAGCATCTCTCTCTCCCTCTCCCTCTCCCTCTCTCCCTCTCCCGGTCACATCATGGGAACCTGGCCAAACTCATTACCCTCTCTGGAAGCCTCTGATGCTGTGTCATCTTATTCCTGAGCTCTCTCCTGTCTCTCTTTCTATTTTCTCTCTCTCAGCTCAAGGCAGCTCACTCTGTGCTTTGCTCGCTCGCTCGTTGTTTATTTGGCTTCCTCATCTGGGACCGACTGCCATGGTCGGCTCTCACAGCCTCACGCACTGTCAGCTCCCTTCTACTCCATTCCCAGCCCACAGACTGCTTCCGACTGCCTGCTTGTCTAGAACAGCTCAGCACACACTGGGGACCCAGCACACTGCACTATTTTGGTCACACAGTAACAGGAAATCAATGGAGGGAGATTTTCTGAAATGGGGAGGCAGAGCAGAAAAGTTCCTCTAAAAACCTTGTAAAGTCTTTTTGTCTGCAAAATCTGCTGGAAAAGGAAAACTCTTCCTTGTTTGATAAGTAAGTGGTTGTAGCGGTTATGCTTTCTCAAGGAAGCTAGTGACATGGCTCAAGGTCAAGACAAAGAAATCAAAGACTAAATGTTAGGATTGTTGCCATCAAGGTATATTTTTAATTAAGTGCAATAAATATCTGACATATAAATCAGTACAGTAGATATGACAAACCCTTCTACACTCTCCATCTCCCACTTCCTTCCATACAGCTAATACAAAAAGCTCTGCATTGCATGAGAGTATGAGCTGCCAAACTGCAGCAAACAGCTGCAATGAGCCCATTGTAGGAAAGACAGTGGAAATAGCAGAGCTTCACTCACCTCATCATTTGTGAGAGCAGCACATGCTGGGATGCTCCTGATTTCAACAATAAGTGAGACATTTGTCTGATATGGGAGCAAACTGACAAAATCATCTTTTTTTTTGGTACAGCTCAGTCATATAAACCCGCTTCCCGAGGAGAGGCCAAATTTGTTTCACTCCTGCAGCAGATTTGAGCTGCTGTAGGGGGATTGTAACAATCCGGCTGATTTTCTGTTTTCATTTCTTGGGTTTTCCTCTCACTGGGCCTGCCAGTCAATATGTACTTTATAAAGCTTAGGGGTCTTTAGCAGTTTCACTCCTTGTGCTAGCGGCTCTCTTACAACAAATGACCTAAACTAGTAAGCACCTAGTGAAAACTTGACAGTGCCATAGTTCAGCAGCAGCATGGTCATTTCCAGTGACACACACACCCAGTAGGTAGACAGTGCCTCAGCACATCTGTTCATTATAGTGACTGAGACTGAGATATTTATCTACAAGAGAAAGAAGTTGAAAATTGACCCCATAAAAAGGGTTGTGAAGATGAAAGGGCTATACAGAGAAGTCTACTGCAGCTGAAAGAGAATGGATGAAATATTGATCTATTGATCCATGTTTGGATCTCTCCTGTGTGTCGTTCTCTCAATGTAAGTACAGCAAAATAAAATTCAGAATTTCACATTTTGTCAGGGGTTTTTTTTTTTGTTTTGTTTTGTTTTCTGCTTATCTCTCCCTTAATCTTCTTCTTCTCAGGTCTTGGGTACATCTATCACCATAACACATTTATCACCTTCGATTGAGCAGATAGGAGAAAGGCAAGAGCAAGGGGATGAAAGTGAGAGGGAAATGACTGCATTCATCACGATGAAGACTGGTTTCCAGACTAAAGATTTATATCTTCCCAGGGAGCATGAAAATCACAAAATGCCCTCAGCGCTTCCTGCCTGTTGGTGTGTGAATCAGCTCATTAGAGACCTACAGTGAATTATCTGTGTGCTTTGGAAGACGTGCACAGAAAACAGCAGCTCCTGAGTGTTTAGTTTAATTCAACAGACATGTTACATGCATTCACAACTGAACTGGCCTGTTAACAATAAGCAGCTCTAGCTATGAGGTGGAGAATAATAACCTACAGTTTGTTTTTTAGAGCTTTTTCACTAAAGACAAATGCTGCTGGTTGGTAAGTAAATTTGGATATCATTTTGTTGGGACATTTGTCTTTATTATACAAAGATGTTCAAATTAAGCTGGGGGCTTTGTTATTACATGCCTTTTAGCAAGCAAGCAAAATGTACTTATAGTGCATTTAAAAACCCAACAGAGGTTGACCAAAGTGCTTAAGGAACCAGACAATCTTCTGATTTTTTGTGTTTTATACTGGTTTGGCAGACGTCTGCTGAAGTTAGCATATATCTTAATGCTATGTACCTATACTTACTTAAAGCTAACTTCATACTAGCCCAATTCTGAGAGCCAGCAGGCTCAATTTATGGCACCAGCACCAAGCAGTGGCACCTGGCATAACACCTCTGCAGGTACTGTGGTATTTTGGCACTAAATAGTGGCCCCTTGAGTGGCACCTCTGGGTGCCATGGTATTTGTCTTAGAAAGTGCCACTGTCTGGTGTCAAAATAGGAGGCATCTGGTGTGGCAGCCAGAGGTGCCACATGGGGGCACCCCAAGCTGCGGAAGTGTTGGTGTTGGTGTTCTCTTATAAATAAAGTCAAAAACACCAAGCCGCATTTCGTTATATAACTTTAATGTAGCTATGTGTACGTACACACTTCCCTATTGCAGTTAAGATGACGTTCTCTCGCGCAGAAGACAGTGTTCAAGTCTGTCCTGTTTCCTATGGCAGGTTGTATGTTTGAGTGATGCCCTAACTCGTTTCAGTGAGATGTTTATATACTATAAATGTATAGATGAGTTTGTTTATTTTAATTTTTTATTGTGTGTGTGTGAACATTCTCAAAACTAATTTAGGTCATCTTTAATACTCATGGTTGAGTGTTCATTATAGCTACAGTATCTTCCCATGAAGCATGTTATTTTTTTATTGAACTCTCGTATCACAGGACTTTGAGATCGCAGAGATATGTTATGGGCTATATATCCTACATATTGGAAGTTTGAAGAAGTAGTGGGCTTACGAACAGTTGGATAGCCTCTTTCATTGGGTTAATTTTTTCTGGGGGAATTTTTTTCAGCACAAATGCTTCAATGAAAATGTTTAATTTTTTAGATTTGATGTTGTTCATTATCTGTACCCGCTTATTCCTAATTAGAGTCACGGGGATCTACTGGAGCCTATCCCAACTCTCTTTGGGTGAAAGGCAGGGGTACACCCTGGACAGGTCACCAGTCCATCACAGGGCCACATAGAGACAAACAACCTCACACACTCACACTCACTCCTATGGGCAATTTAGAGTCACCAATCAACCTGACATACATGTTTTTGGACTGTGGGAGGAAACCGGCGTACCCGGAGTAAACCCAGACCATCTGCGGCAGGACTCCTGGTTTCTTCTTGCCTCTGAAAATACTTCTTTATGAACTCTAGTGGGTTTTTCGTTGGCTGCACAATGAATCTGGGATCAATCAAACGAATCAAATGAATCTAAAACATCTGAAGTGCCTAAAACTACTGCACAGTATTGTATTATGGACTCCTGAAAATCATTTACAATTTGAACAGTTTGTAATACATGAACATTTTGCAGATGGAGTTCTATTTCAAATGTCATTAGAATATAAATGTGAATACACTGGTAACTGGTTATGGTAAGTCTCAGGATGAATACTATTACTAGTGTGACACAGTTATGGGTAATGTGAATATACAAGGTGAAGTTTAGAGAATCCATAGTTTTTAGAAATTCAGTAGCTCTAGTATCAACCTGAGAGTCTACACATTCAAATTAAAATGTTGTCATATTCTAACACAATTAAAGTGCGAAATTAGAATTCACTTAGGAAAATAGCATTATATATGTGTGTGCAGTAAACAATAACATATACAGAGGAATCTGGTCCACTTGAACCAGACCTTGAAAAAAAAAAGCATTTTTTTTTTGAGTGGTCGATCAGGTCTGGTGTTTATGACTGGGTTTGATATTCAGATATTTTGGTGTGTTGCATGTAAGACCATGTTAAACCAAAAGATGAAGAACTTGTGTCACAGACTCAACAGCGTGAGACTGCTGTCTCCAGTCTGGCTGAACAGCCTCCTCTGACCCCGGGCCCAGTACAGTCATGCCAACACACTCAGCCATCTGTTCTCTGCTGCTGGCATCCTACTGCGAAAAGACCCTAGGATATGCCACCCAGCTGCACTGCATGACAAACCTGCTGACCAAAAACGTACACATTAACATTTAGACACAGAGTCAATCTGTCCTTAACAATACCAACTTCTCCCTGTCTATATGTCACGGCTCCCAAACACTCCAAAACACACAAGACACACACTATCTTGCAGGTGGAAGTGAGGTAGCAGTGGCTTCACCATTGGCATCTGTCAGATCTGAGCCCATAAAAAGAGCTGATAAGTATGTCACACATTTGTCTCAGTCAGCTTTAGTTCGCAAAAACGTTACAATCTTTTGTCTTATGAGGAAAACTCAACAAAACAGGGATACAGAGAAGGGGTCATTCTGCCACATGGGACAGATATTCCAAAGAAGTCTTGTCATGTGTACTCCAACTGTACAGATGTACACAAGTAGTAGTAGTAGATTATCATATGACAGACTGAAATGCCACACATAACATATACTGCTAATTATGAAGAAAATGTATATAATAGGGCAGCATAGTGGCTGAGTGCTAAGCACTGTTGCCTCACAGCAAGAAGGTTGTGGGTTCGCAACCAGGCCTGTCTGTGTACTCTGGGTACTCCAGTTTCCTCACACAGTTTCCTCCTCTTTCCACCCAAAGAGAGCTGGGATAGGCTCCAGCTGATCCCCGTGACCCTGGTTAAGGAATAAGCGGGTATAGAAGATGGATGGATGGATGTATATAATTAGTGTATTAAGCTGAAGAGTTTACTTGGTATTGTGCAGCACATGCTCGATCAACATTTCTAAAGGTTTGACTAAAGTATTGACATCAGCAGAAGCTGAGTGGCAGCACACATTGCACAAGTTTGTTTCTGTTTGTTTCGTACTGCCATTCTACCTCCTCCCTCCCCCTTTTTCTTCCCTCCCCTCTCCACCCCACCCGTTTGGAGCTCCAGGTGGTGACAGTGTTGTTTGGGTGTGATTATCTGTTCTCAGCATGTGATCACACAGCATTTCTTACTTCATACTCTGTCATAAAGATGTGCACATACGCACACAACCTCACACATTACAGATTACACGCACATGTTAATACACATCCACAGAGACAATATTCGCAGACGAATACAAATAGATACAGATATATGGACACAGGGGAGAAAGAGCTTCTATCAACAGAGGCACAATTAGAGCCAAAAGGCTGTAAAATCAGAGATGCGGTAGAACGTTAGTGCTGACGTAGAAAGCCGAGTTCAGGTCAGTCATTTGTTATCATTATCTCACCTCTTTGTCTTTTTTGTTTGTTTGCCGAGGAGGTGGCAGGCAGAATACAGTCTCAGACATTGAATTTATGTGTTCTGTTTCTCTCTGTGTGTGTTTCTGAAGAGAGCTATGGGGTTACATGGGGAAAAGAGAACAGTGATGCTTCACAGAAAATGGCAAATCATTCTCCCATTCAATATATTTCTCCCTCTGGGTCACTTCATGTAGAATTACATTATCATATATCATGTTTCCGTGGAACAAATGGCCTGTGTTGGGTGGTTGGCAGCGATTATCTTTTTGTCATCACCACCAAACTGTTTGCTTCCACAGTAGCCATTTTAACGGATGTTACCCACTTTGGCAGCACACATCAAGAAAGTCAGAATCGGTAGTTTTTGATCATCATTTTTTGAAAATGATCAATCGCTGTATAGCTTCGGTCGGTGAATGAAGGGGAAAAAAATGGTGATAAAAAGATCAGACCATAAAGATACTGAAAAGAATGTTTGCATAGTGAACAGATGGTAAGCCTGAAATACAGTAAAGCAGAGGATGAGCTCGCAGGCTGTCACTGAACAGTAAAGAAGAAGAATACAGTGGAATATAATGGGATACTGAGCTGTAGTCATTCCCCTCCATCATTGAGGGTTCCATCTCTGTAAGTCACCTCTATTGAGAGGGAAAATGTTTGCCGTCACCTCTGGCTTGTGGAGTAATGAAGAAAGGAAGACAGCAGGGAAATAAAAGAACATGATGAGGTGATGCAATGGGAAGGGAGTGAAGGAGCAGAGAGGCCAGGTGGAAATGGATGGCAAGAGAAGCTGAGGAGAACAAAAGAAGGAATGACAATAATTGAGAGAGAGGGGTTTAAAAAAAACCCCAGAAATGCTTTTGATGGCTTGACTAATAGATGGAGATCAAAGGGTAGTGGATGTCACAGCTCAACTGCCACATAGGCTCTGACTGACTAAGAGTAATCCAGCTGCAGCTTTAACATTTCCTCACGATCCCAATCACATTTGTGACCTGTACAACACCACAACTTGATCTTGAGCCCTGTTATCACCTATTGTTAGTCACCTGAGATTAAATCATAATCAAGTGATTAAACAAACGGTTAGCTGTAGCTGCTTAGTGAGTCATTTTCAAGTTTTTGAATATAATTAGAATACACAGTATATCTGCAGCAGAAACTAAGCAGTTAGTTTATATACATATTAGAGTTTGCAGTGGCTATATTCAATAAAGGATCACACAGAGCTACTTGTATATGAAAGGGGTTTTCATACAGACAAACAAGAAATTGTTTTTAATAAATGTATTGCTTATGCAACTCTAGCCCACACCATTTTTTTAAGTTTACTGTTACTGAGCTGCTGAGTTACTGATTAGCATCATTTACGCCCCAGCAGGCAGCATATATCTAAAAACCTGATCTTTCCCTCAGGCGGTTGGTGGAGACCAAAACAGAGTTAATGTGACTCCAAATTAATGCTAATGCTGTTCTGTATCTGCATAAACTGTTTGCTAACAAGTTCACCACATGTATGCAAACCTATGTATAATAAAAATAGATATGTTTGTTAGATTTATTTATCATTGGAGTCTCTGGTGTGGTTATCCAACCACAGTAACTGGATTACATATCGCCCAGAGATTTAAGAGCGCAGTATTTTTCAGATCCAACATTAACATTTCAGCATGTGTCTTCCATCAGTATAGAAATTATCCTCAGTATAGAAGTTATCCTTTCATTTGTCATCCGTTTGTATGTCTTATTCCCATAGTATAGAGGAATACAATTAATCAGGGTTTGACTTCACAGACAGTAGTTTGTGGGATTTTAGCCTCTGGTCTTTTAATAATAGGAAATATTACTAAACTTGTGCTGTAAGATATAAACAGGTGAGCTCAGCAATTTTTTTCATACCATTAACATTACTGCAGAGCACTAAAATAGCTCTACTTAATACTTGTACTACTGCTACAGCAAAGCACTTCTCAGGTCATAACTGGCTGAGTGACTGATCGGTTGACGGGGTTTGTGTGTGTGTGGTATAAAATATTCACGGTGCACCCACTTCTTTAGTCATCACCACGTGACTTGGTACAGCATCCCTGCAGGAGAGGCTCCTTTCATCTCTGCCTGACCAGACTACACTTCCACTGAACCACAGTGATTAAAAGCATCCAAACTTCAGAGCTGACCTTTACAATGAGTCGGTCAACTTATCAGTGAATGAAAACCAAAAACAAGTGCCGTGCCATGAGCACAGCGGAGCGATAAAGTGCAGCTGGTAATGAAACGATGTAATTATCAGTGATTTTGTCTGATATTGTAAAATTGGCTCTGACTGTTTATTGCTGACATTCCATTTAAAACTGCACTGTCTTTTGACCCCGTTTTTTTGCATCAGTTGTGAAGCAGGTCTTGTTTAATTGCTGATTAAAAAGGAAAATCAAATATAGAAACCTTGCTCTTTATAAATTGATCTGTTTTTACATATACTGCATACTGATAAGTAAAAGCACTAGTTATCTTTTGCACATAAAACCATAATGGAGAGCAGGAATAGCCCTGGCTATTTTGTCCCAGACAGCCCACCATAATCAGTCAGGTACCACCCAAGTTGAGTAATAAATGCTGTGAGCAACTGGACCAATGCAAGTGGACCAGTGTGCTCACTTGATCCTGACTACAGAAAATGAACCAATGGGTTTAATGAAAAACATTATCAGCCCCTAGAGTGCATGGGCCAACCAGGAAAATGACCTTTGTGCTAGATTACCAGTACACCACCGATAATGACAAAAAAAAAATTTTTTGACAATTATATTTGACAACTGGCAATTCTGTCTTACATGGATCTCCTCACTATGGAAGTTAGGGCTAGACTGTACTATTAAAAACTACTGAATAAAGCCCAGCAGTGATTTAGGATCACTGAAGGCACAAACTGAAATGTTACTGTTGGATCTGAAAAACACTGCGCTGTTAAATCTCTGGGCGATATGATGTAATTCAGTTACTGTGGTTGGATAAGACTCTGATAAATAAATCTAATTAAATCACTTTCTCACAGGAATAATCCATTAGTAGAATTGCTTGAGCTAAAGTCTGATGACTAATATGGAAACCTGCGGAAATATGACATCCCTCCTACCCGTCTTGTTTGTTTCACAAATATTTCTATTGCTCTGTACAGGCACAGCATGAGTCTACTTAATTGTTTCAAATTATTCTAAATACAGCACATACATAAAGCAAATGCAGGCATTTTTTTTAATACACTGGATTATGTGAGGAGTTTCTTCTCAAAGAAAGGATACAGAAAAGTCTTTGAACCTGAGGCTGAGGCAAAAATAAAGAACAGCAGTTGTCATGATAATCCACAGGACTTTGAAGTGAGAGCCCTGAGGAAGGGTAGACGTACAACTAAACAGGAAAAGGGAAGGGGTAATCTCTAAATTCCATTGAGGATGGAGGAAAATGTTCCCTTATTTATTATTTCATTAACGTCTTTAACAGAGGACAAAAAGATTGGCCAGAAAAAGGGAAATGAGCATCCATGTGTGTCTCTGCTTTACACGCATTTCTAGTCTTGTCAGGTTTGGTCTGAAATTTGGTGGCTTTTAACCAGAAGTGAAAATGATTTGAACCTCTTCGCTTGCAAAGAGAGGACTGTATTTTAACTGATGCTTTAGATGTGCATAAATAAAGTGAGGCACAGAAAGAGCAAAGGATGAACACAGACATGCATGTTTCAAGCTCAGTGCGCTTTCTTGGGCATCGCAGAGCACTGATCTTTAAACACATATATGCATGTTAAATCTCAGCAACCCTTGTGTTTATCTTCTGCTCACTACATGTTTCCACCTCTTCATGTTCATCCAAGGTGTCAATGAACTGATTTTGATATGGAAGCCTCTGCAGGTCTTAACTAGACTTGCTACTGTAGCTTGTATCTTCTCATTGCTATTCTGTAGTAACAATCCCACACCAGTTCAACCCTGTGGATTTCCTATAACATAGATGTCCCACTTAAACAAACGAGGCTGCACGTGCAGCACTGGAGTAGACGATAACTGTATGAGCTGTCTGACCTTAAAACTGGCATTTATTACTACAGTTTCAGTGTTGAATCCAATATTCTGATGAGGTCTCTGGAGCTAACAGCTGATTCTCACTCACACGTCTGTTTCTTGGGATCATTCGTGCTTTGTGATTTTTTTTTAGGCACAACAACTTTTCACTTCGATCTCCTCATATGCTCGCATTCATTTGAAGGTTGTTTTATACCTTGTGTCTACGCAGGCATCTTGCGTGCGCAGGCATTGCACTTAGAAACCTCTTGATTATCCCACAAGAACAACATGAATGTAAGGTGTTTTTTTTTTTTCTGTCCCCTAATTGTCACAAATGACTGAATGCAGCTCTAAATAGAAGTTACAGTACAGTCCATTTACAGTCTCACTACCATTATCATCATTCAGTGAAAAACTCGCACACTGCCGACAGCTTGAACCTTCATTACGGATGTGTGAGCAACCAAATGCACACCCCATTGTGCTAATGTGTCTGCGTGTGATACATTTGTGTGTGTGTGTGTGTGTGTGTGTGTGTGTGTGTGTGTCTGGAGTGTACCATGCGACTGGTCCTCAATGTGTCCAAGAGTTTCGATCTGCTCCACCAGGTCATTTGAGTTCCACTGACTCATGCCAAGCAGGATGGCACTCTTCCCCTCCATAACATCTGCTAGGACACACATACACACACACAGAGGGGTAAAACAGTGCAGCAAATACAAAATCCAATTCATCTCTCCTGATATCAGTAATGTAGTAGCTTTTCTTCAAGCACAATCACATCACAGCTCCCTCTCCCAAATGTTGGTGTCATGGCACTGTCAGGGTGGACAATTTCCACCACAAAGCCTGACAAACATGGTTCTGACTTGTGCCAGTTGGGGTGTGGTTTCCACTCCATTTAGACTTGGCTCACCAAAAAGTGCATGCTGCTTATGCCAACCTGAACAGACAGCTTGATATACAGGAAGTGAAACAACCAAGTCTGGTAAACATGTATCTTTCACAGGTCTTGGTCTTGGCTGGATACAAATAGAACAGCAAGATTCCTTTAACAACACTTAAGAGCTGTTCAAAGACAAAATGCAAATTTGGCCTGAATGTTGTTTACACAGACTAAATCCACTCTTAAGTTATTAGCATACCATGTTTTCTAGGCTAGCCTAACAGATATATCTGTTTTTCTGTCCTCTTTGAGAAGCACTGATACACACCCCGCCACACTAGTGGCTGCTGTTTGATTATTACCTGATAAAGATTCACTGTCATACATGCTGCATCGTGTGCTGCCTGTGTTCCTTTTACAGGATCCCTGTGGAGTTTTCTTGTAAACAAACACAGTTATGTTAGAAGCCAGCCTGTGTAGCCTTGAGACCTACTGTACCAAAGGTCATTCGAAAATTCGATTATTTTTAATATGATGAAACAAGCAGTGTTTATGACCATGTTTATCGCATCACTTCTTCCCGGCCTTTGGGTGGCTCATTGTTTTATGATTTATTTATTTATTTGACACCCACCAGGATCAGCAGACAAGTGTGAAACCATTAGCAATGTGTGTCCCCTGCAGTATTTAAGAGCAGAGCTGGAGATAAAAACAAAACAAGGACTTGCTCACATAACATTGCTTGAAGAAAAACTATGGTTTAGCATAACAGCAGTTTCATTTAAAAAAACTTATTTGAAGGAGAAAAGCAGATGTGAATGGTAAGACTTTTGCCAAAACAGCCCATTATAGTTTATAACCCAACTAGACTTGATCCAAAATTGACCCAACATACCAATGGTTATTTCTTTAATTACCAACATTTTGATTACACTGACTTTTATTTTTACTTTTATTTCCAAATAAAGTGGGAGCTAATCAGTTTCTTTCTAACCTCTATGACTGCCTGTTACTTGCACCAATATTCAATATCTCGGCAATTGCTATCGTTTGTGCAATGCCACAAAAAATAGAAAAAAGTTGTAATAACCCATAGTTTTCACCTTTTTTGATGCAACTACACCAAGTGGAGTCCAGACATTCTTATTATTATATTGAGTTTGGTGATCTCATGTAATTCCCAGCAGAACTCCGCCTAAATTAAGTCTGGAAAAAGACAAAAGCATTTGTGTGGGTGATGCAGCATAGAGCCCCACACTGTCACGGTACAGTAAATGATGAGCTCTGCTGAGTTAGACATTTTCCGGAGTCAACTAAAAAGACAAATCAGGTGTGCTGTGTGACTCAGCGTGACCAAAACTGTTGTCTACTAGTCACAGACTGTCATCCAAGACAGCCTGAGACAGGATGAGTCATGCAGGAAGAAACCCCTCTACCTGACAGACAGCAGCTCTGAAAGACTCTGTCACAGTCTACACAGTCTGTCCATCTGGATCACACAGTGGCCATTCTGCTGGTCACAGTTTGTGTTTCGCTATCTTCTCTGATTCCACCCCCTCCTTTGGTGCCCTGTGTTCCCTGCGGTCAGACAGTTCTGAGCTGAATTTAATGATTCAGTGACATAACACACACACACTTGCAGATTCAAACATACACAGACAAGTGCAAAGAAAATGGAGAGGAGCGAGAAAGAGACACAGAGAAAGGTGCATATTGGATCTGAACAAAGCGTTGCTGCATGTAAAAAAGCCCGGGTTTAGACAGGAGGAGAATGCAAGATAGGGCTTTATACCAAACCCTGAAATTCAGTCCTGTGGGGAAGCACAGACATTAACAACCAAAACAGGAACTCCACTGAAAAGCAAAATGTGTCCCCAAGAATTAGGTGCCGAACAAATAAAATGCCCAAATAATCAAGATGATAAATCCAACATCTTGCTTTTTGAATATATAAGAGAACAGCAAAATCCAATCTGAACAATAGGAGAAGAGAGAATTAGAAGTGAGGGAAGTGAGCCCCAAGGGAGAAAAGAAACACCCATCAACCTGTCAGCTCACAGTGAGTAAGCATCAGAGTGGCAGGGAGAGAGGAATAGACGGTTGTAACTGTTAAACAATAAGATGAGGTAAGGTTCTAACTGTGGTCCAGATCCGATCTCAAAGATCAGTATTTCAAAGATCAAATATCAGCGTCAGGGCTGATCAAAGTATTTTTTCACATGATCAGTATGGGCTTCATTAAGCACAAACCTAAGCCCGATCCTTTGTTTTAAATCAGCTGTCATACTGGTACGTAAACACAGAGGACAATTTGCAGCACAATGCGGCTAAAATGTCTGCAGTGTGGAAATGATTTAAATTAGACAACAAAAACTGTCCAGCAGCCATCTGTGATGCCTGCAATATTTGATTATTTAGTTTAAAAGCATTGCTGCAGTTTTGCAGGGCTGTAAACTCTTAGTCTTATTTTCTTAAATGTTACCCTACACTGTATAAACACTAAAATATAATACTGTCACAGTAATTACAGGAGTACTGTATGTTCATATGTACAAAACATTCATTTTTCTTTCTTTTAGGAGCCATGTTTGATAGAACTACTGTAGGGAACTCATTATAAACTACAGTGGCTTCTCTTCTCTTTATCATTTTCCTCTATCTCTGTCCTAGAGCTTAGTCCTATGGGAAAGTCAGCAACACATTCATCTGAAATCTATCCTATATCCAACTGTATTTGTGTGCTTCTGCAAGCCACTTTACATAAGAAAATTTTAGAGCTCAACTTATGTGCCCTTATATTCTGGGTTTGTGTGTGTGTAATTCTGTGCAGCAGATTACACGAAAGAGATGTTGTGCAACAAATATAACAATGTGTCAGCTGATTTCACTGATCAACAAACCTTCAGCCAGAGAGAGAGAGAGAGTAGTAATCAGTGCAATCACCACCTGCAGGGACTGGCTTGGAAAAATATATATATATATATCCAATATATATATATATATATATATATATCTGCGCTACAGTGTTACATGGTGATTTTCATACTAACCAAACACAAAAATTGGTAAATTATCAAATAGTTTATGCTTGTTATGTTGCATGAATTGATTTAGCCTGGGAAGACCTACATGTTGGACTTTGCCACCAGCTGGATGAAAGCATTATAAATTTTACTGGTTAAAAAAACATTTGTCCAAGAAAGACCAGATCTGGCTTTGTGCCAAAGTTTTATCACCTATTCTTAGGTCCAAGGGTTACCGGTCCACACATTACATCTACATCCACTAAGAACTTGCAAACGAGGAAAAAAAAAGAGAGAGAATCCTTTCAGCTCCATAAGAACAACATCTGAAATGTAGATTCATCTTTAGTTTACCCTTGCTCTGACCCATATATGTTATACTGATATAAGACTAAAAAGGATTGAGGTGATTGAGTGGATTATTTTACAGGCACTGAAGAACGCACTTTCTTTCTTTCACCAACAGCTCTCACAAATGAGATGTGTGAGTGTTAAGAGAAAAGAAAAGGTTATCGTGCTCAGAAATATTGAAGTGTTTGTGGGCGCAGAAGAATGATGGTAATATTCACCACAAATTCATTTCTGCTGCAGCCACATCACTTCTGACTTAGTTTCTTTTGTGCTGGACATATGAGCTGTAATCAGTCACAACAGTACAATATGCTGTGCACACTAAAAGTGGATGAGCAAGTAAACTAATACCCTAATGAGCAAATAGTCTTTCCCTGTGTACTTTTTTTGGTTAAAATCCTCAGCATACATTGAGCCCTGGACTTTGATGACTTTGATCCCTCTTATGTGTTCTTTCAATATGAAGCTAGAGCCAGGAGGGAGGAGTACTGTATCATAGCATAAAAACTGGCACCAAGGAAAAATCACTCAAATGGACATCAGCACGTTGTCTTTTTCTAATTAAATGGCATTATAGATTTGCAAATACCTGTGCATAAGAGACTTCCACATTCACACTATTTTGCATACAGAGTGAAATGCAGCCACATAATAGGATACCAGCCTTATAGATGTCCTCCTTGAATACAAACATAGTTTACCTCCAGCAGTAATTTATTATGGTATTACACTGTTTGTGCAACCAACACCATGAATTTCCTATCAGCCTCAATCTGTCAGTTCCCCTTATTATTAAAATGTATGTCATCAAATAACAAATCTGGATTAACACACAGCAAATATGTCAACAGCTCAAAGCAATAAACAATGTGACAATCGAGCTTGCAATCGCTGGAGCAGCTTGAAGGCACATTCAGTCGTAATAAAAAATGAGACTTTTCACCCTGAGCACAAACACATGTATAGTTTTATATGCTTAAGAGGTAAAGTGGTGTTGTGTGATGCTGTGGGTGCTCTACGGTGATGGTGGCATACATACTGGAATTATTCAAAAGAAAAAGAGGAAGTACAATGGTGCATAAACAGGCCTTGCTGCTGCTGTTCACCAGCGGCACAAGCAATTATGTAAGACCTGAAGCACTCAATATTCATTACAAATGTAAAAAATATACCATATGTTTATGGGATGATCCTGCAGAGTGCATAGGAAATAAATTGTTTTTCTCATTTTAACACTTCAAATCAATTTATCACCTGCATGCATTGAATTACAAGAGCCACACTAATCATCATGCTTTTCTTTATCGCACTGAAAAAGAGGATTGTTGGAACAACTTAATTATAACAACTGGTAACAAGCAAATTAATTAGTTTCTTTCAAAACCGAGTTAACACGTTAAATCAACGTAACTAATTTGTTAAGTTTGAGATATTTCACTACCTCAGCTGCTATTCAGACACCCTTTTTCCCAGTGTAAATGTTCAAACACATAACACAAAGCTCCGGAAATCCAAAATCTGTTTTCACATCTGACAAATAACAAAAGCCATTCTGCTATTGTCCACCCAAAACAAAGCAGATTCTTCATCTTGTTAAACACATTTAAGGTCTTCAATTCCACTGAGCACTGAAAACAGATGAGGATGAGATGGAGCTAATGGCTATAAATATGTAATGTTTATGCATGCACAAATTATTCACTAAAAAGGGTGTTTTTGTGGAGTAATAAAATCTAAGAAAATAAATGCATGACACCCTTCACAGTGGTTAACAGCCTTTATTCTACTGGTTTCTTCAAAGTAAAATGTATTATGATTGTCTGTTTCTGTGTTTCTGTGAATGTAATGCTTGAAATTTTAACCTTTTCTTTAAGAGCACTTTGAATTTTGCATTTCTTCTTTTAATGTGAGCTTGAAATGTCGTCTTATCTCCTTTCTTTCATTTGAACAGTCGCATTTGAGAGCTTCTGAGTCTGGATTGTAGATAAACCTGAGCTTTACCTGCCACTGGTGGAAAATGAACCTTTTATACTCGAGAGTCGAGGTGACTCTGGAGGTGAATGGGTCATGAAGCCACTCAATATCTTCGCTTCAATCTTTCTGCGTGCCTGCATGTCAGCGTGAAACACTCTACTGTGTTTGTCGTCACTGCAGGCCAGCTCAAGAGGGCTATGATGTGACAAACTGATCCTTTGTGCGTTTTTGTGTGTACGTGTGTATGTGTGTGTACATGTGTGAGGCTTGGCTAGGGGCAGTTCTGTGAATGTCAGAGGAACTGATCAACAGAAATGACAGCATCAAATCATCTAGTCAGCAGCTGTGTCGCCTCCACACAATGTCACACAAACACTGACTAACACACAACACCACAACTGAATTAAATGTCTGTTTTAGATAGATAGAGAGAGAGAGAGAGAGAGAGAGAGAGAGAGAGAGAGAGAGAGAGAGAGAGAGACAGACCGACAGACAGATAGATTTCCTTTCACTCTCTAGCTAAGTTTTTTACCGAGGCTGTTTGACCTAGCCTTGCTCTAGTCATGGCTTATTATGAATCACTTTTCATTCTTGCCACACCAAGGATAATACCTCTCAACCTTGGTAGTTTTCTGGCTTTTAGGGCCATTTCAGTTTAGTTCAGCTTTTGTCCACCACTGCTTGAAGGCTTCTGTGTATTTTTCTTCGAAACTCTGTGAAAGTCTGTAACAAATCCTCTTACTCAAAAAAACTCATCAGATTGTTCGCACCTGTTGCTATGATCATCCAGTTTTAGGCAGTAAAGTAGTTGAACAAATTAACATATTATAATTTTAAAGATGTGATATTTGATTTTTAGGTGCAAAAATCTAAAAGACCTTAATTCCCTGATCCACAGGCATGAGTAGACACTTGGTATCTTTCTAATGAGGCTCTGCAAGAACTGTCCTACACCCATTTTTGCTGGTCTTTTTCACTAGTTTCTAATGTTATCACCCCATTAAACTAGTGTCAACAGTTATCAGGCCATAATTATGCTTTTGTATGGGCAAAGGTGGTAGGCCAGAATGTGCACATCATCAGTGCGATATAATTAGAGGTACTTTAGTGGCTATAGTAACGAAAACAGGAACCAAAGTCATAGTTTGTGACATTATATAAAGAGAAACAACATGTGAGGTGGTCAAAGTGGGAGGGATGACAAAATACACAATGGAAGAGCAGACAAAACCATATAGACATATAAGCGAATGAAAAATAAAAATGTGACTGGGCAGGAAGTTGGACTTTCCAGATCAGGCCTCTAAAGGTGTATTTCAAGTACAGCACATTAGTAAAGAGACAGAGATCTAAATGAGTAGAAATAAATAGACATTGGTTACAGGCCAGACTAAACAGAATGAAATCACAATAAAAACCCACTAATCATTCAGCTGGAATATGCAATCATAACCACTGAACACACAGTCACCTGAACTGTTTCCAGCCAGATGTCACTGTTACTGTACAGCCATGCTTGCAGTGATCTAATGTTTGCCTTGTCTGCCTCTGAGCAAACTCTGTGATGGTGGGCATGTAAGCCTCATCAGTAAAATCGCACTGTTTCTCTGTGTTGTTCAAGGTGTGTGAAGCAATGGAAAACCAAAGATTCTGCCACTTCTGAGGAAAAACAGGCAAAGCCAGTTGCCCTTTTTGTTCCTTCTGAAAGTGGAGGGGCTAGCAGTAAAAAATTGAACCAGTTAAAACAGCTGATTCACCAGTGAACACAATTGGGTTCTCTTTTCAATTTTTCTGAGCCAAGCAGAAGGTGGCACAGAGCCCTGTTACCTCACATCTATATTCCAGATATAAACACCCTCAAGGATGAAAGTCATCTCTTAAACCTCCCTGTTGCATCACTGTTATAATAGCTGGATTACAGAAGAAAAATGGCAAAAAAAATCCAATATACAATGTGTGGCCTGCACGTACCATCTTGTGAACACAAAGCTTTATTCTTCAACAGTGTAGCCTTTGATCAGATTGCAGCAGATGTACACTGTCATGACAAGCATGTGTATGTTGATATTCCTAAATATTTAATGTGTGATGTGTTTTTATGAGTTTCCTTACAAAATAAACTATGCATAGACAGTGCATTAATAAAAATATAGTTAAAAAAAGGTATAAAAGACACAAACACACACCAAACCTGAAGTGGATAATATTAACAACAGTCGAGGGTCATCTTTTTAACAGAAAAATGAGCAGATTCCTGGCAGTTTTCATACATTTTCATTATTTTTCTAGGCCCGTTGGGTTTCACAGTGGAGATGACGATATTCATCATAAGAAATAAATAAAACTCCTCCAAGCTTATTGTGATGGTTTGAGTGGCAGGCCTATAATATCACTCTTCAATCTAATTCTTCCCCAGTCTTTCCTGAGCTTAAATTACCTTTGGCTAAAGAAAACATACATCCATGGTGTGTCTAGTAGAAATAAAAACCGCCAGACCAGTTACATGCAGCTAAGACTGAGAGTCACAGTGTTGCAGTGATGAAGTATCTGTAGTGGGCCATAACTTCAACAACCTTTTATGGTCTGGTTCTAGCTTTCCTTTTAAGAGAGACATCCTTCATACTGAGCATATGTTTATGTTTGGAATAACTTGCTCTGTTGCCTTTTCTGCAGGACGCAGCTCTACTCTCCCCTTGAGCTCAGAAAATAAAGTAAAACATAACAGCTGCAAGGCCAAAAAAGAGCTTTTAAGCACATCATCTTTTTTCTTAGGTTTTTTTTTTTGTTACAAAATTAAAATTGCTTTGTTATAGTTCATCTTTTAATGTCACTCCTTGAGAAGCCTCTTTGTTCACTGAAACAGCCATGCTTTCATGCAACTTGAAAGGATAAATCAAGGTTTTTCCTGACCTAAAACCTCAAAGCCAATGGCCTGCTGCAAAGTGCTTCCAATATAGTGCATCAGTGAGAGATGGTAAAATGAGATGTGTTATTTTTGGTCTCTGAAGAATAAGCCGGCAAATAATAAGCCAATTAGAGATGGGGGAACAAGCTGAATGGAAGAAACAATGGGAACAAAGGCTAAGTGGTACCTTTACCACGAACATCTGGACTTTGTTGAGACAAAGGCAGACATCATTCACACCTCCATGACAGACAGATCTTTAAACATACCAAACCACATATTCGTGTCCAAATGTAACAAAATGTGACTACAGCAGCATCTGTAAAACGGAGATGCACAAGTAACACATCATACAAAAAGGTGCAAAGTACAAAAGTGCAAAAACATGTTTTTACAGTTTTTACAGCCCAGGTGACATGCTGAAGTCTCAGCTTGTTGCTTGTCAAAATTCTGTAAAATCGAAATGTGTTACTTTACTTTACTTTTTTACATTTTGAATAAATTACCATGATGCACACATACATGCACTTTTTTGCTATTTGACGCACAACGCATTAGTGTGCAGGTTCTGCATGCTATTTCATTGAAAGAGATAGAGGACAATGATGCGTACTTGTGTTCACACTCAGAAAAGATATTTCACAAGTGAGTGTTTAATCTCATGCTGCAGGTAGCATGAGGGCGACAAAGTACATCTGTTCACAACACATGCACACGTTATCTTATTCCCCAGTGATTCCTTGATGATAGGCACCGAGAGTATGCAAGGGAATAGAGTGAAGGGAAATCAAAATTAAGGGAGGCAAGTGAATAAGTTATTGAGGTAGGAAGGGCAAAAAGAAAATGTGATTTAAAAAAAAAAGCTAGACTGAAGGACAGAGGAGAATAAAAAATATAAATCGCATTTCCATCTAAAAAAAAAATGTCATTATACTATAGCACCTAAAATTTCTCTGAAGGACAAACGTCATCAGAATGTTATATTATAAGATTTAATGTTGGATGCCAGAAAATCTCAATCTCACACCCTTGGCTATTGGCTAACTTAATGTGACATAAGAACATTTTAATAATAACACAAAATTGATCAGGAGCAGCACTTGGAGTGGATAATTGATAGGCTAAGTACTCCACTTATTCACTGATGAACTCCCTCTGGGACTGTGAAAAGGTTAGTAATCAAAATGTTCTTAAGTGGGTCTATTTCTGGTCACTCTAAAATCTTGACTAAATCTACCGTAACCCAATCTTCAGCAGTGAAGAGGACAGTGAAATTGGTTTAAAACAACTGAAAATGCTGAAAGCTAACACATGAGCCATTGCATTGAGCCTGATTTGTTCTGCAATCAGACTTCTGAAGCGAGATTTCCCCCAGTTACGTCATGACATCAACAATAAGCGATGCGTTTTAAACAATACCACTCCAGAAAATGCCAGAAAATTCCTCTGCATCGTTTGATTCTTTTATTAAACTTGTCCTACATTTGTCCAGCTTTAAAAAATAAAACAAGCCCTTCTTCACCACACGAACTTAAAAACCCGTAACCTTGCAATTTCATAACCTGAACTTATAAGGTTCCCTGGTTCTTACAGTTTTTTTTCTTAAAGCCTAAAACAATTAGGTGCTTAATTAATTTTCTTACTTTTATATCCCCAAAATATCTGCCCTCCAACTATAATGACTGGTGTGTGTGCATAGTTTATCACTAAGAAGCTCTATTCCTATTCACTGAGATTCAAATACGCAGAGGGCAAACAAAATTTGTGATGCCACAAATCTGAAAAGCAGTTATGGTTCACCTTGTAAATGTCTGCAGACTTTAGAAGAGCAGTGCTAAACCTGAAGCCTCTGGTCTCTGAGCAGGAGAGGGAGCAGACGTTTTATCTGCTGATAGCAAATATATGTTTCTGCCAGCAGTTTCTGAATGTAAACCAGACCTTGCAGCTTCTTTCTATGATTTATTTATTTATTATTTAACATTATTTTGGATGAGGCATGTACCACAGTAGCCTAACTGAATGCTACCTATAAGCCTAATGCTAATAACACCGTCTCTAAGTAATCTGTTACTGGATTACATTTTTCAGCTGAAAAAATAAAGAGGGATGTCCATATTATCAAACTCTAACATTATAGAACTGCTATGGCTATGTAATGCACTAGTCACTAGTCAACAGCTAATGTTATACAACGACACTTACCAGTCGCCAGCGACAGAGTCATCATCAGACTGTAGGTGTGAGTGAGGCTTAAACATGAATTACAGAATATTCTCTCCTGCCATCATAATCTGGTACACAGTGACTTCAGCAGTCTACCTGAGGGAAGCAGCAGTGTTGTGCAGCCTGAGCTCACTGACACATCAAAGAATATTCATGAATCTTGAAAATCACAAGGCAGTACAAAGAACAGACATGTTTTCAGGCCCTTTTCTGAAGTTAGTAAACTTTTCCGTAGAAAGACTCGGTTGGATAATATATTTGTCATAGCAGAGTATTTATATATGGCTTAAACCAGGGGGCTCTTTAAAAAACTAATGGGATATTTGTCACTGTTTACTGCCATGTATTTTATAGACCCAATGATTAATCAAAATAGCAAACAGCAGATTAATCATTAATGTAATCATTCTTAGCTCCGGGGGGGATTAATTACATCCTTTTTGGTGCTCTTTAGTTGGCAAATGAATGCAGCAGTCGTTGGACAGAAAAGAAATGATGTAGTGCCAAAACTGCTGATACATGAGATATACAGTACACTCATATGCCAAAGGAAAACCCTCAATCCCTGCAGCCAGCAAAAGGTCCTCCTGTTTTTATTTCTCACTGCCTCCTTCTGGCCTGCTTGCCCCAAACACCTATTAGGACCCGGACATGTCAGTTTTTATCAGCAAGTGTTCTCTATTGGTGTAATTTTTCACTTATTGAAGCCAAGGCATCCAACAGACAGTAGGGTGCAGTCCACAGTTGGTTGTTGTAGTCTTCTTGACCAGTCAGAATCTGCACCACTTCTAGTGCTACCTTGCATTCCCTCAGTTGTTGCCTATAAGGACTATACAGTAAAAGACACAAGTGCGCACATAAAATGGAGAAATAAAATGTAATACGAACCTCTGGCATCAAAAAACTCCTCATCAGAGCTGTCAACTGATTCTTGTGCAATATTCTGCAGACACCAATGTGGGGTGCTGTGCTTTCGAGATGAACCTGTGGATCAGACAGACAGAAAACTCACTTTTAGACCCTAAAAATGACAGACAGGGTCATGCCATTAATCACAAAGACTGCCAGATCAAGCATATTCCTACTGCTTTTTTTCCTTGTTGGTTAATAGCTTTAAAAAATTCAGAGTGAAAAGCAATGAATGAACTCCCCAAGTGGGGATAGATGACCTTTCGAGTGTCACAGCAGGAGACAAAGACCCAAATGAATTTTCCTAGTGCAAAACCAGGAGGCCGCATAGTGTTTTTTATGGGCTTTTGATACAAGAGGAGGGATGAAAAGGGATTTAAAGACCTTTCCATTTGTTTAATACTTTTATTCTCAAGTGCCCAGGTATAAAACCAATGCAAACAACAGAGGAAGTGAATTCTTAAAAGTCATTAAGTCAGAATATGGTTTCAGAATAGTTGGGTGAAACTGACAAAATACAAAGATTTTAATACGATTGGTACTGGTCAAACCAATAAACTACATTAAAAGACCCTTGTTTTTTAGATCTGTCTGGGTTCAGGTGATATTCATTCATTGTTATTTAATGTGTTTCCTGGATGTTTTCTTCGTCTTTGGGACGGTTCCTCCTTCTCCCAGCATTGCTGCACTAAGATGGTGCAGATGTAATGAAGCACACGTTCCCCTATTGACCCAGTGGCACGATTGAATTCCACTACATTAACCTGCTTGCAAATGGATATAAGAGACCAAATGCTCACACATTCTCTTGCACAGTATACAACTGTATGAATAGTATACAAAGTCTAATTGCTTATTTCATTGTGGGCATATAACATTTACTCTGTGCTGGAGGATACTAAGTAGAGAGACACTGTACTGTTTACACAGTACTGTGCAACTCCAACAAAACTATTCAGTATCTCTTGCCCACAATGCATTTCTAAATGGTCTGGTTTAAATGCCTGTCCCTGGAGGCCATACATGAAATATATGTGTTCTTGTCTATTCCAAAGGATGTGAAGGTGTAAAGTACTGGAAACACACACTGCTGTAGCACATCAGCTGGTTAACTAATAACAATTTATTATTACGTATGTATATTTCTTACACAGCTACGTTCGGTTGCTTTAGTTTGTTCCAAGGCATAGGAAAAATCCTGTAAAACACCAATGTATGATATCAAATTGCTGTCAGGAAACTATGAAGAATCTGAAAAGCGGTGTAGCACTCTCCCACTTTATCTGGGACAGCTCCATTGTTCATACTGTCAAAATACTTCACTTTCACCTCAAAAATCCTTACAGCAGCTTTCTCAACACTTTCATCCACAGATACACACATTACTTTCACCATGCTGATGTGAGCTTCCAGAGACACTGAAACTGTCTCGCCATTATATTCTGTAATCACATTATGCCAACAGTTGAAGATTACATAACATGTTTGTTGGCTACCCTGTAAGGAGACCAGTTAGACCAGTACCTTAGGCTATACTAATTACTAAATGTGTATTAATGACTCAGTAGCATCGTGCTGACAAAATTCTGGACATAAATAATCTACAGGTTCGCCAAGTCAGTGATAAGCTGAAGCTCTCTGTTCAACCTTTGGCTTAGTGGTAACTATACCACTCAGCAAATAGTTCTTCAGGGAGCTTCAGGATCCCTGAACCTCTACATAGGGGTTTTAACCCTGCCGTTCTGGCTTATTCTGAAGGATGAGTGAAGAGGCTCAGTTAAAGATTACTTCAGTATTTGTGTGAGCATTTTTGTGCACCGACACCCAGAACAGCAGCGGCACCGCCAGCCAAAGCAGAATTTGTGTCAACTAAAAATGAGTGAGAGCTCAACATGCGCACATTAGACAATATGGCCAAATTACTCTCTCCTCACAGAGAAATAAGCAATCACCACACGGGACATAAGATTAAGTGCTATTTTTACAAAACACTCTTTGAAAATGTAAATATGTCATAACAAGATGAATGCCCTGTAAATATATCTGAAATCTTAAAAAAACCAAACCTTTCACCAGTAAAATACAAGAGGTAAGAAGCGTGACATGTATAGATAGGTAGCCTACCTGCATCTGCATGTTTCTCATTCACATTTCAAGGCGTGTGTCAGGCTGACGTCCCGGCAGCGGCACAGAGATTAACATACACACAGTATGAAATGCACAATGAGATGGAGGAGTATCTCTAGTCCCTTTCTCTACCACCCTATAGTATCTGTTACTACGCCAGCTAACATTAGTCTACACGCAGCATCCATGGCTGCTCTGGTGAGCACATAATACATAATGGATGCGGGAATCGTAAGTGTGGCTTTTCTACCAACCTTTCTTAGTGTGCCGGAACAAGTTAACATTTTGAAATTACATTCGGGCAGACAAACACAAAGTGCTTACAGAAACGCAAACTAGTAGGCCTGTGTGGTTGCAAATTTCTGCCTAGTGTTCAGCATCTCATCCCGCTTTCTACTTGACTGGCTGAGCACTTCAGAGAGCCATCCTGAGGAGGAATATGGGTGATCAAATGTATGCCTGTGTGTCACAGCGTTGAGAGCTCCTGTGGATGCAAAATACGCACACCATATGAGAAGAGAAGCTGGTGGGGTGCACAGCATGAGTCAAAGAAAAGAAATATTTTAAAGGAAAAAAAAAAAAAAAACACTTTTTATCCAGCCATCCTTGGTCAGTTGCTGCAGCAAACAGTTGCCAAAAAGCTCTCTCCATCATGAGAGTGCACCAGTACTGTTTAATGGATCTACCACTGGCACAGGTACCAATGTACTGTATGTTCTGTGCATCTTACAGGAATAAGCTTCCTCCTGGAGCTGTTCACTCAGTCTTACAGAATATACACAGCTGTTACAGAATGACTTATAAAATTTAGGAAATCTAACCAGTTGCTTGTGTGGCTGAAGCCTCACACCAGTACACCTATCACCAAGTGATGGCTTCCCCACTGGGTAATGGAAGTGATTGCTGAAACTCCCTGCAGGGCATTTACAGTACACTATACCCCCAGAGATACATAGTAAATGCTTGAAAGAAATACAGATTATGATCACAGACGCAGCAGGACTGAAAATCTAAGCCGACCATCCTGCTTTGGAGCCAGGAAGCGCCTTGCTGACATTATGTTGGCAGGTCATTGTTTTATTAGAGAACTTTCTTTCTATTCACATCTCAAGCCAATTACTGCAACTTGGCATGTTGATTGAGCTCGTTGAAGACTACAGGAAGGAAAATGCTCCTTGTTTGGAGATATATCAAACTTAATTAGAACAAGGCTTATTATTGTTTCACTACAGAGTCTATTGGAAATCAGTATTACTGTAATTTGGATTCTGGTCCCAAGTGGTGCGAATTAGGTGAGAATGGATTTAGCTATGTACAAGGTGTTTAATATTTAACAACATCACTTAGCTGGACCAGAGAAGTGAATTGTTTTGGTTTAATATCACACACGTACACCAATGCAGTATATCTACTATACGATGAAATCTCATGTTAATCAATCTATCTACAGGGGTGAAGGTCAGACCTGTAGGAGACCTCAGCTCCTAAAGTGACTGTGACATACACCACAAAATACTTTTTAGAATATCCTATTTGTATTCAAGTATTCAACCCTTTCCACTTTGCCTACCTTCCATTTAATTAGGTTCTCAATGTTTGTACTGACAGCTACACACATCACAAACCTACTAGTAAAAAGTGACATATCATCTGATAAACAAAGCAAACAAACTGAGTGTTTGTAATGAAAAAAATATAAGGGGAGGGTGGGGAGGATCCACGTTTGCTAACAGTTTGTTAATACACTGCTTAATTATGGGAAATCATTGTGGATTCCACTGAATGTGGATGAAACAGAAGCTGCTTTGGCAGGATCACTATGTGGTCTTTGACTACCGGTCCACTTTCTCACCCGGTTTTTGAGCTCTCTCTCTGCCAACCACATCCTGCTGTCTCTCTTTCTCTCCATGTTGGTCCTCCTCTCCCTCTCATTGTGCTGTCAAAATGACCTGAACATGGCTTTTTAAAAAATCATATCTCCATCTATGGAAAAAGACATTTCCAGTGTGTGAAGGTTTTTCCCAGTGCTTCAATCCACTGTCCATAAATGCACTCTAAACATAATACAAAGCCAATAAATAAATAAAAAACATTATTCATTATTCATAAACTATTATAATGCAGTTGCTTCCATGCACAAATTTAAAGCATGCAAAAACAAAAGAGTGTGTTTTGAAGTTAAATGCACAACTTATGGAAACTACCAAGGAGAGAGGGAGAGACAGGGAGAGGAACTGAGTTCAGTTCAAAGAAAATCTGCGTGTATGTATCTGAAAAGCTTTACATTAGAGCAAGACAACACAAGGTTGGCCATGCTTCATCTCATCCTTTCATCTCTTTCTTTTCATTATCCACTTCTGCTCAGCGGCATGTAGTTGTTTGAACCGAGGGCTGACAGCACCCATTATTGCAGCAGCTCCTTTGCAATCACAGTCTATTCTCCCTTATGTCTGTCGCTCACATCCAGGTATCATTCTCAAGCTTTGCTCCACATACAAGGCTTAGGTGCTACACATGCACGAGGAAGCAGGACTGAGATTTTACTACTGAGTTAAAATCTTTTAAATCTTTTAATGTAAAGCTGGGATGGATGGCTCAGCAGAGCAAAGTCTTTTTTTTTTTTTTTGTTTGCCATATACTGCAGTTGTCTACATGTTCCAGACCAGCCACAGACTTCTGCATTTTGCCTGAAATAAAAGTTCAATTAGAAATGTGTGCGAGTGATGCAGTAACAACGCAGGCACTGAGGCAGAGGATCTCTAGGTTAAAGCTGTGGGGTTTTAGTCATCTGGGGATATGGGGATGTATAACTGTGTAACTATGAAAATTAATGTACTTGCTAATCATGCTATCAAGTGTCAACAGCCCAGAGGAACGAGGTCAGTGGTCTGTTTATGGCTGTTTTGCTGCCTCTGACTGCACAGTGTAAGTGTGTAGTCAAAGATCCTAAAATAAAGACGATTAAAACTTGGAAGCAGCAAAACTATGCTTGGTATATTTAAATTAGTCAAAAAACAAACAATATAAAGGATCATATACAAAAACTTCACATGTAACAAGGTAATAAAGAAACTTCCTTAATGCAGTATTATGCTCTGAGTAGCATAAAACTAGACGGTTCCACACTAGAGCAGAATTACCGAAGCCTGTAACAAAAGGAAATCTATTCTACTGCGTCTTCACCTTCACATTGACTCTGCGCCAACAGAGACTGTCTGATTTCTCTCTAAATGTGTTCGTCTGGCAGTGCAAATAACCTTTACCTGCTTTGGGTTTGTTATAGCAGACAAATAGATGGATGGCATCACATGCTGAACACTTGTTGTAGAATCCAATTTTTACTTTAAAGAAGACCAAAAATAGTTCAAACTCAGAAATGCAGTGTATTTTGGTTGAAAGTAAAATCAGTGTTCTAGTATATAGTTTATTTTCAAGTTGATATAAGTAAAAGGGGATTTGTAGTGTTCAAGATTGCTCTGAAAAGCTAAATATAGAGGATAGGTAAAGAGACAAAAGATAAAAGCAAAAACATTCAACTGGACCTGTGACAATAAAGATGCAGTGTGTTTGGTTTTGTATAGCTCAATAAAATCCAGTTACTTTTTTTTCCCATGAAACTGTTAACAAGTGAGTGAAGAACATCTTTCATACTACAGTAACTCATATGTTATATGATATTCACAGTGAGAGAAAATCTCTAGATATATAAGAGTTAAGGACGATTGAATACTGCCCTACAGGGCTGTAATATAAGGAGAACACTTTCTGTTGGAGGGCAGCTGTTAAAGACACTGTGAAATTATGAATTCAGAATTGTAACTCTGGAGAAAAATAGCACGAGCACAGCTCCTGAAACATTTATAACTGAACTCATCTTTCTATTTTCCCTATCATACATATATGCCTAACCAGTCTGCCAAAACATTATGCTATGCTCACATCTAACCTTGGACTGCCTCCAGTGATAGAAAATTAGTTGGAAACCTTTCAACCTTGCCTTTTGGTTAAGTTATTGTAGTATCGTCCAAATTGTCAAATCTTGCAAAATCCAAGAGTAAATACAATGTAAAACACAATAAATAGAAAGAAAATATTGAAAGAAATAAAATAAAGTATGTGTCTGTTCAGTGTGTGTTAATCCACATTTCATTAACTTAACTTGTGAAGTTTCCAGATGGAATGGCGGTTCATTTATACCAGGTCTGATTATCTGTGGGTTAATTATGCAGCTGCTTTTAATTGCACTTGAATTCATCATGCAGGTGGTTTCACAGAAGGCCACCATTTCCACCAATCTCATAGGATGCATGCATAAGGATGTTAGTCACGTTTTTACTTGTAACTCAAAGTGACATGAATAGAGTGAAATATGTCATAATTCCTGAAACTACATCATCTGCACCAACTGGGTGAGATATCAAAGTCAAGTACTGCTTTAAAAAAAAAAAAATCGTTAATGGAGAAGAGGGTTACAAAAGGACTGGTTGGTTTTATTCATTGCATCAACTTAAACAGCTGCTTGGAACTGAGGCATCTTCTCTCCAAATGTTCATGCTCTCCACAGTTTCGCATTTTAATTAAATAGGTTTGCATTCACACCTGTAAGTGATCTACTGTCGCCTTTTGGTTTTTCTGTTATCGAGCTCGCTCTGACTTCTTACAAATAAAGCGAGACTTGTGAAAAAGAAGTCACAAGTACTTATCCTGCATCATTAGACACAGACCCACGTGAAAAAAACAAAACACAGTTCTTATGCTGTTGACTGAGAGGGAGCAATGCTGCACTTTACTCTGCTTAAAGGCTTTATTTATTATTTCTAATGACTATAAAGTGCTTATACAACGATGATACAAAGATGCTGAATGTAATGCTAAATGATGTAGGGAATAGTTGCCATGATTACAAGTCAGTTCTGTTGAACTTGGAGTAGTGTGCTTTTGAGTTTTATGAGCATGACGTGGTTATAAACAAAGATGTCCACCGAATGAAATTACAGTGTGTTTCCATCAACTGCTGTTAAATGAATATGAGGAGATGAGCACATCAACATTGTGGTGCTAATTTTCCTCCATTAAACCACAGTAGAAAAAGGTGCACCAAGCTGGCATAATTTTAAAAAGTGCCAAATTATGGAAAACCTGAAAACCAAGCAGACCACATGAAGGAAATATGGAGTTTACTGCATTTTTGCTACATGTGTTAATACAAGGAAAGTTGTAGTCTGATTGGATGTTTTCATCTTCTGCTATTTTATTCCTGTTCAGCAGAAGCTTGAATGAGATTTAGGTCACATGCTTCATGGGCATCATGATTTATTTACTAAATACGTTACCATTAAACTTTGTTGCAGTTGTTCTTACCATTAAACTTTTCTAATGCAGCCAATTATTTTCTTGCAATATTTGTACTTTGTACCTTGCAGGTGTTTCAACTGGTTTTCATGGGCAAATTGAAAATACATATAAAAATTGATCAATAGCAATTGACTAACACTTGGAAAATGAATATATTTTGCAACAGCCAAAACAGCCACCCACCTCTGCCATGGGATAAATACTGCATACATGTAATATGTATTTATGCAAGATGAATGTGATGCAGCTTCACTGTGAGTGCTCTGGGTTTTGAGAATACTAAGTGAGACCTGAGTGTTGGTAACAGCCCACAGAAGGAATTCCTCTTCATCAGAGACCTAATCTGCTTTTCATCACTAGCTACCATCCTGAAGGATTTTTTTCTCACCAGAGATTTATCTCTCATTGCCCTCACTCCTCTCCAACCCAGATGGTCTGTAAGCTATACGAGTGCCAATCTCCTTATTTTGTAATTAGCAGGATTAAATAACCCAGGAACTAATAGTACCCAAAATAGCTACCAGTACATATGTGATGGCAATTGCTGCCATCACACAAAGAGGAAGATGCAAATAACTAAGTGAATCCTGAACAGGCCACATAATTAGTGTGATATCTTTAACATCAAGAGGAACTGTAATGGTTTTTTTTCTATACATAGAGAAAAGCGAGAAGATGAGAGGTGCCTCTGCCTCTCTTCTCAACATGCTGCATGCCGTGGTAAAAATTAAAACTGCACAGAGCTGACTAGACATAATAGTGTACAGAAATCCACAAAGGGAAGCACAGACTATGATTTTGCATCTGCTGAGGCTGTTTCCTGCCTCAGTGAACATCCATGGTTTATAAAAGATTAACAATAAATAAAAGTCTGCCTGGCCCTCTGTGAGCTGGAAATTGCTATTAATAGCCTGCCCTGTAATTTAATTAAACATCATTTAAGCACACAGCTAAAAATCAATCTACAGCCAATGGGATACACAGAGGGGATTGATGTCCCCTCAAAAATGCTCCATCGGTCACATTTTCATCTTCTGGATACTGTTTATCTGCACCGCAGCTTTGCATGTCAGCGCTCGCATCTGTTAAAAGACTGCTATGCTACAACTAGGTGATAATGATCATTACTAAGCCTGGGTGAGGAGAACAAAAGATTAGCAGATCCGTGTATATACATGGGCGTCCTAAATTATCATTTTCTTACACGATGATTCAGGTATTTAATTGTGTGGTCGGGGCATTGGAGACACAAAGCAGCTACAAAGCTCGCACCGATGTTTTTCCACTGGATTAACCTCTTTCCATCCTCCCACGATCACCTGTGAGCAAAGTGGTCCCTCCACTGCACAACAATACCAGGCTTCAATAATATATCTGACAAAAATCAAACAACCCACACTACTCAGTGGAACTGAATTTCTACAGTATGTCAAGCATGTTTCAAATTAGATGTTCATAGGTATCATATATCATATTAATATGAATAAAACTCAATGGCCAGCTGGAAAAACACACTAAGGTCAGTATGGGTTGTGTTTAAACGTACTGTTGGATAAATTTCCCTCTTTTGTATTAATTCTTAACTCAACAATAAATCAATTACAAAGAAAATGTAGTCAGAAGTCTCCTTTAATGATTATGAGTACTCGGGTTCAATCCACACACGGACTGAGAAAAGAAGAAAGAACAAAACCTCTACTTGCAGTTAGTCTTTATATGTGAGAAACTTCATGGGAGTGACTACAGATAAACTGTGTTTTGCATATTCAACCTTGAAGACAGAAATATACAGTGACAAATATACAGTTTGAACAGTCTCTGGGAAAAACCATCATTAAAATTATTCTTCATCCATCCATCCATCCATCCATCCCCACTATTTAGGGTCACGGGGATCTGCTGGAGCCTATCCCAGCTCTCCTTGTGAAAGGCAGGGGTACACTCTGAACGGGTCACCAGTCCATCACAGTCCTAAAGCTAAATGTCATCATTTTTCCATCACCTACAAGAACAGCATCTGTAATAAGATTATATTAAACAGCATTACCATTGATTTAGAGTTATATCCACCTGGCAAATGTAAGTCTATTGGCACGCTGCTTTAAGCTCCGTTTTGGTCTCTACCAAGTCCTGAGAAAAATATCCAGCTCTTTAGCTGCTACATGTTCAACTCTATTCACCACCTCATCACTTCTCTTGTGTTTTTAGCTGTGCAGGTAGTATCCAGTGGACCAAAAATAATCTTACCAGAGAGAGCTACTGAACCAAAGCTGTAAAGCAGTGTGCAGTTAACAATGGAAATAGCCCAAAAAGATATTAAGCTGATTTGAATATTTGCATTTTAGTCCAGTATAGACAGCTACAGTAAGTAACCTTCAGAAAGTCTACAGGTTTCTTCATAGCCAGACAGCTGAAGCGATTCTCAGAGACACCGGTTTGACATCCAGCCTTTTGGCTATGACTAAGTAGACAACAACAAGTAGATCGGTGCTCTGCTCCAGGTGAGTTGGTCCCCTGCCACCACCTTGTCTCTGACCCTCAAATAGCAGCGGGCCAGCTGTTGTGTGCATTGTGAATAGCTGCTCCCTGACACAGCACCAGTGTGCCTCCCCATGACAAACAGCTATTAAATTTAAATTAACACTGTTTTGTATGATCAAATAATATAACAAAGGTCATGGGCTGAATGCATTAGCACACGCCTCTGTAGAATTCAGAGAACATTGTGTTGGTGCTTGTTGAGCAGACTGTCTGGGGACCATTTGCCAGTGCACTACACACAACAAGCTGCTGCAGTATAACACAGTATACAGTATGAAGTATTTATCATGTCTTAAAGTAAGTGATAAAAACTGGGTTTGGGGAATCACTGCCAGAGTCAAAATACATCCTTTTTGCAGAGAATGTGCCAGCAGTCTGTCCACTTTTATAAAACAACATGACAGAAGTGTATTTAATACAAAAATTCAGGGAAATAGTTAGCTTTAACTTTATTTACCTTTACAGAGAGAGGGAATGAATAAGAGAGAAAGAGGGAGAGACTGTTCATCAGTAACCATCAGCTCTATTTTTAGCTTGATGCTGAATCTCAGCAAAACAGCAGGTAGGCCACCCATTTATTTTATTTGGACAGCAAATGAAAAAAACAATCCAGACTGAGCCAAGGAATACAAAATGCTCAGACCTCACACTGGGTGTTGGAACGGTCCATGGAGTTTTAGAAAGGACAAACAGTAGGAATCAGTTAGGTGGTGGGTGATGATGAAAATCGCTAGGATCACCAGAAAAGCCAAAGCTCTTAACCCATAAGAGCCCAGGTTTCAAAAACCCTTTAGATGTAGTGGAAAGTTCCCTATACAACTTTATCCTTGACCTTCCCCATGAAGTCCCTATGTGACATCCACTAAACATCCTGGTGCAGTCATGTCACAGTATGTGAATTTGTGCACCCAAAACATAATTTTTAAAATCACAGTGTTCGTTACGCCTGTGTTGCATGGCCTCACTGACTGGTTATTCAACAAAAAAACCCACCATGCTGGTTCATTACCACACATATGAACTTCATTATTTTGCTGTATATATTATAACAGTTGTTCACAATCCTGGTCCTCAAGGACCCCTGCCCTGCTTGTTTTCCATCTATCCCTGCCATACCCACATCTGATTACCTGGATCAGGTGTTTTCAGCCAATCAGAAGTGAGAAGTGCAGGGATAGTGGAAAAACAAGCAGGCCAGGGGTCTTTGAGGACCAGGATTGAGAACCACTGTATTAGAATACTGACAGAATAGTGACTGAATAATGGAGGTTCAGCGGGCTCACTCTGGGATTATGAATCTCAAAATTTCATGACAATCTAAGCAACAGTTGTTAAGATATTTGGTAAACCAAGTGAATGACAGTCCCACACTGCCATTCTCAGAGCCATGGCTAAAAATATGGCTAGAACTCCATTAATATTCTTTTTAGTTTGAATCTCATCTGATTTATTTTGAGAACTGAAGCTTTACTCAGCACAGCACTCTTAATTCCTAAATCCTTCTTATTCTGCTCAAATTATCTTCCAATATTTAGATGATTAAAACTAGAGTGCTCTTGTGTTTTGATAGACAGTCAGGGAATCTGGGCATGAGGCCATGTTTCTGCAGTAGCTGGAAAAGGCACAGTGGACTGTAAAGCTTACACAGCCCATAAACATTGGCTGTTACACTGTAATGATAAAATATACAGCACACATACATTCGCCCAGTCTTTCATTTCACAGTCCATATCACAGATAATAATGCAGATTTTACTCTTAAGTGTGTCGAGAGAGAAAGTTTAAATTAGAATGGAGCGTGGAATCCCCTGCAGCCCTCTTAGAAGTGAAAATGACAAAGATAAAATCTGCGTAGGAAAGTTATGAAATGAAAAAGTCGATCCTGACCGTGCTGGTGGAGCTTTGAAGAACGATGGCTGTGTAAGAACTGCTCTTCTTACGCTGTGAACTGAAGTTAAATGATATTTAATGAAAACAGATACAGCAAACGCTTGAGATATGACAGTAACCTCACACATCCTGCGTGGTGCCATCAATCTGCCACGGGTCTGCTGGAGCATCGCTGGGTTCACATGATTTTTATGGAGCGCGGCTGAAATAATGTAAGGCCTCACCGCATAGTTTCCATTAGTGAGTGAATATAACAGTGAGGTTCAATACAATATTATGAAGATTAAATGAAGAACTGGTTTTCCATGAACTTCGGGAAACTAATTTGTCCTAGGAGCTTTTCTACTGAAAATACGACAGCTTGGTTGATTTCTCAACAAACTCTTGAGTGGCTTTAGAGGCTACACCTGATTTTTTTTTTTTCCCAATATAAAGCAGCTCTGATTCACACAAATGTGTCGACATCTCGGTCTCATTTACCAAAGAAATGCAAACATGCATAAAAATCCTTTATCAACTCTGACTCAGATATCTGTGCTTCAGTTTCAGAATGAAAAGCATCAGCATGTTTGTAGTTACTGCCTTTCATATTTAGATCACGAACATGGCCTTTTACTAGCCCTTTTACTGGCTTTGTCTCATGCTTAATCTGCTATGCAGCCAGGCTTTCTTCAAATCCTCATAACTCTATTTCCAAGGCTAGGGATATTGTTCGTGTTTCCTAAATGAGTACTTCACCAGTTTACCATTACACTCCCTGAACATGGATAAAATCAAACTGATCCAAATCATAGAGAGTGTATTTCTTTATTCCACATATTCTTTTTGTCAAAGCACTGTGCCTACTTTACCCACAATGCAAATGAACCGTTAACAGCTCAATCAGAGTATGGCTTTTTTCAAATGAGCACTAGCGCATACCTGAAAACAGACAAGGGAGTGTACAATCAGTGAATGTCCCCTTTAAGAATATACAATATATACTCACAACTCACAGCATTTCTACTTGGTTTTACTGGTGCAGCCATGAAAACATTGTCTTTGTCTGCTCTGAAATAATTCCCCGTATGGTGAAGTATGGGAACAAGCATATACAGTAGAGAAAATCCATTCCATTGAATTTTAAAATGCTTATGACCAGTATTTTTACAATAACAGTGTATCCAGCAACAATCTCAAATCAAAATAACAGTTGGTCTCATTGTTTAGTTGTCCGGTCAATGATTTGGTTCACTCTCACTGCTCTTAAATGGATGTTTTCAGTCATAGCAGGTGGCTGTTCTCTGTGACAAAGCTCCAAAAACACACAGTGCACTACCTCCCCAGCACCAAATGGCAGACAGCTGCAGTTAGAGAGGAGCTGGTGAACATAGTGGCACTTTTAGCAGCTAAAGAGTTGAATAAAACATTGCAAAGTGAATAGTCAATTTATACTCCGCAGCAGACCAGGTGTATGACGTTTAGTGAATGGTGATGATGCCCTGTAACTGTATTTCGAGTTCCTTGCAGGTTTAATGGGAAAATTCCAGAGTTTAAGAGGTTAATGCAACTCCTGATCTCAGCCTGGCCCTTTGTTTGAATCAACATGTTGTCGAGCGGAAAACATTTGACTCATATTACTTTACAAGACTTTTCACTTTGTATGTATCTGCACCCTCTTATCTAGCAAAGATGTTGCTTTAAACCTGCACCAGTAATACTTTAAAGCCCAAACCATGCAGAATAAACTCTCCTCTCTATTGTGACATGTTTTGCAGCTACTGAGAGTAATTATGGGCCTGATGTTTTATTGATCCCTGCAGGGAAAATTCTCCTTCCACTCTCTCCCCATGCAAAAGGTCAGAGGCACAAAGGCCATAAACAGAAAAGCAACCCCTGAAGCTTTACTGATTCTGGGGTTTGCTCAAAGGATCTTCAGCAGGGGAGATGCAGGATAAATGAAGTTAAAATAAACCTAGGACTTCCAGCCAAAATGTCTCACACCGGCACCCTTGACCTTCTGTGCTCATTGAGGTCCAACATTGAAAACACTCAAATGTCTTAATGTACGTGTAAACTCTGAAAAAGGTAATGAGCAATCTTAGAAAATAAAATCAGCATGGAGCACTGCAGACACAAGAACTGACAAAGCATAATGCAAACAGGTGGCATGTTTGAGCAGCAAAAGAATCTGTTGATTGAGCAACAATAAACTCTTTATGCTACAGAAATGTCAGGGCTCCTCTGGCAGAGCACATATCAAATTTAACAATCAAATGAGCTGCATGAAAAACTGCCTGCTATTATTAGAAACGCGTCCAACTCTTGTGCATTATTCTCTGTCACTTCTGCTGGATTAACTTGGCTTATTTATTTGATTTGCTGTCCAACGGAATAATGCTGTTGTCCCGTGTCTACAGATTCTGTGACGTGATGGGGGAATTTAGACAGTTTGGTCACATCCTGAATTTTAAGAGCAGTTGCCAAAAATAGTATGGCCCCCATATTTAGACAGGATCACATAACGGTAGCCAAACCGGCGACCACACGCCTGCGGGTCTGCGTATTAGTCACCTGTCAATATTTGGTCAATCAGTCTGTTTTGTTTTTTTTGTTTTGTTTTTTTTTTTTTTTTTGTACTTGACCCCACAGCGTCACCACAGAATGTGACGGGTCACAGATTACGCTGTAACAACTGCACGGGCAGAGACAGACAGGCCGCCTGACAGGCTGATCAACAGACGGAAGAACACGCACAGGTCTGTTCTGACCGTCGCGCATTCCTCCAGATTACCTCCATCCATGCGGCACGCCGTGCGCGCAGACAATCCAGCAGCAGCACGAGACCTGTTAGCAGGAGACCTTGCGCGAGGTGTGCGTCCACCTTACCTTTTCCTCTCGCCTCCTTTGACATGGTGTGTCCCCCCCGGCGTGTCCCTGTCTCTGCGGTCACTCGGGTGTAAGCCGTCACGGTATTCTGCGTTTTGTCGGATAGTTCGTGAGCCAGCGGCGCCTCTTCTCCGTCCCTATCCTGCCTGCTGCGCCTTGACGCCTGCCAGACTGAAGCAGGGTGAAGATACGGCTACCGTGTCGGTCTCCTCTCACTGTGGAGAGGACACACACACACGCACGCACGCACACGCGCGCGCGCACAAAACGAGAACACCAAAAAAAAAAAGAGGGGAATCTGCAGCTGTGCTCTCATTCACCTGTGTCAAGTCCCCCAGAGCCTCGATCCGCCCCTGCAGCGTAAGCGCTATCCTGCTCTACTTTGTCTATTTGTTGCGGGCTTTCTGGCACATCATGCCCACCCAGGGCTCGTCCCTCTCTCCTCTCTGCCGCCAACATCAGCCGGAGTTCCTCCAAACCAGCCGCGGTCTGCAGCTCGACTGCCTCCAGCGGTGTGCGCACGTCCGCGGCTGCGGCTGCTGAAGGGCGTCCGTCCTCTTCCCCAAAAGCCGTTTTCTGACTTTACTAGAAGTACTCCTAATTGGGGAGGATATGGGGTATCAGCTTCTCCAGTGGCTTCACCCATCAAACACACCTAAGGTGAATTTACCAGCCCGTGAATTGTCACTGGCACGACTGTTTAACCAGTTCTGTTGGATGATAGACAGCAAAATCAAGTCTTTAGAGAAATATTGCAGGGATCACACTAAATGCACGAAAAGTCTGTCTTGTGTATTTTCGTGTGTGTTATGAATTGATGAATTACAATTTAAAGTCACAGATGTAGCCTCTGCTGCATATGTGGCCATCCCGTTTCCGTTTGAATTAAAAGGATGCTGAGAAGATAAGGATAACAGTCATTCATATGAATAAATATATTGCAGGAAACACTGTGCATATTAAACCAAAGCAGGTCTGAGTCATTGTGAGTGCCTTACTGTTGTATATTTCCACTCTGCGGGGTGTGGTTGCTGCACATTTACTCAGTAAAAGAGGATGTGGAGAATTTGACATGAAGACGAAGAGCGAAAAGTCACTAAACCTGGTTCACGTTTCTCAATTCATCTTAATAAGACTCAACACAGTCTGAAATATTACACTGAATATTCACCAAAGTAGGTAAAAGTCATTGTAAGGGTCACATAAGAAATCTGTGTGTATTCAAAAAAGGATATAGACAAGGTGAGGTTAGAAGATGAGGAGTAGATGGACACTAAATCCCACAACACCATTAGTCTGTAGTGAAATATCACAGGAAATAAAAAGAACAATATATTTAAAGCAGAAGTCACTGTAATGTCACACAAGTATCCTTTGTTTAATCTTTTTCCCCCACACAGTGTGTCTATCACATATCTACTATATGAAATAGAACACAGAGAAGATGAGGCACAGAGATGAAGAGCAGGACAATAAATCAGCGCAACCTAAAGGTGAAGAGGTGAAAGCTGCCACCGATGTCATCCATCCATCACTGAAGCAGCAGGTGTCACCTTGCTCATGCAGGGGCAGTCACCCAAGCAGAGAAGTAAATCTTTGGGGCTTTGACTAGAACTTTCTCAAAACCCTCGAGGGTTTTTTGTTTTTCTCACCTCTTATGCTTTGTAGGGATAAAAGAAAAAAAAAAAACAGGATATGAATCATATTCCCTCTGCACTAAATCTGTTAAATATAGTAGTGAGATCTGGTCTAATCTGACAGATGCTTTACCTTTGCCTTTAATTCACTCTTAAGCTTATCTTGACCTGCACTATACTACAATACTGGACCTGCATTGCTTAAAAAAAAAGACAAAACAGGCACACACTAGACTCTTTAGCGCGTGAAGGGGCCGTACGTAACACCTGCTGTATTTGTCCCTCTCCTCCCATAAGGAGGGTCTGGTGGCAGCGTCATTCAGCAGCCTCACCCACACAAATGAATATTGATAGAGGAAAACGCCTGCGGCCAAACATTCACTGACGAATCTCAGAGCAGGACTCGTTACATTGCTGAACTTTACTAGGAATACACACAACCAATTTGTATTTATCATGACAGCCAGTGACGATACACTTCCGGACCAGCTGAGATCCCACTAAGAAAAACTAATAGTCAAAAGTCTTAAGGCCAGGAAGTCAGTAAGACGGATAGGAGTGATTACACCAAACGGCTGCAGTGAGTCGATCCAAGTGGGAAAAAAAGCCTAATTGAATTAAGTTTCTTTAATAAGAAGGATTCTCTTCACGTCACTGAGGACATAACTCCAAAGCTACTGCACTTACTGGTGACACTGATGTTACATATGACACACCAACATCCACTAACTAGTAAGAAATATTTTTTACTGAGAATGAGATCAAGAGTATTTTTGATGATTTACAGTGTAAAAATCCAAGCAGCTCAAATTCACTGTAACCTCAGAGTCTGACAAAACAAAGTACAGGCGCATGCGTACTCAGTCGTGTGTGAAGATGTTTATGGTGATGGATAAGCACTGTGGGGATTGTGGAAAATGAAGGCACTGCCTGTTTGAGCAATTCAAGACTTTCTGGGGGCCATTAAAGAGTCAGAAAATACAACACCTGGCATTCAGCAAACTGAATTCAGTACCTGAGGTGCAGGATTGTTGTTTCTTGTCAGATAAAGTGATTCAGTGACCTTGTGGATGGGAAAACATAATTTACAACAACCATAGCACTGAACACAAAGCTCTGTGATTTCTGTGCTTTAGAAACATGCAGATTTAAAACTAAATATTCCTCAACATTTATGTCACAAGATGAGATGATAGACTGGCACTTCTTTATATTCAGGTATTGTTGAGTGATAACTGCTCAGCTCGGTCATATTCCTAATTCTTCTGGTTAAAAACACTATAAATCCTGTTGCCATGGGCCTTTTTGTCTATCCATTATCTATACTGCATATTCCCTTTAAGGAGCCAATCCCAACTGACAGTGGATGAGAGGTGGGGTGCACCTCTCACCAGTCTATCACAAGCTGACACTTAGAGACAAACTCACACTCACATTCACAATGACAGGCAATTTAGAGTCACCAGTTACCCCAAACTGCATGTCTTTGGACTGTGGGAAGAAGCTGGAGCACCTGGAGAAAACCCACACAAGCACAGGGATGACAACCCTGGGTGGAATAGGTTGTAACCCAGAACATTTTTGCTTTAAAACAACAGTTATAATCACTGCTCCACCATGCCACCCCCATTAAATTGTTTTTAATGTAGGTAACTATGATAATGAAAAGAATGAGCTATTGGTAAAATGCTGATTATGCAGAAAGTCACAGTGAATACAACAAAGTGTCTTTGCTCAGGCCATGAGCTCAAATTTACTCTGATCTCTAAATATCCTTATCCTGCACTTATGCCATATGAATGTTTATCTTTTTTTTACATAAGTTTTTTTTCTTAAAATCATTGTTATTACTTAAGTATTATTTAATATTTAAATTCAGGACTATTACTTAATAATGTCTTACTTTTTACAGAATTTTAAATTTTACCTATTTTTTTAGCATGCTAGTGTCTCTGGCCACCCTTTGATCAAATATGACATCAAAGATAGTTTTTTCCAAAATCTCCTTTGGTTGAATTTCTATTAGATATGATGATCAAGAAGCACACAGCTTTGATCAATAAGCATTAAATAAATAATTGGGGCTGTGCTCAGGAGACAGTAGCTGGCTGGAGCTTATGGATTCTCTGCTCATTGTAATAACTGTTGAACAGCAGAAAGTTGAAAAAGTTGATTAGTGATATACAGTGGGTACAGAAAGTATTCAGACCCCTTTAAATTTTTCACTCTTTGTGTCATTGCAGCCATTTGCCAAAATCAAAAAAGTTCATTTTATTTCTCATTAATGTACACTCAGCACCCCATCTTGACAGAAAAAAATGGAAATGTATAAATTTTTTGCAAATTTATTAAAAAAGAAAAACTGAAATATCACATGGTCATAAGTATTCAGACCCTTTGCAGTGACGCATATTTAACTCACATGCTGTCCATTTCTTCTGATCCTCCTTGAGATGGTTCTGCTCCTTCATTGGAGTCCAGCTGTGTTTAATTAAACTGATTGGACTTGATTAGGAAAGGCACACACCTGTCTATATAAGACCTTACAGCTCACAGTGCATGTCAGAGCAAATGAGAATCATGAGGTTGAAGGAACTGCCCAAGGAGCTCAGAGACAGAATTGTGGCAAGGCACAGATCTGGCCAAGGTTACAAAGGAATTTCTGCAGCACTCAAGGTTCCTAAGACCACAGTGGCCTCCATAATCCTCAAATGGAAAAAGTTTGGGACGACCAGAACTCTTCCTAGACCTGGCCATCCAGCCAAACTGAGCAATCGTGGGAGAATAGCCTTGGTGAGAGAGGTAAAGAAGAACCCAAAGATCACTGTGGCTGAGCTCCAGAAGTGCAGTAGGGAGATGGGAGAAAGTTCCACAAAGTCAACTATCACTGCAGCCCTCCACCAGTCGGGGCTTTATGGCAGAGTGGCCCGACGGAAGCCTCTCCTCAGTGCAAGACACATGAAAACCCACATAGAGTTTGCCAAAAGACACATGAAGGACTCCCAGACTATGAGAAATAAGATTCTCTGGTCTGATGAGACCAAGATTGAACTTTTTGGCGTTAATTCTAAGTGGTATGTGTGGAGAAAACCAGCCACTGGTCATCACCTGCCCAATACAATCCCTACAGTGAAACATGGTGGTGGGAGCATCATGTTGTGGGGGTGTTTTTCAGCTGCAGGGACACGACAACTGGTTGCAATTGAAGGAAAGATTAATGTGGCCAAGTACAGAGATATCCTGGAAGAAAACCTCTTCCAGAGTGCTCAGGACCTCAGACTGGACCGAAGGTTCATCTTTCAACAGGACAATGACCCTAAGCACACAGCTAAAATAACAAAGGAGTGGCTTCGAAACAACTCTGTGACAGTTCTTGACTGGCCCAGCCAGAGCCCTGACCTAGACCCAATTGAGCATCTCTGGAGAGACCTGAAAATGGCTGTCCACCAACGTTCACCATCCAACCTGACAGAACTGGAGAGGATCTGCAAGGAAGAATGGCAGAGGATCCCCAAATCCAGGTGTGAAAAACTTGTTGCATCATTCCCAAGAAGACTCATGGCTGTACTAGCTCAAAAGGGTGCTTCTACTCAATACTGAGCACAGGGTCTGAATACTTATGACCATGTGATATTTCAGTTTTTCTTTTTTAATAAATTTGCAAAAATTTCTACATTTCTGTTTTTTTCTGTCAAGATGGGGTGCTGAGTGTACATTAATGAGAAATAAAATGAACTTTTTTGATTTTGGCAAATGGCTGCAATGACACAAAGAGTGAAAAATTTAAAGGGGTCTGAATACTTTCCATACCCACTGTACAAGGCAGGAAGTGGATCTATTCTGTACATTGCTGAATTTATGACTGTAATAAAAAAAAATTTTTTTCTACACTGCTCTGTTGTATCTACTGTAAATCGTACTCACATTTTGAAGACTGAAGTTGATACTTACTTCATACTGTAACTACAGTAGCAGCTGCCAACAAATCTTCTTCTTTCAGCTGCTGCCTTTAGGGGTCGCCACAGCGGATCATCCGTCTCCATCTCTCTCTGTTCTTTGTATCTTCCTGTCACACCGATCTCGCGCGTGTCCTCCATCACCACATCCATGAACCTCCTCTATGGCCTTACTCTTCTCCTCTTGGCTGGTAGCTCCTTCTCAGCATTTTTCTCCCAATGTACTCCGCATCCCTTCTCAGCACATGCCGAAACAATCTACGTCTCGCCTCTCTCACTTTGTCTCCAAACTGTCCTACCCGCACTGTCCCTATAACCTGTTCATTCCTAATCCTGTCCATCCTCATCACTCCCAATGAAAATCTGAGCATCTTCAACTGTGCCACCTTCAGCTCTGCCTCCTGTCTTTTTGTCAGCGCCACTGTCCGCAGTTTATACAACATAGTCTGTCTTGTAAACCTTCCCTTTCACTCTTGCAGATACCTTTCTGTTACAGATCACTCCAGACACTCTTCTCCACTCTGCCTGTACTCTCTACTTCACTTCTTTATCACACTCCCCATTACTCTGAACAGTTGACCCTAAGTATCTAAACTCATCCAGGTTTGACACCTCTACACCTTGCAACTTCATCATTCCACCACATTCTCTCTCAGCTGCCAACAAATGATGCCTCAAAAAAACATGAAAAATGAACTAAAATGATTAATAAGCCCTAAGATTTCATGTCCATCTGATGCAAGTGCTGAGCATCAGGCTTAGACAACAACCCAAATGCCACAAAACAGCAATAAGGCAAAGTAGCTCTTCAATACATCAGTACAGCATATTGCAGTCGTCTGTGTCCTAACCAAAAGCCCATAATGAGCCACTGCTGACTGGTGGCAAGGTTGAACCCCTCTGACTATTAGAAATTCCAATTATGTGCAGGACAGTGCTGATTCTGGTCTATTTGCGGCAACATTTGTTTGTGAATGTTCATGTTAAAAATCAATATAGGAACAGAGAGCCGGATATAGGAACAGTCTGAGTGGTGCCTGCTGAGGTGGTAGAAATCAAAATATGTTCTCCTTCTGCTTTTAAATGTCACTTTGCCATATGAAACTTCTGAATCATAACAAAGAAAAATAAAAGAGAAATTAACTATTGAAAATAAACAGAACCCTTCACCAATGTCAGAACAACCTCGCTTTTTTCTGTTAGTGTAAAAACAGCAACACCGCCCTGGCTTTGAGCATACAGATTTCTACTTGTCCTGCATCAGAAAGAAGAAATTTGCACCGTGCACAAGCCTGTGAAAGCCTGCACGTACTCAGACACCCACGCAGAACACAGCCTGGGAGAAAACAGGGGCAGCTGATCCAGTGTGACCTAATGCATTCAGTCATTGTGTGTCCTCCGTCAAAAGCTGGCTTCCACAGGCCAACACAACATCTGGATGTGTCCCCTTGCTCTTGTTTGCATGGTTTTCATGCTGCTCTCAAGGGACCCTGATATTTTCTTTGGTCCATCAAATCCGTCCTGTTCACTTTCACTTTCATTCACTTTTCATCCAGAAAGGACAATTTTTTACCATGTTTTTTTTTTTTTTTTTTTTGGAGGAAAAACACTGAAAAGATAATTATGAAGTGGTGCTAAACCAATTTAAAACTGTAAAACAAAAGGCAAGACTTAATATCCACACACATTACTGTCTCTTCCCCAAGATGCTATCTCCTCACAGTGAACATAACCTAATAGGATAACACATTAACCAGTGAGTGGAAACCAAGCTCTTTGCTGTGGTCATCATGTTGACCACAGTTTATCCTGTGGTGGAAATAATATGTAATTAACTTTTTTCCATACTCCAATGCAAAAAGTTTGAGTAATCCTGAGGGAGATTTAAAGTAAATTCACAGGGAGGGTGTTAATCTTCTAATCCCCTGTAAGGCCATGATGGTCTCTCCAAGTTTATGATGTTGTCAGATCAAAGTAGTGAGATACAAACACTTCTCCAGATCTTTGTGTATTCACAAAAATAATTACAAACCCCGAAGAGTTTAATTCCAAATTTAAATATCCACTCATGAAATTTACAAATACAAAATTAATGAAGAATCATGGTCCTTAGTCAATAAAAAAAAACAAACAAACAAACAAAAACATCAACTTGGTCTGATTCCACTAAATTCACAAAAATAAAGAAATACAGTCGTCTGCTAGAAACTAGTACATCCATGTTGCTGTAAATGCTACTGGATGACTAAAGGTACAGATGAAGCAGGAGGTGACTGGACCGGCTGAAGAAACTCTGAGGTGAAGACAGCTTCAGCATACTCCTCCACAACATCCTGAAACTCTGCTGCCACGTCAGCCACAGCCTCAGACAGTAACTCGTCAGCCAGGCTAAGCAAAAAATACACAGAGCAAAGACATTAGAAAGAAAAAAGGGTGGAAATTTAAAAGCTAATGAAACACATAAGAATAGAAAGTCTAACATCTAACAAAAACTTTTATGAATGAATTCATGTGACAACTATTAAATAATATCTGACATAAATGGTAAGACTAGAAAACCTTTGGAGAATATTTTCTTGCTAAAAGATCTAAGACTAAACCCTGTTGGAACAGCTTAATTGAAAGGGCAAGGGAACAATAAATGAAAAAAGACAGTGCCATTCATGCCTTACCAAGATTTCAAAGAAAATGTAAATTGGCAAAAACACGCAAATGTGGATTTTTTAGAACCAGTGTGCTTTCTGAATTCACAAGCTAAATTTAGTGTTTTGATCATTATCTGGGTCAACACGCACGCACGCACGCACGCGCAGGCAGGGACTCAGAGGATAAGTGGTGAGCCCCAAAAACATAAAATCATTAGGTTGTCTGTGCAGCACTACAGAGTAATAGCGTGATGTCGAACTACTAGTGCCTTTACAAGATAGCTTTGCTCTCAACACCTGATTCAGAGTGAAACCACTGTGGACTGGGAACAGCTATTACGTAAAAGTAATATTCTAAAAGTCAACCTAGCTTTATGATTTTTTATATTCTTTAGATTTCATGCTCCAAATATAATAAATTCCTACCAAGAAAATGAAGTTAGCTCTCATTTAATATGTACCATATACTGTAATTGTACAGAATAATTTTTGTGTGAAGTATTATGATCATCCAACTTCTGAATTTTTATCCTAGTGTTTCTTTATATTTGCTTGTGCACAGAGCTGTCAATATAAAAAAAATAAATTTAAGAAATTCAAACTTAAAAATACTTGGTGCTTAAAACAGCACCAAGTATGTTTTCTGTGTTCTTCACTGTTTTGCAATCAATCCGTTAGCAGACAGATTGATTGAGATCCTCCAGGTGGTAAGCTTCCACAGCAACACCGCGCTGCTCATTATCAACTCATCACACAGACAGGTTTCTGCACTGTGTCTGAATAGCAGGGGGTGTGCAAGGCTGTATGTATGTGTTCTCTCTCCAAAGACACTGAGATAATTGGACGCCTTCTCTTCGTACTATACCATTCCCTCCTTCTGCCAAAATCAGACAAGTGCAGATACATCTCTTGAAAACTTTGGTTCATATATGTGAGACTGATAATGAGCCAGTGACGCATACAGTCCGAACCTGTGGGTGGGTCTGGGCAGCGGTTCTTCAGCTCAGAAGGATGCGAGGAGAAAAAAAGCCTTCAATATCTGTTTATATTTGATATACCAAGCACATGGATTGATGTGTTCAGAGAGATGAGAGGAGGTCTTCCGCATTGCACCAGCTTAAAAATTCTGTTAAGTATGCAAATTTGTGAGCACTGAACGGTGAACATCAGAGACAGGCTATGCAAACCATAAACTCTGCGTGTTCCTCCTCTCAGAGTGGGTACATTGTGTCTATCAAACGCATCCAGGGAAATCACAAGGATAAATCTGTTTCAGGGTGTCTGTTTACAGAACTCTATCCTGCTAAACTGTAGGAGAATAATATTTACCACCGTCAAAGACAAGGATTACTGAATTTTGTGTTAGCACTGTGTAACTAGGGATTCTGTCACCTGGGGGGAATTAAGATATTAGGAAACCTTGACTTGTTGTCTTTTCTGTTAGTGTGGTACCTGTCAGCGATGGCCCAGGGGTTGAAGCTGCCTACGGCCTCGTGAGCCACGACCCGCAAGTAGGCGTCATAGTTTTCCCGGTATCGCCGGATGTTTCTCAGCATGCTGCCTGGCACAGAGATAATAGTCCCTCTGCTTGTCTCGGCAGGCCCCGGGAACACGGTGCTGTTTCTGGGCTGCTGCTCCTCTTGGGATCCCTCTTCTGTCAGGCTGTTCTCAGAGAGGATACTGTGTCTGAGGAAAGAGAAGAGGATGCTCATATAGAGACACTACAGCTTTTCATTGCCTTGACCGCTCACACTGCATGAACTGGGTAAGAGGCTTCTCAGGGCTGCAGCTGTGGATGAAGAGGCAAGCTCATTTATTGACGAGGGAGTCAGAACGGAGTGCATCGCTGTTATTGACCAGGGACACTTGCTGTGCCCAATATGAGGCTGAGGGTGATGAATTTAGGAGAGGTGTCAGTGCACAGGCCGGCTCTCTCTCCTACCCCTTGCTCAAAGTGAACAGGGGCTCAGCTGGGTCATGGTCTGCCTTTATAATTCTCTCAGCTTGGCTCTTGCGTCTGAGGTCTAAGTGCTATATTTAGCATTGCAGCAGTTCTGTTTTGACTGCAGGGGCTACAAACTGTAAGGTGGCCATAAATATCAAATTGCCAGCACAGCCAGCTCTGCTTCCAGTCTAAAATGAATCAATTTATTGTCTGATGGGCATCTGAAGGCCAATGTGGCAAAACCAACAACACAGCACTCTGCAAATCTGCTGCATATTTACAAAGTCAGAATACAACCCATGCTTTTTGTAGCGTATTCAAACATGAAGAGGACCAGTCTGCCTTTTCTGTCAACGAGCACCATTCAGACATCTTAGCACAAAAAGGTCAAGGGAAAGATAAATCTTGTAGACTGTGACAAGGTGATGTGAAAGATTAAAATATACTAGTAACAGAAATGTTACAGTGTGATAGTGGCATCTTGCCACTCTGTTCTGCCCTATAAAGAAAGGGCTACAAGACAAGGAACAACTGCATTAGACATCGACACTGAATAATTCAGTAAATCTGTGTGTTTCTGTGTGGGCGGTGATTGACAGGGGAGCACAAATTAGATGGTTGAATCACTGAAAAACATCCTCTAACCATCACATTCACCCACCAACGACTTGGCCTGCACAAGACACGCAAAACCAAAACAGATGAGCAACATTGGCTATTAGCAAGATCTCCCCAAGGGAGAGGTGAGCCAGTCTTTTGAAAATCTCCAGCCATGTATCGCCCAGGTAACAGAGGACCTGGCAGAGGATGATGCCATATGCGATAAATCAAAAGGGACACAGACAGCACTAAAGTAGAGTTGGATGAAGCCAAATGAGGCTCAGAGATCATAGGGAGTGACTCATAGACACCCAAGTGAGTTCAGGAGAAAAGTTGGAAACATCAGTGTCATATGCAGCTTTATTGCTTATCTTTATTGTTTTTCTTTGATATTCCCAAACTATTAAAAAAAAAAAAAAAAAGTCTTGCATTTAGATCGATCAGGTGGAATTGCAGTCATTGTGAATCTAAGATCATGACTGGATGCAAAGGTTGAAAGCCCAGCAGTCATCATTTACTGTGCAACACAGCTTCTGGCTTGTTTGATATTACTTGGCCAAACAATGAGGCGGGAGGGTCGGAGAGTTGGTAAAACAAGAAAAAACATACATGAAAGCTTTAGAGGATTGCTGAGTGGGCCTTTCATCTCTTTATTGATTTGTTTGACCTGCTGATGGAGCTACAGCAGCTTGTGGCGTGTTGGGAGGGGGGTCAGTCAGGGTCTGTGTCTGGGCTCCTCACCATGGATACATAAATATTATCTGCTGCTCTGCTGATGCGTTCAGAGATGAAATCTCTTACTCCATTGTCTCAGTGGTCTTTTGAGTAAAGAATAACACATGCTGTTTTGGAAAGAGCTTTCAAGACAACAGTGACAGTTTGATGTTTGGTGCTAAATGAAGTGTAAAAAAATTGGCTTATGGAAAGAAATGTGGGTCCTCTGATATTTTAAGTCACCATAATTAGCCTCAGCAGAGACTAAAAGAATAGCCTGAGCACCACTAAACAAACAGACATCTGTTCAAATTTGAACTTATTTATATAGTGTTTTATAAATAAGTGTCTCAACACAACAACACATGAGAGCTGTGTATTGTGCTGTTGCTTTTTCCAAATCAGAGCAATTCCTTTGGAAAATTGCATTCTCCAATCATGCCTCTATAATATCAAACAACAAACAAAAATTCATGAAAGTCATAACGAGTAGTCTGCCAATGTCTCTTCTATTCACCAAACACCCCAAAGAAGCTTCTGGAAGCTAGTGTCACTTCTATGGTGTGTTTAAAAGTGTGTGTGGCACAAGCTTGCATGTATGACTCTTTTTTTTCCTGCTGATGACAGTCTGATGTGTGTCTGGGCTGGAGTAATGTGGGTTAGAAACAACGAGTCTGGGCTGAAACAACACACATAATGAGCTTTTTGCACATTTTTCTGTTCCAGACCCCCAAATCCTTACAATTATGTTCCGCCGAACACTAGAAGCGTGGATTAAAAAATGACCAACACAATCCCACACCCAAGACAAAAACAAACTACATTTTTAGGCTGCTTTCCTCCATACAAACTAATGCCAGTGTTCTTATAATCAGTGGCTTTATAAGCAACATCAAAGCAGCATTTTATCAGTGTCATCCATAATACTGTGTTTTGTCTCTCTGATAAAGCTCAGTATGCTGGGCTCTACTGGCTCCTGCAAAAAGAGTGTGCATTATCTGAACTACTGACTGGCTAGAAAATGGGACTGAATTTGTTTTAAATACCTGCTGAGACCACGGGTTGTTATCAAAATAACATTTTTCATTATCTGGAGAATGACGTTTTTAATGAGGTCATTATGTTTACTGGTTCCTCTCCGCCATCAAAGTGAGGCGTATTCATTAAATCTACATTGCTGTCTTGCAATTGTAAGAGGTTAACAGTTAGTCTTAGCAGTCCACTAATGCAGCTCAGGCTGCAGATGTCAAATGTCAATTCACAACTATCTGAAGGACAACAATGATATGTTCAAAGACTACACAGTATGACATGTCCTACATGAAGGGACGTTACATTAACAAATAAAGGCTCAGGTCAGCTGGAACTGTTTTCCGTGCATTACAGGTGTTTTTGTTTTGTTAATGTCAATGGAAGAGGCTGTAGGATTTTGTAATCAAAGCTTTTCTTCACTTAACTTCCTCTTGCTGTAAAATGAGTCACCTGGGACAACACAGGTAGTCAACTGCTGCAGTTTAGGTTAGTTTACAAAGCATCTTCTTGTCCCCAAAAAGACAGATCTTTAAAACAATGTGTCTAATAAATGCAATTTCTCTTTCTATCTCAAACCAATTGACACACTGCTTACGTCTTCATTATTTCTTTGTGGACTAAGCACAACAGCCCTTATAACAAGGACCTCACTGCACTGCATAACAAAGAAACAATCAACAAAATATGACTGCAACTTAGCTATTAAATCTGGCTATGAATTTCTTAATTGAATGTGAAAATGAAGTTTTCTTTTTCCTGACTAAGGTACTTAACTCTCCAAGCGGCCGGCAAGTAACAACTGAATGGCAGGTGTTCCTTCAATGGAAAGACTTTTTTCAGTTGGAACACATATAATTGCTGCGTGACAAAAAGACTTTCAGCCAGAAAATCTAAAGAAAGCACGCATCACTTACAATTCAAAGTTGTGCTCTCGTGTAGAGAGGGGCAGTTTCACAGCCCCCACCACCTCATCTAATGGTTTCATTACTGTGCTTGAAATGTTGAGGAGCATCTATTGGAAAAGAGATTTTCTGATGCCTCAGAGTGTGAGTCAGCAGACAACATAGCTTACCGATCTCCAGCATACTGATGTGTCTGTGGCCATCAATGATTAGTAAGGGAATTTGTTAGTCAGTGTACCAACAGAACCCAGTAGTCTAACATGACATAAACCAATAGATGCGTTTGAATTCCAGATACATTGAAAGCGATGCAGGCAGGTCTGTCCCTAAGCTATACAGAATCAGGGAATTTTAGACCAAGGGAGCTAACAGTTCTCAAATAACTTTGCCCATATTAATGTGCTGCAAGGCTGAACAAATCAGTAATGGAAAAACCTAAAACCTCTTCAAAAAGACTAGAATCTAAATAGTTTACCTCCATGCACCTATGTTATGATTGCCATAAAAGTAGAGGTAGTACTTTCGAGGTATTAATAAGACAGTTGAAGATGAGTCAAAGCCACAGTGGATCTCAGGGCAAAGTTTCCATTGAGGGCACTCCATGTCTGACTGACCTCGATTTGCTAATAGTCACTGCTTGAATTTAGAAGCAGCATCCTGCTGCCTTGCCTGTGTCAACAACTTCTGGTCCTTCCACTCTCTTTTCTCATTCTTCTAAGTTCCTCATTAATCTAAGTAGTAGAGCAGTTGCAGCCAAAGCCCTGGGCAGTGGACTCTCTTTCTGTACAGTCTGCTCCCAGAGTCAGGAATAGACTTTGCCCTGGGTATAATAGCCGCCAAGTGAGTTTGGTAAGCTGAGTAACGCCTCCCAGTGGGAGAGCTATTATAGGGCAGTGGTGCATCATGTGTAAAAGAACATTAACTATGCATCATTGGAAAAACATTAACCACTTTACTTTTCATCGGGTCTGGAGGACTAATTAGTCTAATTGTGAATGACTTCCTGTGGATGATGCTACTGTTGCTCACAGCACAACCATAGGAAATCTTTAACTGCAACTCGATATATTTATTTTTTGTCATAAAAAGGGTCATAAGAGTTTCCAAGTCACCAAAACCCATCATTTCCTTATGGCAGATCATAATTTCAGGCAATCATTAGTGTTGTACAGAGGCATAATGACTGATCAGGGAGCTGAGACTGAGACCAGGAAGGAAATCCACAAACCTTTACAATGCACTTCAGTTAACATAAAGATGTCCCTAGTGACTCTTTAAAAGGAATAAAACAGCAAGGAAGAGAGCCATCAGCAAAAGATTGGAAATACAAATGATCAGTGTGTGTAAAAAACAGAGTAGCCCACCCAGTCTCCACCGGTTTTTTTAGCACAATATCAGCTGCAGAGGTCTGCTTCATTGCTGGTCTTGTGAGTCGAATTGGCTGAGGAGAGGCTGGCCTGGAGCCCAAAGCACCGCACAGGGGTCCTGGGAAGAACAAAGAGGAAAGTGTCCAGGGGAGGGGAAGGGGTGGTGGTGGTGGTGGAAGACAGACAGATAGATGAAAAAAATGAGGAGAACAAGTGAACAAGTATTCACCTCCTGTTGTCAGTTGTAGCACTGTCTCCACCTACAGGAGACATCAGGGAAATCATTTTGTCAGATTGCAGTAAGAGATGATAAGACAGGAGTGATCTGGTTTAAACAGAGGCAGTTGAATTAGTTTTGCACCTGCCGTTCCTGGTTGGTCCCAGAAAAGAGGGTCTGAATAGGTGATGGAAGCAAACCGTCTCCTCACTTCTTCCTGATCTCTCTGCTCAGGTACACACACACACACACACACACACATTATCCACCTGTCATTAATGAGCCACATCAAACACACTGAACATCATAATTGTGCCTAGATGCTACACCAATGAACTACCACAGACTACAGCTGTCATAACAGCTCATTATAAATACCAAACCGCTTGCTATTGACCTTTCAGGTTAGACAGTGACCTTTTCCTGGAGGGCCTTTCTGTAGGCCAGCTCTCACCTGTATCTCTTCCATACGAAGCAGCATACTCTCCAAGGTGGGGGCCTGCAGCCTACGTTGGGCCAGGCCCTCCAACTGTCTGTCCGTCTCAGCTGCCCACGCCACCCGTGCAGTGTCCTCTAACAGATCTTCCAGTAAGGCCTCACTCAGCTGCTCAGCACTGTCGGCAGTCTGCAGAGGCACACAACAAACAGAACAAAAGTAAGCATACTACCAAGGTTAACTGTATGATTGCCAGCTGTTCTCTCTTCTCTAAATTAGTGCCAACAGCTCACCCTCTCTGCAGCCTGCTCAGAAAGCTGATTCTTAACTGAGGAGCTGATCCTGTTCCTGGAATCACCAATTTCCTGAGGTACCACATACAGACAAAAACAAAGTCAATGGTGCGAACATCAATTACTCCTGCTTAGTCCATTAAAAAAAAACGAATTACACAAATTTGAAGGTAAGTCCGTGTTTGGATTATGGGTTGGTATAAAAAAAGGAAATTCTACCTGCGCTTCATCCAGAAGCGGCTGAATCCGCTGTCTGGCCTTCTGCTCAGCTCTCTCAGCCCACTGAGTTGGCGAGACAACTTCAGACCTGCAAACCAAAACACCCCCACACCACAAGCTGTGACAGAAGATATTCTTTGGAGAATAGCTCTAACTTCAAAAGACCAAACAATAATTATTAAAACATACTATGACATTTATAAAATGGGTCATTCTTGATCATGAGGCTTGTAAAGCATCTTCTTATCAGCAGATGGCTCTTGTGTGCTTTGTATATTGTCGCTTTGTGTGGCTCTTGATCTGCTTTCCTTGAATAGGTCTGCTAGCTCCTGGGTCCTATCAGCTTTTGTTGGTATCATAAGCCATTAACATATTTTTTCCAACCTACACAGTGAATGTTTGAATGATGTGTTCGGTATGGAAAAGAACACAATGAATTTTTTGTTATTAAAATAGGAAGTGCTAGCTCAATACTGTAACTTAGATGAAGACTGGACCATATTATGGGACATATTTATACATAAATGCAGGTACTACCAAAGGTGTTACTTTTTCAAGGTATTTTTCACTGGATTTATCCTGGTTTGTTTCACTAGAGGACAGAATAAACTAATTCGCAAACCTACTTACAGCTACGCCCGCTGACATTGGTTCAGGGCAGAAAAACTCCAAAAGATTAGTTTGCCAATTGTGACATGAGCATTTTAGACTTAGAATACAATCTGATGATGATGAAGGGTGTGCAGTGCTTATAGCCTGCTAAAAAGGAATAGGTTTTGTTAAATACTTGTTACTCAACCAGTGGAGAGATTACTCTCTAATGTACCATATGGTTCACTGGATTACATAATTCATTAAAAACTATTATATACCAAATGTGAAAATTTAAAGGGCTACAAACATTACAAAAATAGTATACAGCTTTTTCCTTTCCTCCTATACAGGTGCAGGTTCTCCCTCGTGCTTTCTTTTGCTTTCTTTAAGTAACTCACTTTAATTGTTTGTCAACATTGTTTACATGGTAATTTGCATTACGTTCATGGAATAACTGCAGAAAAGCTATATATGCAACATTTTATCTTGTTCTGAAAAGAAATGTCCAGAAGGAACTTTAATAGCATTAAAGGTGGTGCCTGAAACCAAATGTGTCCCATTATGCTTGAATTTCCAGAGGTCTGGAATATGTAAAACTAAATGGATGTAGTCATTGCAAATGTATTTTATTAATTCCACCTGTGCTTTCTCTGGTGTGACATGTCAAAGTGAAAAATGTCCTTAGCTGAGTAAGAAACTATCAGACATACTGACTTTGTGTGTGAAGAGAGAAGCTTAGCAGTTGATGGTAATTAAACCTTTATGAAACAAATGATGACTGAAGCCTATTCTTTGCCCACACTGTTTTTTTTTTTTTGCTGGCCCTGCACAGTAAAAATGTCCAATGACTAATTAGGTAATGTGAAGTCACCTATAGGAACGTATGTTCTTTTCTGGTGCTGAAAGGATGTAGCAACAATCACATCCTACATTATTATCTGTTTTATTGTTTTTAGGCGATTACAGCCATGTTGGACACAACTGTTCATTACACGGTGAGACCTGCTGCATTGAGCTGTGTAGCAGATTACTGTGTATTACTGCCTTGGCCTGGCAACAAGATTTATGTGTGTTTTTTAAAAATCGCATTACTGGTGGGAAATATTTCTTCTTCTTAAATAACCTAACAGTAAATGATTAAAAGAGGACAAAGTGTAGGTATATATTATTCTAGTTATTGTTATACAGTATATATTTATAGAGATTAATAGGGGCCTCTGAAGAAATTTTTCAATCTAGAACTATCATGTCCCTGTCAAACTTAGTCTGTCTCATTAAGCAGGAACTACGGGGATGATTTTATTTCAGCCAACTGATGTAATCATGACCATATTTTTACTGTATCTAGGTACTTATTGTCAAAGGCTGCAATGTGGTTACAAATAGAAATATACTGACCACCTGTTAAAGCATTATGACCTTCACCTTCCAACATGTCAATCCATTAAGCCTGCAAAAACTGTAATTTTATTATTATATTACTACTATACCTCAGTCTCTGAATGCGTTCAGCTTCTTTTTTACTCAGCTGATTGAGCTCTCTCAGTCTCTGCATCATCATCTTATCCAACCAGGCTTCCCTGTGCCAAGCCAATAATCATCAAACGAAGCAAAATGTAAGTTCAATTAGGTTTTTCACAGAAATAACCTCGTCTCTAAAATCAGCCTGCTTGCCACTGATGAATTGGAAAGCACAACTGTAGTAATTAGGATTTGATTAAACAGAGACATATGCAGACACTCTATCAATGAGGTGCTTGTGAGCAGTGAAAACGGGTTGGCTATATATCCCTCAAAGAGAAATGGCCTCAATCTAGCAGGTACCTAGATTAATTTATTAGAAAGAATTAACTTTGAATTACAATCAGAGTATTGCCTGTGGGTCTCAGCAAGTGGGGTCTGACACAAAGGTTAGAAATAAATCACTGAATACAAGGTAGCACTCATTAACATTAATTTTTCCTAGATTTCAACCATTTGGCTTTTATTCGAGGTAGGATAATCTCATGTGTGAAGAAAAATTAACATATAATCCAACAATGACTAATCTGAAAAGTGATAATATTTCATTCTGAAATATATGATAAGTAGAAATTAAAATCATTTGGAGGTGAGCTTCACCTTAATGCTTCATTCTGAGCTTGCCTCTTCTTTTCCGAGCTCAAGGCCAGCTCTGGCCCCACTGCACTGGCCACCTGCTGCTGAGGGCTCAGTGAGGGCTTCACTAGAGAAAAGAGACAACGAGGCTCTGGTCTCCCTCTCTGAGGTGATCTGATAAGATTCATATTGGAGGAATGATACACTTAAAAAATGCTTACACACATATATTATTAAGGCAAGTCAGAAAACATGGGGGGGGGTATCTTATGATTCTTTCATAATATATATTTCATTAACATTTTCGGGATAGCTGTTTACCAAGGCTTATGATTATAAGAGGGTGTAAGCTATTGGTCCTGCAGTTAAAACTCCTATTTTCTAATGAAGCCTGCTTACATCCAGATTCTGCCTGTAGACAGGATTTTCCTGGCACTGGCTTTTTGCTCTATTTTTACGATTTATTGCGACAGGTGTGCATTATTCACTATGCATTAAGAATCAGACAGATTGATTCATACTGGATGCAAACTGTTACCTTGAGCTTAAAAGTTTCAGACATTACAGCAGCATAAGCTTCGTTATGTAAAGACATTAATTATCTAGTGTGAGTTAAGAGTAACAGAGTAAAAGCAATGCAGAACAATGATAGGTTATGACTTAAAAAATTTTATGTGTCATCTGCTGTACAGAGAGATAAAATGCTCACCGCTGTGGAGGAGGAGAGTGTGGAGATGTGGGCATCCAGGGCACAGAGTGCTCTTTTTGAGGGAGCTGGTTCACTCTGAGCCGGGAGGACACTGTAGGCTGCTGGAAGCCTGCATCTTGCATCTGATTATGATTTAAAAATAAAATCAAAAAATATGAGATTAGATTTATCATCACTGACACATTTGCCATTTGACCTAATATTTTAATGGAACTAATAGAATACAAAAAAAGACATTTTAGCCTAAGATAAATAAATAGATAGAGATATATAAATAGATATCAAGCCAACACCTTAGCATCACCCTTTCTCCCCTCAGAATGCACGCCTTTGCTGCAGGTAGATCGTCCCTGCAGCTCTCTCAGCTCCCTCTGCCGGGTGGTGCTCTCCTTACCGGCCCTCTGCACCTGTCTTCTGTTCATGAGGTGTTGAGAAGCAGTTTGGGGCTTATGTGGAGCTATTCTTTTACCTGCATACACAAATAAAAAAAATTAAACATTGACTTGTTTGGACTGGTTGAATCCTACTTACATAGAAGACAAGGAATAGCTGAGGTAACAACAATCTATATTCTTCTTCATCTCTTAATAAAAAGAAGCAAATACATAAAAAACCTGGAGGGCTGAGGCTTCTACCAACACACCAACACAACACCAACAATTAAGACAATTAGCAAACGCACTTGACAACCAGTTGAATCCCTACTGTTAGATAAGTGGCACAGGCACCTAAGTAATGCAACAAGGACATTTGTTTTCATGGAGCTCTAGACTGCAGATAAAGCTCATCGTTCAGTAGGTGTTCGTGTCATCTCTTCCACAGGATGCCTCTCAGCCCAATAGAAGCCAGCAGGAGTCATGAGCATAAGCAGCGGGTGACCAAAGGCCAGAGTACTGTGCTTCACTTTCTATGGTTTTGTCACTTCTTTGTGGCTGCTTATGAATTTTCAGCCTGTGTGCAGCCATTTAGGCACAGTGGGAAGCCCAAACACAACCACACAAAAGCCCTTAGGTGAACTCCAGATACACAAGAGACCAAACAGATTGCCCATCAAAAGGCATACATAAACATTCGGTTCTTGTGGTTAGAAACCGTATGCTGTATACGCAATTAGAAACAGAGTGGAAGGAGCTGAAACTGCTTTTAAACATGCTTTCCAATCCAGACCGAAGAAACACTCACCACGGACACCTCTTCTTGGATTTGAGGATTTGTGAGGTCCTCGAACAGTCGAAATGCTGGGACCCTTTGGTGCACTCATAGGTGACATGCTGCGATGAGGAGACTTCCTGTGTGGAGAACATGCTTGGGCCTGCATCTGTTTGACCCTCTCATGTTTACTGAGAGCAGAATCCAAAGTCTAAGAGAGTGACAAGACATTATAATCTTGTACTTTTGCTTAAAAAATGCAAAAACACTTCTATAAAAGATTTAGATAAATGACAAAAAAGTCACTTAATCAAATGCAACACTTTAAAAAAGTGAGTTTTAGTTCTTTAGTTCACAGTACTATGCAAACTGACCAACATAAAGACAGTCATTCATAACAAAAATAGTCCTTTATGTAAGCCCCCAATAATCAAAAAAGTTAACTTAAGACTTTTATTAAGTAATCTTATTTTAGAAAACTGGTCAGTGACAGTCTATTTAGACAGTCTATTTGTATCTTTAAGATTAGTGTCGTCCCATATTATCTCAAAGATGGGGAACTTTGTATAAAAAAAAAAAAAAGAGTTGTCATACATACAATAACCGTTACATTTCAAATCTAGTGTGCTGGAGCAGAGCCAAAACACAATCAATCAAAACACTGACATCCAAATACTGCCCGACTGTCAATTCTGCTCCTCACCTCTAGTTTCTGCAGGATGTTGAGGGCTGTCTCAGGCACAGCAGAACCCTGGTTCGCCTCAACCTTAGCTGAGCACAATGAGAGCTGGCGGATCAGTTGAGCCAGCTCTTTATAATAAGGGGGCAGCTTGCTATGGGACAGATCTGAAACCTGGTGGATAACAACCTGCAATGCCCTGAGTGCACCACGGTGGGCAGCTGCAAGCCTGTTTACTGCCATGGACTGAGAGAACAACAGATGTGTACCATTAAATACCACAGATAAAATCATTATTAGAGCAACAGTTTTGCTTAGAAGTAGAACTGGAAAACTTAAAACTTCTTTAAGAATAAAGAATTTGTATTTACTATGTTAATTCCTGTCACAAAAACAAATGAAACTGAGGTATTGGACCAATATATATATATATACCTTTGGATACCTGACCTCCATGCAGAACATTTATTTTATCATCTTCAATTCTTATCAAATATCAACACAAAAAAATGGTCTCAGATCTACGTAACAGTAAATGTGTGGGTGAAGATATACCTTTTTAGTGTCCCATATGTTCTGACTTTGTAGTTTCTCTATATCTTCTTGTATTTCTTTTACCTACATAATAAAAAATTAGTACAACAGTGTTTATAGACAGAGTAAATTAAAAAGGTATAGGAATTTAAATACCTGTTGCTGAAGAACATAAATGCTACGTGCTGTCCGGGCCGCCTGCTTCTGTCTCCGGATCTCCAACTTATTTTGCTCTTCAGGCTCCAGTAGCTCCTCTATTTTCTCCCCTGTTTGTTTATTCACATTATTATTCATCAGTATGTACGCAATGTAGAACCAAATTAATAGTGTGCTAATTGCGGTGGGTGCCAAACCAAGGGGAAGTTTTTGTAGGTTACCTCTGTTGGCTAGTTCTTCTACTTTCTGAATATACACTTCAAGTTCATTTTGCAGCTTGCAGATCTCTTGGCTTAACGGCGCCTGCAGACGTCCTTGCAGTTGCCTTGGACCAGGGTCTCTGGTCGGGGGTGAATGGCCAGTCCGAGGCATAAGAGAAGTGGGATGCTTCAGAGGTCGATATACCGGTAGTTTGGCTCCAGGTCTGGCCACTTCCTCTTTTGGACTAGATGCTTTTAACTTTGCCTTGCCTGGAGTGGCTGCTAGCTCCTACAGAAAGAGAAAAATACTTCAAATAGTCATTGACTAAAGGAAGAGGTCAAAACTATGTACCATGAATTCACATCAGTTACCTGAAGCAGTTCTGCATCACTTGTTTCAAGAAAAGAGTTGTCTTGGGAAGGTTTGACAGGGGATTTTCTCAGTGAGTCAAGGCGCCTTTGTCTCAGATCTCGCTTGGCCAGCTTAATGGCAGCTCGAAGCCTGTCTTCAGAAAGAGTGGTGAAGCTGAAGGAACTCCTGGTGCTGTCCACATTTTCAAGGTCTTCTGACAGTGGCAGCAGCCTCTCGATTACAATGGGGGCCGGCGGCCCAATATGGGTGGCACGGTTGTTGGTATTTGCAGGGATGGCTTCATTGAACAACAGCTATGGTGTGGAAGATACCAATGTCTTATCCGGTCTTGCATATGATATAACATTAAGTGACCATTGTGATGCTCAATCATGTCTTACTTTCTCAAAATAAACAGTAAAGTGCAAATGTTTAGCTAGATTATTATTCAAAGGTAGGCAGCTAATCTCTCGCATGGCTAATCGAAACCATGGCAAAGTTACCCCAAACGTGCACGCAGAATCATGCACTTCAGCCAGGTAGCATGAGTTATCTGGAATAAAAATCTAACACTAACAGAAAATGAAAAGGTAACGTTGCTGTTGTTTACCTTGTTTTGTTTTCCGCTATATTCGCTGTGGTTTTGAACGTTTCTGGTTGAACCCAGAACAAACCAGTCCCTCTCTTTGAGGTGTTGCTCTCCTAGGGAAACCGAGGGGCAACTCTGCATGAACTGTGCAGCCATTACACCGAAAACAAGCGCTTTGTGTATGCACACCGGTAACTAATGCTAATGACAGTTAGCGTTAGCATTAGCAAGCTAACTACACTTATGAATTTACGTTTGCTGATATCAAGTCAACAGTCAAATCAATTATCCAATCACTCGGCTTTTCTCCTCACTACCTTTTTGTTTATAGACAGATTGTAAAATAACTATGCATAGTGTCACTAGGCGGTTAATTGAAATACAGGACAGCCATAAGGTTTTAAATCTTAAGCTTGTCAACATTTTTGAAACGCCGCCATGACAACAACAGAACGCCGCTCAACGGAAGTAGGCTTTATGTTGCGTTCGGGAAAACCTCGTTCGTTCAATACATAATTTCACGTGGGAAAACCGTCAGCCTGCCAGTTATAATCCTAAATCTGAGATATCGAGAATTTCTGCGATAGACAAATTTAACACAAGAGAAGAAAATTTAGGCTATTTGACATGTCTACCATCACTAGGACACTAGCTAGCTTAGCGCTAGCACAGAATGCGTTAAAATTCCAAAGTCCGAATATGGGGCGTTTTCTCCAGTTTTTCCGATTCTGCCAATAGTCCTGAATGCACCAAGTACGGATCGTTAAATTGGTCAATCGACACGGCAACGCATTTTTTAATAATCTCAAACTCCATCTAGAAATAAACCTACTTTAAACATTGCTGGCTGGCTTACAGCTTGTAGCATCTATGTCAATTGAGAACCATGTAGCTAAACTTATCTCTAAATGAGCTGGCATTTGTATTTTCCAGCTCATTAAAGAATTCGATATAGTTTATATAACTCTAATATATAAATGTATATAAAAATATACTCTGCCCATAACGAGACATTTGAAACTTTGGTTTAATTAAATTTCTAAGTCACCAGATTTTTGGAGATACTATTCAATCGACAGAAAAGGTGTGAAAAATAGTATTCTGAAAGTAGAACAAAAATATTAGCTGTTGGACAAATGTGCTGCAGCAGTGTAAGGATTCATGTTTTCCTCTGTAATGTAAAGTCGGATAGGAAGTGGGCAAAAATATAGGTTACAACATATTCAAGTTGAGTAGGTACAAGTACCTTCATTTGTACTTACAGAGTGCCTAAGTAAATGTACTTACTTGTAGTCCACCACTGAATATAATAGATGTTATATGTTACGTATTTGAACATTATTCATACATGGGGGCTGCCAACCTAGGTCCCCCAGAACTACTGCGCTGATTGTTTTCCAACAATTTCTGCCCTCAGTGCTTCTGATTGCCTGAACACACCTGATCCAGGTAATCGGCAGCGGGTGGTGCAGGCATAGTCGAAAACAAACAGGTCGGTGTCCCTGGAGGATCGAGATTGGCCTCCCCTGTTGAAATATATGACTGACAAAGATTTTAAAACGCTGACTAACCTTACCACACTGTCACTTTAAGAACCTTTAAACAGACCGGAAGTGGCACTGTCAAGTTTTAAGTATTAGAACCAGATCCAGTGTGGTGAGCTGACAGTCTTCAGGTCCTCAAAGCCCTGTTCTTAGTGCAATTTCATATGTACCCGGTCTAAACGATGGCCCATCACGAGGAAGTAAATGTGCGTGGCTATGATGAATTCTCTCGGGCTGTGTCTGAGAGAAAAGGAAAGGATATTTTTGCCTATTTCTCTGGTGATAAAGACGCGCAAGGAAAGAGCTGGTGTCCAGACTGTGTGAAAGGTAACAGACATTTTATTCTACCACATATGGTGCTATATATAGCTAATAGTTAGATATTTGTTCACTTGTATTAGACGTGATTGAAATATTTGGTCGTGTCTACCTGTAGAAACGGCTTTTTTTTATTGATGTGGTGTTGCATTCAAGGATGTTTTATTTATTTGATTGGTAGTGCACTTTCGTTCAAGTCTGTGTAACAGCTTCCCATCTTCCCTTTCAGCCGAGCCAGTTGTAAGAGGAGAGCTGAGTCATCTTCCTGAGGGCTCTGTCTTCATCTACTGTCAAGTTGGAGAAAGAGACTAGTCAGTATTTTACTTTTCAAACATCTTACAGCGGCGGTTCATCATGCCCAGACGCTGACCAATGATGAATCAGTCATTTATAATGTATAACCAGTATTGGCAGCCACTGGTTATCAGGTCTAAGTGTAATGAATTGTGTAGGTTAGACTACGATCAACAGGCAAATACCCAATAAACTGATTTTCTCTCAATGGGAAATGTATATATAAGTAAATGGTTGTATTTGTGAAGTCACTTATCAGACTGATGATAACTACATTATGCGATCATCAAAATTAAAATTTTGTGTTGCTCTAAACCAAGCTAATAACCAAAACAGTTGAAAAATACATTCTAATCTTTTGTATTTACACATAGGCATCATATTGCATCAAACTGCATAACACAGAGCGTGCAGCTGTAAATATTAGATTTCTACACAAACTTAGTCTTTGGTGCATGTACAAGATGAATAGGAGCCAAGAGAGAATGAAGAACTTCAGTAGTTGAGTTTCTTATTCTTTAAGAATAAATGGGAGATTTTGTTTGTACACAGAATAAAAGTAGTTTTTTTTTTCCATTTTATATGAAATCTTTCTCAGATGCAGTATCATTTACCTGTAGGAACCTAAAAATCTTCCTTTCCAGCCCTGTTCTTTTATTGCACTTAATCAGCTGCCTAATAATGTCTTTTTCATGTTCCAGTTGGAAGAATCCAAATAATGAATTCAAGAAGACACTGAAGTTGAGTGCAGTTCCCACCCTCCTAAGATATGGCACAGTAAGAATAAATACAGCTGGACTTACCTTTTTTTTCCTCAACATGAAATAGCTAAAATCTAATATTTTACAGAATTTTTTTTTTAGAAATTAGTTAATAAGAAGCCAAATTCTTGAATGGTAACCTTCAGGTCTGTGTAATATTTAGCAAAAGAAAACTTAAGCTTTTAATATTGGAGCAATTGAGGTGGGTTATTTCTCTGTGATACAGCCAACATCTCTTTGTTTCAGCCTCAGAAGCTGGTGGAGGAGGAGTGCTTCAAAGCAGAGCTGGTGAAGATGATGTTCACTGAAGACTGAGTCGGTCTGTGCTGCTCACGTCACCTATAAAGCATTCAAGGTTTCTCAACTGTTATGGAAAATTAATGACCATTCACAAAATGCATCTCCCACTGTAATTTGGTACAAACCAACTACTTGTGTACGTTTACAACCAAAATAATGAGCATTTCATAGACAGCTGTTTCTGTACTGGAATATATGCAAGGTGGAATTCATATGTATTTTTTTGGTCGTGCTTTTTGTGCAATCACTTGACCCTGAATTGTAATTTGAGGTTGAGGTTACTCTACAATACTACATGCTTAATATCATATTTTATTATGGCACTTTTTGGATGTGATTTTTGCCTTACAGTAGGACTATGTTGACACTAGATTTTGAACATTTACGCCAGAAGAAAATGTTAATTGTAATGTGTTGTACGATGTCCCTGTTGAATACCACCAGCTGAAAGTCTAACAAGACATTTCTCATGGCAAAGTTTTTATTTTATCATTTCTGTTCTGGGAGAGGAACAACCAGATTTTTGTACTACATGCACCTTGGAAATAGGACGTATTATCATCAGCAAAATGTACTTGAAGTACGACAGAGAGTACTCATTCTGCAGTAAAATGTGCCCTGTGATATCATATACCTTATTAGATCATTAACATGAATGCATCAGCATGTAAGGAGCATTTTACTGTTGTAGCTGCTTGAGGTTCTCGAGAGTTCTTCACTGGGTCACCAGAAAAATCTGACAAGATTGCCGGATGATTGATGGGACAGGAAAAAAACAAAAGTGCTTATATTCGAATCTGTTTTCAGTTTTCCCGACTTTTCTCAAATTGAATTGAGAAAACTTTGTAAAAATCTGTTTGCACAACATCTACATCCACCACTGGGAAGTAAAACTTGTGCCAGAAATCCCTGCTGTTCTAAAACATTTACAGACGCCTGGGTAGTTACCTCTTGTGAACTCTAGGTGGCAGCACGTCCCCAGGAAAACAGTGGGCCCCACCAGCCTTATCATTCGTAATTTGCTGAATTTCCCGTAGAGTTGTCTTACAGATCTTATTACTTGAACAAATCCCATGCTTTTAATAAAATATGTCATTTTGTGGTCAAATCTGCGAGTGCGCGTTTTTTAAATACGAACATATGACACAGTTTGGGTGAGATAAATCAGCCTGTGGTAACTCGGATATTAAGTGAGTCGCATGGACTATTTTTAACTCACCCAACATGTGCACAGTATGCCGATGGGCTCTTTGTAGCTACGATAAGCAGATGTCATGAAAAGGAGCGCAACCGCTGTTGCAGTCAGGGCCATTTAAGCGGAGCGCATTCCTGCACAGCGCTTCACACCGGAGGACGAGCCGCGGTGAGACACTCGCATAACGTTACACACACACACACACACACACACACACACACACACCGCGACGCCTCGCAGGGGCTGGGAGCTCACCTAAAACCCCAAAACGGAGGTGGAGGAAGTGCAGGGTGTCGCCCGAACACGGCGCTTACATGCACAGCAGCCTCGGCTGAGGGGTAACACACTGCGTGTCGTGGAGGACTGACCGTACGCAGCGATGTCGGACTTTCTGGTGAGTCTGCTCGGGGAGCGGCTCGTCAACAGCGAGAAAGCCGAGGTGGACGTGCAGTCGCTGGGCGCCAAGCTCTCGCTGGTCGGGCTGTTTTTCGGATGCAGCCTGAACGCCCCGTGCAAGCAGTTCAATGGCAGCCTATGCGAGTTTTACAGCAGGTTCAAAAAGACGTCTGAACATAAGGACAAACTGGAAATCGTCTTCGTCTCGTCTGATCAGGACCAGAAACACTGGCAAGACTTTTTGCAGGAGATGCCATGGCCTGCGTTACCGTTCAAAGACAGACACAAAAAGGTAAGATGGGATGGGGTGGGGTGGGGTGGAGGGGCAAATCAGTGCCTGCTCTTTGAGGAGCTTTTCTGTGTTTAGTGGACTGGAAACCACATGAAAAGCCTCTTCAGGCCATGACATCTTCTTCCTTCAGTGCACAGGTGTCTATGGTTTAATCAGTCCGGATATCTGTCCCCCCCCCCCCACGTCTTCATCCACTTTTTTTGTAGTCACATCCCACATCCTCAAGTCTGATTGTAATTCTCCTATCATCTTAAAACAGTCTGTCCTTTGGAACCAAGTCAAACTAGTTATTGATAGCACACCCAGAGCTCTATGCAATATGACACTCACATGTAATAGTGGTTAAAACACTGTGAGTCCATTTTCACTGGCATGTAAGCTGGAAAGTAAATATATAACTGAAATATCAGTTTGCATGGTGAAAAGCATTAGAGATGTAATGAGAAGTTGTTTTTTTTTTTTTTTTTTTTTTTAAATCATATTTCAACATCTTGATAGTAACACTTTGGAGCCAGTATTCTCTGGCTTCGTTTTATCAAGATAAATCTTAAATAGGGAGGGCTACACATTCCTAAGTTACTAACCAGAGTGGACACAGAATGAAACACTTTATTTCGCTTTTGTCTTTCCACATACCACAGGCTGAGCGTTTTGTTCAAGTAACAGATTTAGACACAGAATATTTCAGATGACTATCACATAGAAGTATTAGAATATATACTGCAACTACCACGTTATCCACACTGCTATGTGTCTATCCTGTCCAGAAAAGGCCTTTTATTTTGCCATCATCTCATCTGTAGCGTTCCCTGATATTCTAAGGGTGTCAACACTGCAGTGGTTGGAGGATTTCTAGTTCATTGACATTGATTGCTCACCACAGTTATGTTTGTCTGTGTGAATTGCGAGGCAGTTTGGATTTATTTTGAAAATGCAGTCTAAATTGCCTTTCAGTAGATATAACAATTATATATATATATTTTTTTTGAAAATGTTTTATTAAATTTCTCACCTTTCATAAATTGGATTGTAATCCATTATTCTAATTAATGAGATTTTAGATAACTTTAATTATTTAAGATTAATACTGTCAGTTACTTTTGTTTATTGCTAAAACTGCCACACAATAAATTACTCTTCTTCTTTAGGACAAATAAAAGTATTGTGGTAGAAGTTTCCTTTACCCAGCTACCAGTGATATTTGCAGCCAACTAAACATTTGTCTTTTGAAATGATAGAAAGAAAGGCTGTGTGTGTGTGTGTGTGTGTGTGTGTGTGTGTGTGTGTGTGTGTGTGTGTGTGTGTGTGTGTGTGTGTGTGTGTGTGTGTACTGTGATGAGCTATATTTGCATATAGTACATGTCATGCACATGTGTAAATGCAGATTTTTGAAGGACAATTGCTGCCATAAAATGGGTAAAGAGGATTGTGACCCTCTGCTGCCTAAGATTAGGTTTTATATTTTTGAAAAATTAAAGAACAGTGTACAGCAAACCAAAATAAGTAAAGTAAAATAAGTAATTAGTATATAAAACTTAAAATGTTTAATACCCTATGTGTTGTCTGTATTTAATCACACCATCAGTTAAACCCTGGCTGCTTTTTGCGTAGCTGATGTGTGACTGGAGTCAATTCCTCGTCTTTTAAATTCTTTCAGATTGGCAATGATGATTTCCGTTACACTTTATAATGAAGTCCAGGCATGAATAAAGGCTCGGGGATGACAGGGGAGTGGGGGTTGTCTTGTTGTTGTCTGGGGTGGAGCATGTCCATCGCCTTGGTGCAGTGGTGTTGTCTTCTAACGGCATGTGGAAAATATCTGTAGTATCCACAGAACCACTGCTGTCATTTTGTGGGCTGTCGCTGCATCTCAGCCTTATGAGAAACAAGCGACACAGTTGTGGATCTGTGTTCTGCACAGGCCTGCAGTTTTGGTCCAGTTTGGGCTTCATCCAACCTTCTGCTTATCTGATTGGCTGTTATAACACAACAGAGCAAATTTATGTGTCAGTCAACAGCACTGGTATAGTAACAGTGGTTCTTAAATGTGACACTTGCTCTTGTGATTAATGCATGTTGACATTTAAATTATTACAACATTACAGCTGAGTGTGCTGGGGCTTGTGTATTCATTCACACTGCAACCGTTCTCCTGTCCAAAAGGCTTGTGCTTTGTCTCTGGAAGACTGGATATAAAATGTTATACAGATACTTAGGTAGTCGATGCCCTTTTCCGTCTGTATATTGTTGGATTAATTCATTGCTATTGTGTGGGGGATTTATGTATGTTGGTGTAACAGAGGGTGGTCAACTCAGAACAAATTGTAATCTCTCTGGTTTTAATTAGATGTGGTGAATTCAACTTTGAGAATTATATTCTGCAGGTGGTAAATTTGGACGATGTACAGTCTGGTTTGGCTGGGGATGTTGACCCAGTGGAGGACTCTGTTGATGTTGTGGGTCTGCGGAGTCCCTCACCCCTCCTCACTGGATTTTTTTTTTTTTGACTAGCCCATCTCCTCATTAGATTTTTTTTTTTTTTTTTTTTTTTTTTTAAGAGCTTCACCGCCCACCTACTGTACCTCCTCTTCTGCTTCCTCTGCTCCCCCTTCCCCCTGTCCTGTAATGACTTGGCTTTCTATCTCCCACTGGAGGTTATACTGTCCTCCTTTTCACTCAGGGGTTATCCCGACCTTCCCGTTCCAGGAAATGTTTCTTTAATCAAGCAGGAATAATCATTGTGAATAAATACAGAGAAGAAAGAAAAGGCCAGTGTTGTTAATTTAAAGTCCAGACCTATCTTTATTTAATCTGTGCTTGAATAAAGGTGAAAACTGTCATGTATTTCTCTTGCTTTGTAACCAACATGTAGTAGAGTCCAGTGTTGTTTGCCAGGTATTTTGTTGTATTATTGATGTTCCACATGGGTCCACTGTTAAAAGGTTTATGTTTTTATTTTAATGTCTGGAAAAGTCTTTTTTTTTTTTTTTTTTTTGTCTCTTCTATTCTCAAGAGGTCAGAACATTTTTACAGTGCACTTTATAGTGTGAGTGGGACTTTGAAATCACTGGTTCTCGGTGAGTGGACGTCTGCTTGTTGTCCAGGGACGGCCAGCTGCTTGGCTGTCTAGGCATGCTGGCGCTGCCATAAATGGACCTGTGTAGCAGGACTGAGAGAGTTCCATGCAAATCAAATAAAGCCTTGGCTAACGCAATGTGGAAACCCAACTTTACCAAAGGGCGGGAGAACAAGCTGAGATGCTGCTGAAGTTGTTCACAAAAGTGGGTGGTGGGGCGGGGGGTTAAGTGAGAGAAAGGCCTCTTGTTTGAGTGGATGGCGGTTCTCTCTCTCTAGCTGGCCCCCAGAGGCAGGACCCCCCGATCACTCGCCTCATTGCCAGAGTGCAAGAGGCTTCAGAGAGGGGCTAAGGATGCCTTTCATCAATATGTCACTGACCTGCTGAAAAGTGCAGTGCACCCTGCGCATCATGCACTTCAGCCTCTCGTGCCCCGTGACAGTTGAATCGGCCCGAAAAGGGCCTGAAAATGTTTTATCTGCAGGTGGTAATTCTCTGCTCTTGATCTGTCAGTGATGCCTTCGGGTTTGGTTGGCCTGTGTCCTTAGATGTCATCGTCTTTGTAGTGTTCAGTCGCACAGTGTGGCCTAAAAACGTCAACAGACTGACATTTTTGAGGTTTCTGTGATGTGGAATATTTGCGATTGAGAGCTGTAGAGTTAATTGTAGGATTTGGGGAGGATGTATTCCTCACCAGTTTCTGCTCATCCTGTCTGTGCTGCAGCTCGTGGCAACAAATGCAATCCACAATATCAGCAGATGTCAGACTTAGCTCTTTAGGATCGAAACAAACTGTATCTGTCAGCTTTAACTTAGTGTAGTCTAAGTGAAACTAAACCTGGAAAGTGACTCTCGTCGAATAAAGATTACGTACGCGGAGGTTGACTTCAAATAAAAAAAGTAATGCCCATACAAACTGAACAAATACAAGAAACTTTTAACCTGTGTCTTTTTCTTTTAGATTCCCAACTCTAAAGAAAGTACAGTGGATTGAATTAGACACCTATTATGAAGTTGGCTGTAAGCAAGCTAATCCATAATTTATCTTGGCAGACTGAATGACCAGTAAAGTCCTAAAACAACAGTTAAAGTTAAAGTAGAATAACCAAGTTGTTGTTTTTGCTGCACTTAGATATCCCTCATTCACACATTCACGTTCGTATTTTTTTTTTTAAGATTTATTCTTGACCAAAACATTCATGGTGCTATGTGACAACAATAAGAGGTTTTTTTTTTTTTTTTTTTTTTTAATTTTTAATTTTTTACTCCCCCTAGGTTTAGTCAAAGGAAAGCAGTGTGTTGGAGTAATGCCTCCAACTAGATAATAATATCGCTTAAATATTATGACTTCATAATACACAGAAAAACTGTATGGAGCTTCAGACATTCATTCACTGTGGATTTAATTAGGATGTGCAAGTCTGAACTCTGTGCCTCAGATTGTTTGGGTTTAGTTTCTTAGTTTTGTCTTTAGCTGATTAGATGCCTGCAACCCTAACCATATCTGCAAAGTGTGTCAACAGTCTGAGCGCTAGTGGTGACTATGGATCACTTAAGCAAAAGGATGTGATTTCCTTTTAATGAACTGTTGATTTGATATATAAATGGATGTCTTATAATTTTTTATAATTACTATCTATACATTCCAGGTTGCACCTTTTGGGTTTTGTGACCTTGTAGAAACTGTTTGACTGCAGCACTTTAGTGACTCCATTGTCCTGCAGCTGTGAGGCCTTGTTGCTGTGTGCCATGTTTGACAAGAGCTTATGTAAAGAATGTGTGCAGACACCTGCCCCAGCGGAGCCGTTCAGGGCCAGAGGGCATGGAAACAGTGTGTGTTTGTGAGGGCTCATCGTACTTGGCATTGCCAACTGTTACATCTCACACCACCAAGCTTGTGTTACTGTCTTCTTTCATTCCCCATTGTGTCCTCTTTACTGCGAGATGTGTAACACCATGAGAGGTGACAATAGAGATCTCGTCTGAGGTGAAGTTCAGGGGCTTAAGTTACCCAAGTGAGAGTTTAGGAAACAGTCCCACTGTGTGTCTCATAAAACCCATTCCCTCTTACAACTCGATCTGTTTTCACTTCCGTTATCTACCGACAGCACACAATAGCTGTAAGGCTGTGACCTCTGTCTGCAGTCCACAACCCACTGAAATGATACTGTGGGATTGACTTTTTCCCCTCTTTGTCCTCGTTTTCTCCAGCTGGACTGCTCCTGGACTCTGTGTGGTTTTCAGTCAGGACTTTCCAAAGCGGAGTGACGTTAAAGATAATAGACATGGCTAATGTGTTGACTGCAGTGTCTGCAGTAGCTCTCAATGAGAACAACAGATGATTCATCTGCTTGCGTTGCCCAAAACTAGGCCAATTGTCACATACTTACCAGTCAGATCGTCCAAACCAGTGCAGCATAAAACTCAGCATCAACTCTCAATTTTAATTTTGGATTCTACAAGACAAGAAATAAGTAGGCGGCTGTTATTTCAATTCAGAATTTTACCATCATCTGCTGTTACTGCTGTATATGGCTTAGTTCCCCCCTTTTCTCTGAGAACATTTCATGGACTGGTTGTTGTGCCTGGACCCTCCCCCAGTCAATACTCCGGTCTCTAATTGCCCCACACTGCAGCTCAGCAGCCCTTTCCAGCATAATAGCATAGCTGCCCCAGGGGCATCCTGCCATCCAGAGCTGTCTTTCGTCCTTTGCTTTTGTTATCTCTCCTAGATTGAATGTTGGCTCTTTGTGATTGCCCAGTTTTCCCCTCATAATCACCTCTGATCACATTTCTTAAGCAAAATGGAAATGACACAATGATAAATACGTGCCTTGGACTGTCTACATTCACAGTAGTTTTCATTCTTATCACTGACATTCGATGAAACCTGTATCCTTCAGGATATCTGCTGTATCAATGAGTGGCAGTGTTGATTTGATGTAAATTTATTCATAGTATGAAAATTTCTACCATGACAAGTTTCCCCTCGGACGATAACCCTTTCCGTTCCATGTGACCGCCCTCCCTGCTCCCAGGATGGAAGCACTTTTGTGTATCTGCAAGCTGTAAACCCCCCCCCCCCAACTGTAGTGTTTTCATCCAAGTGTAAGTGCTCCTGCAGCTCCTGCTCCTGTCGAAAAGAAACCCGCCGTACAAAGAGACCCACTGTCTCAGCATGTAGCATGGCACTCTGGCACCAGCCCTGCTGTCTTGCCTGGAGTCTAGCTGTTGCATGTGGCGAGGGGATTTTTATCTACCAACTGACATGCCCTGTGACAAAGTGAGGAAAGAGGTAGCTTTATCAGAGCGCGAAGCTGTTCTCGGCTTTGTAAGTGGAAAGCTTGTGGAGTAGCTGAACTAATTAAGAAAAACAGAATTAGGATTGGAAAACATCCACAGATTTGAGTTTACATCTAAACTGTATCATTACCCATAGTAAAAGTGTTGAAGGGTTGGCTATAGTTATGGATTAAGAGTTGATGTATTTGTATTAAGCAGTATTTAAAATAACTGAACGTAATGTATAAACAGTTTGATAAAGGGTTAGTATGGTTTGATTGAAGTCATAGACTAATACTTTAATTATCCAGCCTGTGCCTATTCAAACGGTATGGAAAAATGAGTAGTAGCCTATTTTATGTGGTGTTACTGGAGTGTTAGACTATCTGGCGTATGATTGTAACCTGATAGGGAACTAGCATTATGTCAGGCAAAAAAAAGGCCAGGAACCAGTGGTGTGAATTAACTGCTGTGTGATGTGAAGATAGGGTCAGTAGTTTTGTCTGTGGGTGTGGGTGTGTGGAGACTGAGAGGGGAAAGAAATGAAATTGTCATCACCACCTCAAGCCAATAATGGATGGAGAAAATACTCCCCTTTTGCTGGGCTTTGTGGGCCTCCTGGCCCACATGATCCACATCATACACTCCACATCTTGTAGGAATTTAGGAAGATATAGTATAAGATGCTAAGCCTGTACAGTGTAACTTGTCTGTCAGTGTGATCTTACTGTGGAATTTTATTATTTTGTGGATCAGTTTGTGGCGTGATTTCATTTTTCCATAGCTGCCCATTTAACATGTGTGTAAAGAAGATCATCTGGCTTTCAGATGAATTTTTTTTTTTTTTTTCAACGGATACAATAGCGTTATTGATCTTATCCAAATTGCCACAAGAAAACAAATCGACAACAAAATAAATCTTCCAAAAATCTCCAAATGTTTGTCTTTTTTTAATAAAACTTTGGCAGAACTGGACAATATTTTGAATATGCCATATCCCAAGCGTGGCATCCAGCAAACCAGTGAGCATGTGTGTACACCTGCCAATCCTGGTAACAGACAGACTGAAGATGTTCCCAGAGGAAACTGAACAATATTCAAATCCACAAATGGCACTTTGCCACCATCTTTTAGACAGTGGAAAGAAGGGGGGGGGGGTCATTGTTGACCTCACATTATTCAGATTAGTTGGTTCTAACTGATGCTTGATCCTGAGTTTGGTCCTAGAGAGGTGCTACATTTACAGTGCTCTGTAATCCTATAGAGGATAATAAGGCAGCTGAGGATATGTCATATGTGTAATAAGGTCAGATGCCACTGCAGACAGTTTAGCAGAGGAATACTTTTCCATAACAGTCAATCAGCTCTTTGTCTGTTTTCATAGGGTAGCATGGCACCGTAGCAAGTTAAGAGTTTTACTAGTTAGAAAAAGAATAAAGAATCGTTAAGTAAGCATTTTTAAGGGTACTTCTTGTCAGAGCTTGGCAACTCAGCAAGACAGGAATTATGTGGTTTTTTTTAAAGTTGCCACCATGCGTTGAGAAAAACTGAGGGGAGTCTGGTTGAACCAGATCTCACCTGTTAGTTTGCTCATTATTTCTGTAATAACTAGGAAGGAACTTGGAATCATTTCCATGTGGACCCAGCTCCTGCTCCTCCAGGAGACTGTGCGCTAAAATACATACTTGAATTTGGATCATTTAATATATTTCTATTCTGAATATTAATCTCAACATTCAAAAATCATCTACAGCATGTTCACCAAGTTTACTGCGCCTGTGTTATCTGACACCACTGCACCAATACACTACCCACATAATTGCACATCATATCTACTTGGACAAATGGATATGTTGATATTCCCAGTTGGTATCCGTCATAGCATGCATGTGCACGCCCAGGTCACATGGTTGTTTTTTTTTTTTTTTTGTTTTGTTTTTTTTTTTAAGAATATATTTGCGAGGTGTTGCTCAAGGTCACTGGTGGGCAAGCTAATCAGGTACAAATAATCGTGCTGCCATGTTGCCCATAAATTGATTCATGATGTGCTATCAGTAACATTACATTAACAAGCTAGGCTTATTTTTCAGCTGTAAAATACTTATTAAATTGGAGTTTAATGATTTGTAGAATGTCCTACCTGTTTTAGCCAGTTACTGGATAGACCTATTTGTCATTTTAATCTAGGCCATTTTTTTTTTTTTCTTTTGGACTGCACTTGATGATTTTATTCAATGTTAATGTAAAATGGTAAGAAAATGCTCAGATTGCTGTGTAATTATCCTTAGATTTTCTAGTTCTGCAGACAGTGACTTCAGCTGTAACGTTTCCAGCATCTGAGGAAAAAATGGCTCTCACTGCAAATGCACACACTGATAGTTAAACATGCATTAATTTTTTTTCCTTCCATTCATTAAGCACACAGTTACATATTAATGCATCCAGGAGACTATGAGCAACACTGACATTTATTCATTGTGTTTCTGGCTGTGTTACTAAATACTCGTCCAGTATTCTCTCTACTTTAAGCTGTGTTTTGTTCCGCTGAGGAAAATCTCTATCCCTTTAGCTGCTGTATTTTCACCAGCCTGTTGCTAACTTTGTCTGTGCATTGTTTGGTGCTTGGCAGATAGCATAGTGTGCGTCTTTTGGGAGTTTTTCGCTTTTTGTTTTGGCTAAAAACATCTGCCTGCTGCTGTTGGTAACAACCCTGATGACAGGAGTAAGAGTGAAACAGTAATAATAATTAAGTTATGGATAAGAGAAATGCAGTGAAGCTCTGCAGAGCTGGTGGATAATTCCTTGTGAGTTCATCGTTTCAACCACTGGAAACATGAAATATTGATTTGTGCAGGTTTAAATGCATACTGGTTTTTAAAATTATCATTGTTGGTACATGTCTGCTTGCCGCCAGGAGCCTGAGAACCAATGAAAAACAGTCTTGAGGCTGTGCAATAAAATCAGCTCTAGACATAACATGCCTTTTTATAGCAGTTGTACAGAATGTATTAAATGTTGAAGTCTTGTTGGTTCACTTCAGGTGCAGGCAAAGTAAACAAGCCCAGAACCTGACCTTGGTACAGAGAAACATAGATTCTGTATAATGTACAGCAGCAACAGGCCAGACGATGGTAGCCCATAGGAAGTTCCAGCAACGTTTCTAGCTGCAAACAGGGGAAAAGAATTTTGAGAAAATACTTATGAAGGTTGCAGTAACGCTATCCATGACTAGAAGCAAGGTTGTTGTGGGAAGTGGTGTTTTTCTGAGCACACCACAAGAAATGGCCTTTGATTCACACTGGAAGTGGGTCCTGGAGTCTTTTCTGTCTTCCTCTGTACATTTCATCAGCTCTCACATCCCATTTTGAAGTTGCCTATGGCACATCTTTGTTCAATAAAACCCTCCCCCAACACATTAATTCCTCTCATATTCCAGCTCATGTAGTTTCACTAAGAGAAGTGCCAGTCACAAGAAAAAAAAAAACCCACACAAATCATCTGACACTTGTAGTGGGTAAGTGAGTGGACCCCCTGCTGAGGCAGTGCTCTGGCTCAGCTTTGCCTCTGTGTTGGGGACTAATCGCTGTTTTGATTAGTCTTTTTTATACCCAGTCTGTTTGCACGGAAAACCGATCCCACGGCTGTGTTCGTTGAAAGGGTTTATCAGCTTAAGCCTGTTGTAAGGAGCACAAGAGGTCTCTTTTTTTTTTTTTTTTTTTTTCTCACTGAGGGACGAGAACAACCCCTCGGACACAAGTGACCAGGCAATTAGAGACGCCGGGTTCCTCAAAGACAGATTACTGGTACGCAGTTGTGGCCGGCTTCTTTCTTGTCCTGCGTGTTGTTCCCTCAGTGTTGTGACACATGATGTGATTGAGGCTGTTTCCTCAAAAGGCGGTGGAGGAGAAGATAACTGAACCGCTGTCACTCGGCTTTGGATGCAACATCAAATTGTAGACATCAATGGTGTAAATTGTTTTCCTTGTGGAGTGATGGAAGTGCTGAGGCTTACATCCTTTTCTATTAGTAGCCACAGATTCAAAAGTCATATGGTATAATTTTGTCTTTTTTAACTAGCTGCACATAATCCTACATACAGTACAGTTGCCACGTGACATATATTACATTATATAAAGGTTACATGTGCGGAAGCCTTCATTTTTGATGTGTCCTATATGAAACAAAAGAAGATGACATTAAGTGTGTGTCCAATCCCAGTCTGACTGGTGAGTCTTACGGTGTTAGAAATCAGTTACCTGGTTTTCACTGATATATAATGGTTTTATACCATGAGATGACATACCAAATGTTTACATTAATAATGCTTCCTGTTTGGATTTTGGAGGCAGGGAACTCAGAGAGGAAGACTGCAGTGCAAACATTACTTGATTTGTGAGATATGCATTCCCTTCTCATCTGATTATTCTAGACATATACAGTTTTTTTTTGAGCGGTTTTCTAGTTATCCTAAATATAAGGACCATAGGCTTGTGTCTTTTCTGGTTTCTCTCATGGAAATGAATGTGCAGAAAGCATGCACGCTTAAAGTTACACCATTCCTGCTGATGTGTCTTGAAGCCCATAAGGTGTTAAGGAGACTGTACGAGTGTAGGCAGTGGGTAAACACACACACACACACACACACACACACACACACAGAATACATAACCCTCCCTCTGCACCATCGCTCACCAGTATGTCACTCACCACCTGCTCATTTGACAGCACTGCTGGTTTTCCTAGCAGCAGGTGTGCTCTTTAAGTCCAAAGGTAGCAGGTTCTGCTCCAACAGTCCTGGCCTGTGTTGTGGTCAGTGAGTCCCATGCTAAAGGTGGAATACAGACTACAGCAGGATCATTAAATATCTTTAGTGTGCTTGCATCAAAGAGGCGATTATTTGTGAGCATACAATCCCCCACAGTAACTTCCAAAGCTGATGAGCTGAAGCAGAAAAAAAAAAAAAAAGGCCAGATGAAGGCTTTATGTAAGGAATGTCAGTGTTTCTGCCAAGCACTATACCTATTCCCCTTCTCTCTTTTCATCTATCATATAATTATGGTGCGCAGTAAGAGCCAGAGGTATGTACTATGTTTTAAAAAGACTTAAAGGGACAGAATAAAACGAAAGATTGGAATTGTTGTTGCAAATGGAAATATGACAGTAGGTTCTTATAGTATGAGTGAAACCAGGCTCAAAGAGAAGGGTTAAGACCCGAATCAAAAGGCACCGTTTTGATCTGTGCTTTATTCTCAGAGTGCAAAGAGTAGCTCATTGTAGTCGAAACCCTTCCATGTGGAGTCGTTTCTCTACTGTCCTCAGGTTTTGCCATGTGGCTGAAGCCCTCTGAAACAAAGGCATCTTCAGCGCTTCCCCTCACCGCTTTCTTGCGCCAAGTGTTCACTGAGCAGTCGAGATGAATTGCAGATAAAAAAATTTTGTCCAGAAATACATCTAAAAAGGAGAAAAAAGAGACAGAAACGTTAGACAGAGCCTTCTGCAAGGCTGTCAAAATTCTCACAGGTGCTTGATAAAACTCTGCTTTTCCTCAGACTTTTTAAACTTTAGCAGCTCAAGGGGGGGTGTGAGGAATCCTTTTTTACTTTGCTGCTGTGGGAGAAAAAAATCAGTGTATGGACTTGCCAGTGGGGTGGAGATATGTTCATAATGTATTCTGTAATTATTCCTTCTAATTACTGGAATCGCAGTATAATTACAAAATATAAAGGCAGCATTTTACATCATTCAGGCTAACAGGCTATTACTGGTGGTATTCCTTTTTTTTGTGCAGCCTCTCCCATAAGGCAGAGCTGAGGGATTTGATGGTTTGAAGCAAGGAAAAAGGTATACTGCTTTTTTTAAAAAGGGAAATGTATGTTGATGGCACTTTTTTTTTTTTTTTTTTTTTTTCCAGGCCTCCTTTTAACAAGTTCGTTTATCCATTCTCAGAAATCGAAGGCAGAGCCAAGTTAAATACCTGGCATAGCCTCAAAGCTCAGAATAGTTCCGCAGAAAGCCCTGCAGTTTATGTTAGTCCACAGACAGAGTTAACACATTACACGTTGTTTGTTTTGATAAATGGGTGTACCACACATTGCCCTGGAATTCTGGGTAATAATACATTGGGGTTTCTTGAGTTTTGTGGCATCAGAGTAATGTCATGAATCTTAGGTTGTCTGTTCTTTCTGATGCAGCAATAAAGTGAAATGAGCTGTGCTTATAAAACAAACTAAAGTCATTTTGAAATAGGAAAAAAATAGAAAAGTATCTGTAAAATCCCATAGATCTTGCAGGCATGTTCTGATGCCTGGTCTTCTATTTATTGTGCCTCAGATAAGTAGCTTTCTACACTTCAATATTTCTTGCTTTCCAGGCTCCTGTTGAGGGTGGACTTTTTTTCACCTGTCCTTTATCCATTCAGCTTCCCTTCCATTGTGAGACCATTGAATTATTCTGGCCTTGAAAACCAAACCTGCTGTCCTTGAATCATCTTTTAATTATGCTGCCTCGTTTTCCTCCTTGGCTATTTGTGTCATCCACAGAACAAATTGTGAGAATAGACTGGAGGCAATTCTGCGTCATTTTTCTTTCTTTTTTTTCTTTTTATTTTTTTTGTAGTCTGAACGACAGGAAGGAAATTGTACATTTTTAATGATCTGCAGCATATTTGATCTTCAGATTACAGTCACAGTCACAATGACTGTTATCTGAAATTCCTCAAGTGCTGTTTTTGATGTTCGTTTAGACTCAGCTTTGATATCCCCATGCTGTGAATGTGAAGGTAAATTCACATTCACAGCAGGTAAAGGTGAAGGTAAATTCTGTTGTGCTGCATTTATGCCATACAATCACATTTATTGATGCTACTTGTTATGCAAACACACAGATAACACTTTTTTTATCTAAATGATGGAAATGTGCTCCAGTCTTGGCCTGATTATATAGATGCCAGAGAAAAATATGCTGGTGGTTTTGTGGTGCAGGTTAGTACAGTTTGTGTACTTGGCACAAAGTTAACAGATTGAGAGACAAGAAACAAGAGCGAGGCTTCAGCTATTATCCCGGGTCTGCTTTTGTGTTTGCCTGTGGTGAAGTGTGAGCAGCTGTAGGAGGATGCCAGCATGAGGACTGAAATAATTACTGCAGTATGCTAGCTTAGTCAACACTGCTCCATTGCTTTTGTTTCCTCCAAGAATTCTTTTTAGTAAATGGAGCTTTAACTACCAACAGGGACCTGCCATTCTGGAAACTAAAAACGGTTAAAGTTTAATGGTCAGAGGCTGTGTCATCGTGTGAGAACAGACACAAGTAAGTGTGGACAGGACCACTCAGAAGATTTATTATCAACCTGAGGGTCTTGGACACACACACTTGTGTACCACACACTCTCTTTTTTTTTTTTTTTGTTTTTGACTAAACCACTGCAAAATGTTCTTTTCCCACCAACGCAACTGAGAGCAGGACAAATAAAATGGGTCAGGTTACCTTCTGTTTATGCCACGTGCAGCAGTGTGTGTGTTTTTCTTTCTTGATGATAATCCTTTGAAAGATTTTTATCTGGTATCTAGAATCTTTATTTCTTTTTCTTCATCATATATCTACAAATATATTTATGAATTAATAGGCAGCTACCAGGTTTTAGAGGAAAACTTCATGTCCACTTCACTTAATATTTGGCCAGTAGCCAAAATCTGGCACAAAATTGTTTGTTTTTGTGGGACCCCATTTGTCACAGTCCAAAGCTGATTGAGAAAATAATGTTTTCAAGGCTCACGTCTTTTATATTGCAACAACAGAAAGGGGTTCTCTTTTGTCACACATTTCTTGCCATACTCATCATATGTGGCTCAAACTCAAGGTCTTTTTGATAATTACATTTTCGGACACGGTTTTGCCTCTCAGCTATATCCTCCTGCCCAGCTCTTTCCCAGCAGTACTCTGTCATCTCCGCCTGCCAAACGCAGCCACTGAAAAATGGAAACACTCCAAAAGGCAATCACTCTGGTCAAAATGATGCTAAACAGACAGTTACTTAAATACTGCATCACTTCCATGATTGCTAAATGGTTTTATGCTCAACACATTTTTATATAAATTCTGTGTGTACATGGAGATGCTGAACACTGCTTGTAAGTGACGATCATTTCACTGTTTCCTGTTATTTATCAGTAAGGCCAGAGTTTCCAGTGTGTGCCGCTCTTCCTGCACACTTTCTCAGGCTCTAACAATAGCCCCTCATTGCTGGCCCCTTATAATCCGCTTTTACCAACCCTCTCCCCTAAACACCCCCTCCCACCCACCCAACCCACCAAAACCTCCCTCCATTGAGCAGGTAGCCTGCTGTGTTCTCAAAATCAACCATTAATTTTCAAGTTTGGAAAGCTGCTTATATGGAAGTTAAATTTTTTGACTTTATGAACTTGTATGTGAACACTAGAGGATGATAAATTATAGCTATAATCTCAGCATTTCTCAGCTGCACACCAGAACATGGGTGCCATTATGTGTGCACCTTAATTGGCAGATTCAATGGTGCCATAGCTCTGGTTACCTCCACTGTTATTTTGATGGTATGGTGGTACCTCAGCCCTCAAACTGCTCCGTGCTTGAACATTTAGATGACACTTCCAAGTGAAAATATATAAAGCCTCACTTTGCATGTCAATTTCAGGCAGTATACCAAAAGGCAAAAAAAAGACTCCAGAAGGCAAATTGCCTTCAGTCATTATGGACTCCCCTTTCAAACAATATCCCCTTCCTCACCATCATTCACAAGAGGGATCTGTTTTCCTTAAAGGTAAGGTGATGTTTTGTTTTAAATTTCTAATACAGTACTGTAATAATTAAAGTGTATATTTAAAACAAACAAATCTTTTTACATATGCTTTACTATAAAATACTATGAATAACAAGATAGTACCAATTAAATACGTTTATGTTGTTATGTTGTTTCACTTGAACTAATCAGCCTTCCAAGATGAATTGTGGTTGAGTGCCAAGGTACTACTGTATTTTTTTTTTTTTCCTTTTTTATTCGTGTCCATCAGTCACTTCTCTTTGAGCCAGTCACTGTAGTGTTAATCACTGTTGGCTGCATCTTAAAGTGCAGCCACAGAGACCCAAAGGCTGCTCAGAGAGAAACACATCAGGTTAAACATCTCAATATAGTTGAAGCCTCTTATTATATGGGGGGGGGTCTGTGAATCTTGTCTTTAGCTGTCCAAATAAGCAGATTTTGCCTCCAGTGGTAACACTCCCTTGTTGCTGTAGAGATTCAGCGTGATTAAAAATGCAATTATTCCCCCATTTATCCCTTTAAGCATTAAACAGCCTTTTTTCTTGAATGAAATGGTGAGTGATGGGTGGTAATTGCAGATCAAGGCTGGGCACTGAAGCAGCCAGCCTGTCTGTTCAGGGGGTGGGCTGGCTCTTGGTTTCAGGCTTTGGTGGCTGGCTGTCTTGGGCTGCCGATGTGCTTCTCGTGCTGGGAGCTAAAAACGACACTGTTTATGAAGTCCACCCCTGCTCAAGGCACCCCTGGCACTGTGCCCCTTTCCAACCGTGCAAGGCTTGCTCTTTTCATTTCAGTCATCACTGAGTGATTCCTGCCCTCTAGCCCAGGCTGCAGCAAGCATCGTTGTCATTCAGGTTGAGTGAAAGTTAGAGCTGGAAGGGAGACTGACAAATAGAGCATGCTGATACATGCGGAAGTGGGATTCATAGGATAGTATCAATTATTTGTCGTGCGGCAAGTGAAAGCTATTTAGGTTTCTCAGTTGTTGCATCAGTAGTTTCTGTCTGTGAATATCTGTGTTTGAATATAGTAGAGGAATACATACCCTGTTTTTCCTGAGTACTGGAGCGGCACCTCATCGGCTCCCCACAATGCTGCTCAATGTATGCAAAGCTGTCTCTTCACAGGGCTTGTTAAGCATCAGTACTGCACTCCTGCTCCAGAGATTTATTTCAGCATGGGCCATTATCATTGATAAAGTCCCTGCTCAACCGACTGCACACTCACTTTGTTATGTTAGTAACCCTTAAAGGAACCACATCTTTCCCACTTCTTTTTACAGCTAGACAACCCCAGTGTTCAGTCGGTCCATAAACTTAAGGACGTGGGACAACAAGGATGACACGTTAAAGTGCGCTGTTAGACAAGAAGTGATCCCTATGGCCCTAAATAGGGTAGCTTTTTGTTTGCTTTCACCAACCTCTTCAAAGTATCTTGTTCTGTCAGACAGACTCCTTTAGACTGAGTTATCAGTAGTACACTGAAACAGATCTCTTACTAGGAGCTTTATTTTCCACTGCTCTGTGCCTCATGGCCTAACATTGTTGCAGCAATTAAACACCTGTTTGGAATTAATCAAATAAACCTCCCAATGCCTTTTTCGTGTACATTAGGATTTCTCTGTAAGAGTGCCTTAAGGGCGTCCCAGTTAGGAAACTAGGCTGTGGCTTTAAACTGATCCATGTCTGTGACACTTTCTTTTCTGCAGTCTGATGGCTGTTCATGTTGGATATAACATAGCTAGAAACCCCAGCATCATTTTCCCACTTTTTTTGAGTGTACTGTGGGCTGTGGACAACGAGCTACAGCACATCTGAAGAACAGATGCAGCTGCAGAGAATAGATGCTCTTATAACAGATAAAACTGAGATTGCAGTTTGACTGACACAGGAAGTCACCATCCGGTGGCAGATCATTGTTGCTAAGGGATCAGACTGGTGGGTCTCTAATGGGCGAGTGCATGCTGAACAATCTTGGGCAATTATGTCACTTAATCATTAAGCTCTAAAGAAGGGAGGAACACAGCACTGTGAATTCATTACATGGTTGAAACAGGAGACGAGCTGTTGTTATAGACATAAGAAACAATTACCAGGGTGAAAGACGTGGAGTCATTACGAGGCAGGCGCTCGTGTTTGGTGCAGCAATTAGTGGTTTTTGTGGTTCTGTGGAAGAAAATCAATTATAAAAGCAGAATTGGATCATGTTCCTTTTTGTCTTCATATTCCACGGTAATTCCATGTAGTCCAGAATATTTTTTTTTTCTCTGTGTGTTTGTTTTTGTGGGATGATAATTGACTGAATCTCCTTGTGTAGACGGTAAGGTGATTCAGGGTGTTTGAGAGCTCATTAAAAATGGGAAAATGTTGGCATTATCAGATCTGCCATCTCAGTAGGAAGGAATGAGTTGGAGGCAAACAGAAAGTGTCTCATACAAAAGTCCATTCTGGGTTGAACTAGTCCAGGCTGGTCCATTTGCTGCTTACTTGGCTTGAACACCCAGAATGATCTTGTGGGCTGCACAAGTGGACATTGTATCCCTCTGGGGAAAAAAAGATCATGTTGCAGGACTGCTTTTCACATTCATTTCTGGCCATAGACAATAGAACTGATTAACAGCAAGGTACAGTATTACAATGTCAGGTCGGATCATAGCTGGTAATTATAAAGTAAAGTCCAACGCTACTGTATCCAACTTTTATATTACTGGCCAGAAAGGCATAAATATGGATATTCTTTATCTCCAGATGATAACTCTTAAGTAGTTTTAATGATCACCTGCAGATTTGTCTGGTATATTGATCAGATCAGACAGGACTCCTCGATTCCTTAATGTCAGTTAACAAAAAAAGCTACTCACTATCTTACGAACACCGGCATGTCTACATCAAGAGAGCTGTTTCTTTGACAAACTACTGTTGGTCTCTTTCTTAATTATAACTGCATGGATTTTGTTTTTACTGAGAACACACACATTAGAGTTTCTATAATGATACAGTCAAAACAATGTTAAGACTATTAATGTAAAGAACTTGGAGCCATTTCCTTTGCGGATTTGGTGCTTGTCACCCCAGGATGGGAGCTGTTTTAAAGTGGGCTGTTATGGTATAGGAGTAAATGAAATAGCAGGGAGTGTTTCAAGTCCATAAAACTCAGGGTGAGCAGGAGTGACGTGCAGCTGCAGGCTGTGCGGTCTGCTTGCGGTAGGTTATCTGTCAGAAATTATAAATATTATTTGAGCAAACTCGTTTCAAGCCCAGTCGTTGCAGTCAGTCATATGAAGCAGCAGCCGCCAAGATCTTCACCAGTTGTTCTGTTGTCTCAACAAATGTGAGTGAGCACATAAACGGAAGAGCAGAGAGAGCCGGTTGTGCAGCAGTCTCCCATACAGACTCTCTATTCCTAAAAACACTGGCTTGCTGTTTATATCTCAGAGCTCTCAGCTCGGACGTCATACTTTTTTTTTGTCCATTTAGACTGTTTAGTTCTGCACAAGATGTGAAGTCAGTGGCATTACTGAACCCTATGCTGCAGAGTTAAGTCAAACTTAACTGATTTCATGCCATGGCCCCTGTTAATTAGCAAGTAGTGCATTGTTTGCTCTCTATGAGGCATGCTTCATCTCCTACAAGCAAACCCACATTCTGCACTCAGATTTAGCTGGTAGTTTATGTTGGGGAATGCAACCACTTACAAACAGTGTGCTCTGTAGGCCACCGCATATACTATGTGTTTCACAGACCACAGTTTCCTGGTTGGTATTTGGCAGCACACAGAGTAAAACAGGGTTTTGGTCCAAAGCCCTAAAGCCCAGTGACAACAAAATGACTGCAGGCGAAGATGGAATATATTAAGTTGAATTCAGATGAGTGAGGTAGAGCTAAACCTTTAATTAGACTGAGACTGGGAGTGACATTACAGGCTACACCTCTAGATATCACCCAGGGATACATAAAGACCCTAAGCCTTTTAAAGCAGCTTCACTTAGGGAGATTTTTTTTACACTTGCCCATTGTGTGACTGTAACGCTGCCGACATGTTCTACCACCACAAGGCACAATAAGTGCTGGTCATCTGTGTATATGGATGTCTGTTTCACTTGTGTCTGGCAGGATGTGTGTATATTCTAGGAAGCACTTTGTCCGGTTCCTGCTCGTATGCATTACACTGAGTGCCACTCACAGGCCAGGGGTAGCAGGCAGAAATCTGTAGGTTCGCTCAATCCTATTAATGTGGAACAGTATTTAATTAGATCCGCTCTACATTGAGCAGCTGCATCTGTGTCTGTTAAGTAACAACACTCCACATGTCACTAAATGCTGATGTTAAGGCTCCGATTTGTTTTGACAGAGCCTGTGAAAAGTAAAAAGTGAACTACAGCAACCACACAATAGCCCTGAAGGACAACTTTGTTTGCAGTGTGACGGTCTCCCTGGTAAATGTCACCTTAATGTCTTTTAACATGGCAAAAAAAAAGGTGTTTCGGGTGCACCTAACTATACCGATTTAATCTGGTGATTATTTTTTTCAATAAAATAATATATTTTTTTGAGATTTGCTCTGAGCCAAATGACAATCCAAATCCCAGAGGTAGGAAGGTTCACAAAAAATGTGAAAATTGGCAGAGTTAGACAGTCCATCACAGTAAATACTGGAGTTTGGCTTGGATTAGTCCAAAGTGCTCCTGTTGTTATCTCATCCAGCCAGTGTAGAAAACCAAAATTGGAGAAATCAAAACAGACCGAAGCTGTATTCACATTTCTAGTATTCTCTCATGGTAGGTGATCAACATAGGTATTATAAGTTAAATTGTTTAGTGTGAGCTTTTTCAAGGAAAGGGTGTTACTGACATCTGGCTGATATGTAAATGTCAGTGGTGGCTCTTTAATGTGGAACACATTCCTCCATTTGAGGAAAAGTTCAGGTGTTAACATTTACAACAAATTTGACATATCAATCTTCTGACTGTTGTTTTCCTCCATGTAATCTGTGGAGCCATGCTTCCTAACCAGGAAAAAAGCACAGCTATACTCTTTGTGGTATTTTTGAGAGAAATCTGCCATTGACAAATCACATCGAAGAGCAGAATCTGCATTGCAGTCCAATTTTCCACAGTGCAAAGAACAGGACAGGCATAGGTTCATATTGTCCAGCCCTTTTCATTTTCCATTTCCTCTGTGTGTTGGGGAAAAGCAGTTAAATGCAGGGTGACTGGCTATTGTGCAGCCCATCACTTTTCTACCCTCTCCTCCCTCATCCACGGACTCTCCATCGTGCTCACTGCATGCCATTATGGTTCCTCATTTAGAGGGGAGGAGGGAAAAAGGAAGAAATGGAGGACTGGAAAGGTGATGAGAGGACCGAGAGATAAAAACCAGCCTGATTTCTATCTTGGTCTAGCTCCAGGCGCGCAAGCAGCAGCAGGCTCCTGCTCCCCAGCAACCAGGAGAGAGAAAAGGGATGAAAACTGTAATGTGGCAGCACAGATTGATTCACGTCATAATCTCTTCATATCAGTTGTGGCACAGCACGTAATTTATTTATTTATATTTTTTTAAAAACAGAGATACACACCACCACTTTTCATGCCATTACGCTATGCAACCACATCCTTATAGTCACGCTGTCTCATTATTTCTGAAACTGCCTCATTCCTGTTTCAGCTGATATGTCTTGAAGTTTGGTCCTAGTCTGATGGCTTGAGTCTCTGTACGCTAGGGGGTGTTTTTCAGTATGAGTATCTGGAAAGATTTTAGAGTAACATAATACATTTTTAGATAAACAATGAATTAAAATAAATATATATTTATATGTCTTTTATCTTGAGCTATAACACCTGTGACCACTTCTTCCAATTAAGTGTGAATGGAAATTAACCATTAAGCATGCAGGTAGGAAACTAACTGAACTGATAAAAATATTCAACTAAACATAATAAATTAACATTTTAAATAGTTAGCTAAGAATAATGGATAAGTGTGAAAGGTGAAAGCAGGCCAGTGGATAAACAGATTAAATAGCTATATGCAGAAATGGTTAAAAATACACATCACCTTATATATTTTCGAAGTTGTAGCCCTACTTGGTAGCAATTTACGCCTCCTTCCTTTCTGACCTACCCCACCCCCACACACACACACATACACACACACACTGCCAGTGTGTGTACTCCCAAAGGCTGCTTTGACCATTCTTTCCTGCATTCAGCTCTATGGTGATACAGGAGCTGCAGCTTCGGGCTCACTGGTGCTGACTGCTCTAAGCGAGACCTTGGTAGTAACCAGGAGGACGGAGAGGGTTGCTCTGCAGGAGTGGTGCGCCTTAGAACAGCAGTGCCTTTTGTGTCTGCCTGTTTCTGACGATTATTTATAAACCCAGTAAACCCACAGCACATTCCATGCTGCCACAGACGCAGGGAGAGCTGCACCTCACCCATGTGTGTCCTCTTTGTCTCTCCGTGTAGCTCGAGCCTAGCCGTCTGAATCAAGGATGTTGCTCGGTGACGTTTGCATCTGGCGTAATAAACGAAACAAAAAAGCTGGTGATGTCATTTGCTTGATTCTGTTCATTCTGAAGGTGCATGGTAACCTATTTCATTCCCCCTTTTTTCTTATTTTGGCATTTAATTTGCACTTGGCTGTTGCATTTTTTATGACCACTGCTTGTGGTCTTCCATGACTCACATTAATGGGAGGGCCTCCTTCCTTGGCAACAGAGTCCTCGGTTTAATGTTGGCCTATTGCTGAACTTGACTGCTTTCAGAAGTACCACTTTCTCCCTCTCTGCAGTGCTCAAATCTCCAAGGATTTTGACTTAGGAGTTTGTGGAAAACAAGCAGATTTCCCTGGACAGGTTTTCAAAACTACCACAGCACAGTATTGCATTCAGACATTTCCTGTTAAGACACCATATTTCTTTATATTTGACTGCGGATCACTCTCAGGAAATACCAGTCTCTGATGAAGATACTGAATATATACACAGATGCACCTCGGGAGTGTCATTTGAGGTTCATCCTCTTCTTCCATTTAGTTCTGGTAGCAGTTATGTGTACCTTTCCTGCAGCTGAGTCCAGAGAAGTGCGGGAGTAGGTCCATGCACTAAAGGACCCTTCCACACCCTCTTGAACCTTTGGAACAGACTCGATTATTACTCACCGCAAATCTCACATGAACTAACAATCACAAGAGTGTATAGTATGGAAGCAGTGCTCCTGTCTATAAAATGAATTTTGTTTGTAAAGTATCGTATTGTGCTCTCCAAAGGATGAAGTAGATGTTGACTACAAACATAGAGATAAAGATCTGTTGCTCCAGTGCTTATGTTGGTTTTTCTGTTTTTATGGAATGAAGGAGCAGATCTTTGAAACACAGTAGGCCTATGTATTTTTTTTTTTTTTTTCTTTACTCTACCTTTCTGATTATTGGCAGGCTGTAAAAGCATTTTCCCCTCTTTTAAATGTTGAGCCTGATTACATATCACTGTGAATCACACTGAGACCGCTGTGCAGCCTGAAATGTTGAACCGTTAGAGGTGAGCTTTTGATTTATGTAATAAAAAAAAATTTTAAAAATGCAGGGACTCACCATTTCACTCAGGGTATTTATGTCTTTGCACAGTAGCTGCCATTGAAACATTGTTAATGAGCTGCTAAGAAGTTAGTTTCCATAGAATTTTATTATACACATTGCTGTAGGATTGTTTTGTGGAGAATATAAATACAAACAGTCTGTTAACTGGCTGGGTGTTAGTGTGATAATACAGTGCATTCCAATGTAAGCATCTGCTCGGGGTACATTTTAACCAACTTGTCTGGTGCAGTCCCTTTTTACGAACCTGTAGCGTAACTGTCACATCGTTTACAAGTGAAGTCACATCTGATCTTACACGCAGTTGACACAGACATCTGATTTGCCCTGTAGGCTTATTACATCAAGATGTATGCAGCATTTAAGCAATGCCAAACTTGTCGTTTCTTTCATATTGTCCTTTGTGACATGTCTCTGTTGCAGTACTTTTTGTTTTCAGCCTAACATTAATCCTAACATGCCTGTATGGTATTTAAAAGGTAGTGGCTCAAGCATTTCCAGATTTTGAAACAGAAAAAAAAAAAAAATCTATATGAATAATGGATATGTGTAGGATTGAGTGGAGGATATGTGCCTGAGGATTACATCATCTTGTCTGTAAAGCCCATGAACTGCTGAAACAAGATATCAGAAGAGTCTGTAGGAAGCCAAAGCTTAGCGAGTGCCGGTGACCTCTGCCTGCATCCGTGGGAGGCCTCAGATCTGTCAGGCTTGTGGAGCAGAATTACAAACACACCGACAAGCACACACTTTCCCGCAGTGTTGCTCATTTTTCTGAATGCAGTGGAAACTTTTAAGTACAGATGCTTGGATGGCTTGTTTTAACTCCAAATCACTGTACCTGGTAGCAATTTTTTATTCTTGGTGTTATTTTCTTATTTCCTGGCTTTAGTCTTTACAGGTGTGCACTAGACAAATCCCACTAAAAGAGGCCCTCAGGTCTACAAGATCAGAAGGTGGTGAGTGTGGGAGATTACTGAATGTTTGATTTATTTTCTTTCCTCGTATGCTAAGGTGGTGGTGGCAGGGAGGATCAGGGGTTGCGTTAAGGTAATGCATAACCTTAATGCAACCCCTGATCCTCTGGGGAAGGGCTGACATGAAGGCTGCACTGGTTCAGGTTCACAATTAGAGGCCTGAACTTTGAAACCTGTGTTCAGCCCCGTCAGTCAGCCCTCCACAACGGTGATCTAAATTAAACCCTCATATCTTCTTGACCTCCTCTGTCTGTTTTGCCTTTCATTTCTTTTGCTTGGTCACTCTCACTGTGAGATGTTGGTTTACTTATTCTTGTGTTGCCTTTCAACACAACATTTTAGCAGGATAGGACCTAATATATATAAGTGCTTTCTAAGAAATCTTGTAAAAAGCAAAAACAGCACAATACATATGTCTTGGGATAAGCTACTTTTTCTAGATGTTGATCAGACCACGCCTGTCTCAACAATGCGCTTTTGTAAATCACATCAACTGCTCAAAGTAAAATGACACCAGCCTTATAGTAGCCATACTTTGTCTGATTAAGGACTTGGCAGGCAAGAGAGAAGGATTATCATTGAGTGTTTAGGATTAAAAAGATTCATGAATACTTCAGTATCAGTGGCACTCATTGCTTAGAAGTCATGTTATGATTTGCTGTTCACTACTGAGTAATAAATGAGCTGCACTGATGCCTTTAAAGAAGCCTAAAGGGCCATGTTGGGTTGGGATGTTTTATATGGTAGGTTGTTTTTACATGCATGCTGTATGTTTTGAGACTGATTTCTAATCTGCAAGTTAGACATTTACTGAAACTGTACTTGGAGACATGTTCTCTTGTTTGTAATTTGTCACCTGCATGTACTGTATTTTGCTTATGGTAATTTAGGTTTTAGCAAGGACTTTATTGAAGAGCCCCTGATGATGCTTCACTAATGAGATGTTGCACAATAGCTTTTTTTTTTAATGTGGGAAATATATCTCTTTGTGACTTATGTCTATGTATTATGAGAAGTAATAATCAGCTAGATAGCAAATGTTGTAGCCCTGTACTTTACACTGTAGTAAATAAGGTAAAAAAAAAAATGCATCAGGATGTTTGTACTGCCAAAAATGGGCACTTGGTTTTGCTGATTTGATCATGACCTGTGGGATTATGCTCTGGATAGTAAGGACATAAGGTTGTGGCTACAACAGGTTCACAAGGTTTCCAGCTGGTGTGTTTCAGCAGACACATCAGGACTCAACTCCTCAGCTATGAATTACGCCAGTTGAGGTTATTGAAGTACCTGGTAGAAACCCCTCCACCACCCCCTCAGTCTCCCAGTTCTACATTGGAACTCATAGAGAACCCCTTTAAGAGAAGCTGGAGGATGTTGTACGAGGGAAAATAAAGACACTTTGCTTGCTGTGCTGTCACCACAGTCCTGACCTTAAGTATCTTGAAAACCAGTGGATGTTTATTTTGAGGGTCTGCAAGGGTCTGACTCCTTGCTTTTTATAACCAGCTTATGGGGGGGGGGGGGAGCCTTCAGGCAGAGCACTACAAGTTGTTCCAAGGACTGTGCTTATATGAAAAGGTGACCTGCAGTTTGCTGTCAAGGCTCCTGAGTCCTGCCAGACCTGAGGCTAGCCAGATCAGTAGCATCTTTTAAAGCACTTCTCAAATCTCTGTTGTACAGGGAAACATTTTTACTGTGTGCTTTTATGTCCTGTTTTATCATTGTTCCAAGCCTGTCTCAGCGTAGATGAATTTTTATTTCCATTGTCTCAGTTTCCTTTTATCTGCATTTTTTCCACTATTTTTAAACCCTGTTTTGTGAGGCACTCTGTAGTTGATGTAAACATAATGAAATAGTATCCCTGATGTCTCAGTTAAATTGTGGGAGTTGAGATAAAGTTTAAGGACATTCAGATATTTGAACATTTCTAATTTGTATATACATTGAATGTGCTTGTTTATTTGATAACACAACAGAAATTGATATATTTTGCTTCCTGAGACTGTGCCTGTGTTTTTCCCACTGCATCCACAGATAAGTGCCACTGCCTCTGTGGATTTATTCGTGGGATGGTTTTTTGCAATACTTAATCTGGATAAAATGAAATCCGCACCCAGGAGGCTCTTTGGCGGGTCAATATCGGTCGATTCTTTAGGAGAGGGTGCTTATGGGAATCTGTCGCTGAAAAGTGTTGGGGGATGTTGAGAGGGGGGAGTTGGGATAAGCTGAGAATAAGGCATACATGGGGAGGAGTGGTCAGGCAAGGGGAGGGGTGCAAGAGATACGAGAAGGGTCCAGATGTACAGCTCGGCCATAAAATGACTGGTCTGCACTGACAGCCAAACAGATGTGACTTTTAATGAGCGTAGGACGAGTGGAGGAAACAGATTAATGAATGGATATAAAGTGTTACAGTCTACGTAACTGTCAGTGTAGACCATATTTAACTCAGGCAGTAAGAGCGGGAACATCCTTTCCCTCAGGAAACTGAAACCACTGTTAATGTGGCAGGCAATCATAGTGCATCATAACCCACAGCGACAGAATCTTGTGAGATTTGAAGCTATGGACTGGGACAAGGAGTGGTTGTCAGCCTAATATGGCTATTTATAGTATATACAGCATTTGTGTGTCTGTGTGGATTCACATGCTGAGGTCATGCTGTGCTACCTCTGTTGGGTGTCTGTCATTTTAAGGCAGCACAGACAAAGGGTGTGATTATGATTTATGAAGTCCCCTCTGGCTGTGGAGGGTACAATTGTACCAAAAATACCCAGTACCCTGCCAAGTGCACAGTATCTCAACATTATGGCGCTTGTTGTTATGTATATACAAGATCTTAATCTATGTGGTGTTATGGAGCCTTTTGCACTGTGCAGTTTTGTGATGATGCAGACAAAGGTTGAAAATTTGTGAAAAAAACATATGTGTAAAAAAAATATTTGGTTGTCAATGACAACAGGTGCTGTTGGGCCACAGTGTCAAACTAAGTACAAATGTCAGAAAGTGAAGACCAAAGTCCCAGGATGCGAATGGTATACTTAAAGTTTACAAACCTTTGAATATGAAATGATGACATATGATGCAGAATACAGGCACCATGGAGTGAGTGTGTGTGTGGTTGTACACCTATATACCAGTCCCTGTGATGGACTTGTGACCTGTCCAGGGTGTACTGGAGGGGCCTTTCACTCAATGACAGCTGGGATAGGCTCCAGCAGACCCGTGACCCTAAATAGGAATAAGCTGGTATAGATGATGGGTGGATGATCCCGAATGGACTTTTTTTTTTTTTTTTTTTGCCCCTGGCTGCGGACACCTTCACAATCTCCTATCTTTCCTTTCTGATGCATAGATGACCCAGTGTTATGGTCAAGCTTGTTTATGGAATTGCTACATATTCTGAACAACAGTCTGAGACTCATTTTTCACAGTGTGACATGTAGTGAACTTTTAAGATTGTTGTTATTGCACAGTCTGCTGGTGCTGTATTTCATGTGTCTGGTTGGCTTCTGTTCAGTTTTGCCTGGGGCCAGTTTGACAGGATAAACTGTGACTGTGGCTTAGATCAAACTAATAGGCAGGCTTCAGATATAAGTCGACATCTAGGTAGTTCTTAACTAACTTAAACAGGACTAATTTGCTATGAATTCAGGATAAATTATAATATAGTAATAGAAGTCGTTTTACCTCAGACTAAAAACATGTCTAACCAAACAGTGTATCACACCAGCCCCAGGATGCAGCGACGTGGTTACTATTTGAATGTCATTATAAATCAGTTTAATACCAGAATTAGATGTGTGCAGTTTGTTTTCTCCCTTTAGATTGGCTGAAAGTATGAGCCTTAAAAAAAGACACAATTGAATGCTAACCAGCTGTGTAAATCTGAAGATATGCTACACAGGTTGGAGTATGTGAAACCCTGATTATGCACCAAATAAAAATGAAAATGTGTCTGAAATCATCTCTTCAAATTTCCATAAATATTAATGTGTTGTGTTGTGAGGGGATCGGGGGTTGAGGGGCAGCTCCCACAGATTTACCAAGGCTCCAGTATTAGGAGGAGGAGGAGTTGGAGTTAAATGCAGGGTCAAACAGAGGTCACAAGAGGGAAGCTGTCTCAGCCCGACACCCCCTCTGCCAGCACCCCAAGAAACATGCCTACCAGAAAAATAGTAACATTAAGCCTTATGGGTAGAATTAATGCGCGGCTGCTGTGGGTCTGTTTCCTGAGTGTAGCTAATTGAGCAGTAAGTGTAAAAAGCACATGCGTAAAAATCAAGTTGTGCTGAAAGGCTTATTATAATGTGTATTTTGTCTGATTATTAATATGTAATGGCCTTAAATTCCCCTAGTGCAGAGACACAGACTTAATGAGGCTATACAAAGTTCTTTTCAGATGTTTAAAGTTTGTATGCAATCTGACTTTATTTGAAGTGTGTGTGCTCGCATGTGTGTGTGTATTACCTTTTGGCACACGCTATAGAAAAAAAAAAAAAAAAAAAACTCCAAAAATGCACAGGGCTTTCCAAGTCATGGGTTGGCCGATCACTGCGAGCGTACTGTATAATGCCTGTCTCAGAGGGTCACGCTGAGGTAACTGATAGAGCTGGTCCAGCTGGTCCGCAGCCAGACCAGCTTTATATGATTTCTATCAGTCTGTCTGTTAAACCCTGCAGGCCTTGACTTGATGAAATGCAGGCTGATAGTGGAAGGTGTGAGTTACAGCTACCTGAGAAATCGTGACAGTGTTAATACAAAAAAAACATTCTGTCATCTTAGGTAAATCATTACTGTACACTTGAGTTGCGATTTGAGCAGATTTTAATGATTGACCGGTAGTGAGTGAGCTGAATGTTACCTTGAATTCACATTGGTGCCCACATACAATGTAGTGCTTGTGCAGACAAAGCTGAAAAAAAGGTGTTTGCATGTTTTTGAGTCACATTTAGTGTTTTCTAGAAGTTATTGTGGTTGGTAGAGAATCAGTAAGTGTATTTTCATCATAACCCAGCATTATGATTACATTTGTTAGTTCTCTTCCTGAAAGCCTTTTTTCTTAGATCAATAAAAAATGAAACATATGGTTTGAAACTATACACACAGACACACACACACACACAGCACCATCCTCATTACAGCTTGGATTGTTTTTTGTGAAATTAAAGTAGAAGTGACTGTATCACAGTCATACCTCAGATTCCTCACGTGACATTATAATTACGTATCATATCTAGAAGACGGGCCGTTTTTATTTATTTTCTGTTAGAGTGAGCAGGAGATTTTAAAAGATGCATTTTTGTGGTTGAAATTATGAGTTTAATGTTGGTGGAAGGCAACAGTGGAGAGAACGGATGTACTTAAATTTTTTCCACATTACTGCAGACATAGCCTGTGTGTGCGCCCGTGTGTGTGTGTGTGTGTGTGTGTGTGTGTGTGTTTAATATGTTTACACTTTGCTCTTTCTAATTTTATCCAAAAAAAGTGATATGTGTAGACAGACCTACAGAGTAGTGAGTTTGTGGGGGCAGGGAGGCAGACACCATTGGGAGTGAAGAATGCACCCCCTGCCGTCTTAACCTTTGACCTTGCAGAATGTAGGCCTCAGGGGCAGCCCACGCCTGTACATTGACAATGCAGCAGCTACCTATTGAGTCCTGGCTTTTTACTCCTTTACAATGCCCTCCCTGCTTTTTTTATGCTGCCTTCTTCACTACATAAAAACTTCTGGCCATACAGGGTCCAAGGTTGGATTTAGAGCCTGTATTCAAAGGGTCGCTTTTGTGCCTCCACATAAGGCTGGAGGGAAACACCCACCTCCTTCTCTCTTTCTTTCTCTCTCTCTCTCTCTCTTGCTCCTCCTCCTTCCTCTCTCCCTTTTCTCTGTTGGGCTATTTCCCCTAAAAAAAAAAAAAAAAAAAAAAAAAAAAACGTTAATTTATCACTGAATTATTAACCAAGTGCCCACAATATGTCTGGCACTATGACATGACGTGCAGTTGCCCTGGCAACGGGAGGGGGGGGGCTTTATCGAAAAAGCAATTTAGCCAGTGTCTGCGTCTGGAGAATCCACAGCTAAAATGGCTTGACCGGAGAATGTTGCAGGATTAATAAAACACACCAGATAGCAGCAGCATTTTGCATTGAAGAGGCATGATGTGAGCCGGCTGTGGGCTTTCAGCTCCACAATTTTTGGGGAAGTGTATTTGCCCTTCACAATGGCTGTGTAGTGCAGGATAAGCCTCCATAATGAGCACAGTGGAGTAGGCTGGAGCAAGTAGCCTGTACTTTTTATATTTTAGGAATATAGCTGACACTTTAGTTTAAAAAAAAAAAGAAAGAGTGGTTGAAAGATGGAAAAATTAGATAACGTTTTTTTACAATCACGTGACATCAGAGGTGCAGAAATGAGTGATAGAAAAGCCAGAAAGATGAAAGCATAGTTCTGGAGGTGGTCTGTGTAAGGCAAAACGACATGCACATGCAAAATGAGTTGAAGCTGAAGCTTATTAAGAGATAGGTCATCACTCAGAGAAAGGGCAGAGACTGTGCAGCTGTCACAGGGTTTGAGATGTGTATTCCACTACGGGGGTTGGGGGGTGGGGGGCATGGTTTTGAAGACTCTTGACCAGTAAAGTGATAGCCAGGTCAAAGCAGCACAGATGGGATGGGAGCTGTAAGTGTAACACACTAGCCGCTGTAGTGCAGCCTGAAGTATGGAGGAGAGGGCTCCCTTTGTAGCCATGAAGTGCAGCAACAGGGTTTTGAAGTGGCTACAGGCAGTTACTGAGACGCTCAGGAGCAGATTGAGCAGAGGCGGAGTGCAGCATGGAGGAATGTAAGTCGAAGCTGGCTGCAGGGGCCCAGCCAAAAGGGAGCTATAGTAGTGTAGGCACGAGATGTATGAGAAGTTTGCTTCTCGTCTGTCTTCAACCTGAGGAGAAAAAGCAGAAAGTTTTCAATTTGATCCTGAAAGCTGCCTGCCACATGATGAACTAGACGATGCAATTTCTGAAGAAATTGCGTTGGGATTGCTGATCGCCGTGAAAAGCTCGAGGCATACCGCGTCGCCGAAGCACGTTTTGAATCGACCGATTGCAATAATCGAGAAATATGAACTGTAGTGACGGTGCTTTAATTTTGAGAAAATGCAAAAAATTGCTTTTATTCTGAAAAGACAAAGAGCTGCAAGAGACTCTTGGGAACTCACAAAAGAATATGGACTTTATTTTGAATATTCCTTACAATTTACAAAATTGTAATATCTTACTATAAATAACTGTAGACATTTATTTTGAAAATCTCACCATGTCAGAAACCATGGCTGACATGGAAAATGGCCTCACTTGGTACCTGAAGCTGTATGCCAATAGGTAACGTCCATTTTAATATTCAGTTGCTGTTTCAGGGCTATTCTATTGAGAAAATGCTATTTCGGAGCTTTTATTTTGAAAGGACAAAGCGCTGCAGGAGACTCTTGGGACCTTGTACAAGAATCTGGACTTTATTTTGAATATTCCTTACTATTTACAAAAATGTAATAACTTACTATAAATAACTGTAGACTTTTATTGTGAAAGTCTCACCATGTCAGAAACCATGTCTGACATGGAAAATGGCCTCACTTGGTACCTGAAGCTGTATGCCAATAGGTAACGTCCATTTTAATATTGAGTTGCTGTTTCAGGGCTTTTCTATTGAGAAAATGCTATTTCGGGGCTTTTATTTTGAAAGGACAAGGTGCTGCAGGAGACTCTTGGGACCTTGTGCAAGAATCTGGACTTCATTTTGAATATTCCTTACTATTTACAAAAATGTAATAACTTACTATAAAAAACAGTAGACTTTTATTGTGAAAGTCTCACCATGTCAGAAGCCATGGCTGACATGGAAAATGGCCTCACTTGGTACCTGAAGCTGTATGCCAATAGGTAACGTCCATTTTAATATTGAGTTGCTGTTTCAGGGCTATTCTATTGAGAAAATGCTATTTCAGGGCTTTTATTTTGAAAGGACAAGGTGTTGCAGGAGACTCTTGGGCCCTTATACAAGAATCTGGACTTTATTTTGAATATTCCTTAAAATTTACAAAAATGTAATATCTTCCTATAAATGACTAGACTTTTATTCTGAAAGTCCAAACATGGCCTGCTGGGAGATGACACCATGGCCGATATCTAAAACAGCCAAAGAGTAAAATGCTCTAAATAACTGAAAATGGTGCCCTTGTGTAACAGCATTAGGCAGCCAGTCATTCTTAATTACCAACCACAGACAGCTGCTATTGTTTTGTGTTGAGCTGTTGCTATGGTGACCTATGCCCAGAGTGGGGGTGATGGTGGGGGGTGGGGAGGGTGGTACAGAGTGGTCACCATGTGAAACAGCAGTGGACATTAGGCATTCTTAATTACCAACCACAGACAGCTGCTATGTTGCTATTGCTTTGTCAGCTGTTGCTATGGTGACCTATGCCCAGAGTGGGGGTTAGGGTAGGGGAGGGTGGGTGGTACTGAGTGGTCACCAAGTGTAACAGCAGTGGACATTTGGCAGCCTGTCATTCTTAATAACCAACCACAGACAGCTCATATGCTGCTATTGCGCAATGAGCTGCTTTGTGTTGAGTAGTTGCTATGGTGATCAAAGGCCAGAGTGAGAGGGGGAGTGACACAGCACTTTACACACGCTGAGTGGAGAAACTGAGAAAACTTCACCTTACAAAATGGAGGATTACAGAAAAACTATAAGTGCTATCAATATAAGTCTTTCACTAACAGTGCCAGGAGGCTTCAACAAAGAGACTGGTCCACTTTTTGTGAAGATATTCCAAAAAATGAAGGATTGGTGGCGAGTTAGAAACAGCCTTCATTTGTGTTTCTCTCCAAAAATTGTAGAGATCTTTAGAATGGGAGTGAATGAGAGATTGAGCAGTCACTCTCTGTCTGTTAGGCCACCTTGTGGAAAAACCGTAGGTCCTATGAAAATATGAACAGCATTGCCTGAAAGAAGACAAAAATCTCTACTACTTTTGAGAAAATGGTGTATGAAGAGTCAAAATTGTGGCCGTGACGGCGAGTTAGAGAGAAAAATTTTCCCTAAACTTAACAGCTTCTCCCACTCTAGCGATGACATCACGCACTCTAGCTCTCTCCCATACACACCAATGTAAAATTCAGAAATTTCCTAAAAAAACCATAAAACTTAAACTGCGATTAAAGAAAAACCGTAATAGATATCAAAAAGCTGAATACAAGACTAATAGATTAATGCCTTCTGACCCGTTTAAAGGTCGAATGGTGTTTCTAGCTGAAAGTATGCTGACACAGTTAAAGCTCAAAGAGGACAAAGTTGAAAGGAGATTTTAACGTCCTCTCCATTCATTCCTATGAGAAAAAATTCCGACAAAACCTGGAATATTTCGGAAATTATGAAAGATATCGCTGAAAAAAGTAGAAGCACCCATCTCCTCATCGAGCTGAACGCGACGGTGTTTGAATGACGTTTCTACGTCGAACGGTGTAGGACTAGATAGCGACCGAAAAACGGCGGAATAAAAATAAAAATAATAAAGAGAAAAAACGAAGAACATATTTTAGCAATCCCAACAAATGAACTGTTGATGCTGGTGTGCACTAATATGCTAGTTTGCATCCATTTGCAGATAAAGTCTTCCATGTTGCACAGGTGATGACTTGGTTTCTAAATGGCCAAATGGCCAACCAAGAGGTCCTGCCCATGCAGCCTGCTCTCCCCTGCACCGCTACAGTAAATCTTTACGGTCAGAGATGACTCCGCCTGCGGGGCACTTTCAATAAAAACGTCCCACTAAACGACATAGGCTTTTGTTGAACGTGTCTTGAGGGGGGTGGTCAGTCCATTGGGCAGACACCCTCCCATTTTCTAAGAAACTGCTTCACACACTTAACAGCCAGATTAAATGGGAATACATAAAGCCATTTCCTACCTGCCCATTATCTTTACTGTGCAAAAAGACTATTGTACTAACATTTCATCTTATTTTGAAACACTTTAATCTTTTGAAGATCAAGTTAATCAGATCAAACTGGAACATGATTTCCACTGTGCCCCTTCTGGATAATGTGGACCACCTTAGGTGTTTGTCCCAGTTTGCACTATTAATTGGGCCAATAAATGTCCCTCAACACAAAAAATAATTGTTTTGGGTTGATGCAGTAATAACAAAACCAAGCAAATGTAAGTGTCCACTCCTATCATGATCATTAAAAACTTGTGAAAATGTGCTTTTAAGGTACATTTAGAACAGATACAGCAGATGTGATTATTTTGTGATTAATCACATTTAACTGTGGATATCATGCAATTAAAGTGTTTAATTGATTGACAGCACTATATAAAATACAAAAACACAGCTTATTACCATTTTTCCTTCTTGTAACACTCAAAGATAAAGGACTGTGCAGCTATCTGCATCACACATCTTTCATATCCTGTGCTGTGGAAGGCTTTCCTTTGTAGTAGCACTGTTGTTACAAGAGGCGATGGGAGTGTCTGGCAAATGCCTGAGGCCTGAGCGGCCCAGTGAAAGCAGATCTGTGAGGAGATGGAGCTCGAACAATTATAGGTGAATTGGGCATGCTGAGTGATGAAATTTCTTCCACTCTAGTTCTCTCAACGCAGGGACAACTCACCACATCACAGCCACTGTAGAGACCCACCAGTTACGACTGACAGAGGCCAAATTTCACTGCAGGACAAGGTTCCACGGGTTTCATAAGGGTCTAAGCTAAAACTAAAGCAGATGTGAGTAGATTTTACTGTTTTAGACCACTAGAGAGTTGAAGGTGCAAAGAAGCGTGAAAGTGACTGCCACGCATGACGTTTAACATAGAAATGTGGATGTCTTGGGACTGGGTTTGGGACTGGGTTTGTTTTCCATGTTTGTTTGTTTTTAATTCACTCGCTGTCTATAATGGGTGCAGGTCAGAAATGAGTGCACCCATTGATCTCGTTTTAAAAAAAAATAAAAAATTTGCAGCACCTAAAAAGAATCAGCATTTTCTTCGATCAGAGGGGAAATTATTAGAAGATTTTCAACCCAGTCAGCGCACTGATTTGCTTTCCTTCAGGATGTGGATCTGCAATTGTGCATGATCCAATTAGCATGATGAGCACTGGGTGCAGTGTGAGGCTAATGGCTGCATGTCCAGGAGACTAAATGAATTGTTAGTATGGATTTGCAGCCCTCCCTAGAGTCGTAACAGTTTGTGGACTCCACACAGGGGGTTATTGCCACACTTAAAACAGTGTGTGTAACTATATAGCCAAGCTTCCTGCTCAGCTATATAGTTACACACACTGTTGATATTGATAATGAATAGAAATCCCCTCAGAGAAAGCCAGAAGTGGAAATATGCAATCTTGATGTTGTGCAAGCACTTTCGATAATAATTAGCTAGTTTGGCCTGACCATTATTGTGTTTCTGCAACATACTTATTTCATAAATCTATAAATCATACAGTTAAGACTGTATCACTTATTTTCGGTTAATCTACCACATCTTTTCCTCCACATTCGAGAAGTCAAAACCAGGGTTTGGAATTTGTGATTGATAAATGAAATATTAAATAATCGGTATTCTAGTCTAAAGCTTTACAAGAAAGCAAATAAGTGTATTTCCCAAACTGACCAGTCCTTTAATCTTCATAGTTCTGCATTCTTAAGCAAACACAGTAAGAAACACTTTCATGTAATTATTCCTGTTACAGGCTAATAAAATTTTACCCAGCCTGAAATTGTTTTGCAAACACACAATCAGGGCAGGTTTGACAGTAGGAGCCATAGCCATAGATGACAGCCCATGGCTCTCGACAATGAAACTGTGTTTTGGGCAAATAGATCGCAGTGGCATAGGAGGCTCATGCTTTCAATTTAGGACGGGGGGGGCACAGATACTGCAGGAGCTATTGTCTTCTGTGTTGTAGGGGAAGATTTTCCTGTGGCTAACAATAAAAAAAAAAAAAACTCAACATGCGGCTGTGACGTGTGAGATTTCCCCTTTTCCTCCCCACCCATGCACGGTGAATTCTTGTCTTTCATGGTGCTGAAATCCATTTGACAGCTGTTTGTTTGCAACAGACTGGAGGACATGTAGCTTTTGTGGTTACAAGGTCAGTCATTCGCCCTGAAATCAGACCAGCCTTTTCATTCTTAAGGCAGATCTAAACTCTCAGAGGGATTAGCATTCAGGGGCAACTGTGATCTGCAGCCAAATCTGCAGAAATAATTCAAGGATACAGTAAACTAATGGCAAGACGCAGAAGAAGAATTGGTTCTGCCTCTGAAGTGAGAAAGAGAGAGACAACATAGGGCTCAAATTGTAAAATGAATTTGATTGAAAAACCATATGTTTTTCATTTTAATGTGGCTTAAAATCACAAATCAAAACCCTGCCTCAATTGACTGCAAACCTTTCTGCAGACTCAGGAGAACTTGAGTACTTCATATGACACCCTCTAACCTCAGACCCTAGATATGGATAAGGAGGAAGTCTCTGTGAAGTTTGTAGTGCCTGTTATTGAGGTCTTGTCATACTTTGAGCACCTGTCTGTTTTTACAATTACATTAGCTCTCAGATATGCTGCTACATACCTCTGGGTCCTGACATTTCTTGACATTTTATTGCTAACACAGAACCAGTCGCTCAGTCGCATCAATCCCACATCATCAGCCTGGCTAGCAGGAGGCAGGCCGAGTGAAATGGCTGCAGGATTACACAGATGCAGTGTTGTGCACGTTTGGGTTTTGGAAGCACTCAGAGTTAATGCCCCTAACCCCATCAATTTGTGAGCAGAGATTGAGTTTCCAGAGCAACATGGAGCGTGTGGTAAATCTGTTGACTGTGGCAGACACTGAAGTTTGCTTTTGAGGGACTTCCAGGCCAGCATAGTTGGGAGGCTCCGGGTCGTCTTGTCCATGGAACAGAATGTCTGACCTCTGTGGTCATAAAGGGCCCCGCGGCCTGTGACCTCTGCAGTTACGCATGTTGTCATACACTTACAATATGAGTAAGATGTACTCTGCACCAGCTTTCCTTTCTCTTATTCAATCTGGGTATCAAAACTTTTTCACAAAAAGGTTTTCATCAACCTGGTGCTCAGTGGTAACAAGGATATATTTTCAGTAAAACACTGATCTGGAGGCAGTATGCTCCTTCTCCTGTCTACACTTTCTGAGCTGCTTTCAGGATTTCATGCAAATGAACCCCACCTTCTTCTTCTGTAGTTGCTGAGGCAGCAATATTGCACAGTGCTCTTCATAAGACATGGCTAATTTCCACTCGCAGTGTAGCACTTTTCCCTCTGATATGGAAAGTCAGTCTCAGATATGTGGACTGCTTGAATCTGCTCTTTGATCTCAAGGACTACACTGATCTCTCAACTGGGAATGACACTGTCTCTGACTTATGAGATTAATATCAACCTGTTATATAGGAGATATTATGATGAAATTTAAGGACAACATAGATTTACAAATGGCTGCCAAACTCTGAATTGCATATGTGAAAGTCACCAGTAGTTCACAGTACTCAAGACTACATTCTTTTTTTTTTCATCTTTATTCCTTGTTATGATTCAGCAGGGACCTCGATTCACTCAATCCAGCCTCTTTAAAGGGGCTGGACTTCACTTCTGTATTTTTCTAATTCTACCTTCAATTCTCTTAAGTCTCTTTAAAACAATAACCCAAATATAATACTTTGAACACAAATTGCACTCGGTTTTGTTTATACTGCAGTTATTAAACTGAACATACTGGAGCCACACTGACAGAACTTTAGACTGTTTTTAATTCACTTTTCCAGCTGAAATCAAAATAAATATGAATGTGTTATGTGAAGTCTTTCCATTCAATTTTTCCAACCTCCTGTTTCATTCTCTTTTCTCTACAGATGAAGCTGTGGAATAAGTACAAGGTAACCAGTATCCCATCTCTGGTGTTTGTGGACACAAATACGGGGAAGGTGGTGTGTCGAAATGGTCTACTGGTGGTCAGAGATGACCCTAAAGGTGAGAAAACAGAACTCCCATACAGATTTTTTTTCTAATGAGGCCTGGTCAGACCTCTCTGTGTAGATACTGCATTGCGACATCACTTAGCATTTGCCTAAAACATTTTGCAATAACCGATTCCCCCTCGTATTGTGCTGATGCTGCAGTACTTACTAATTCTTCTTTTCCTTTCGGCTGCTCCCTTCAGGGGTCGCCACAGCGAATCATCTGCCTCCATTTAACCCTATCCTCTGTATAATTCACACCAACTATCCTCATGTCCTCCTTCACTACATCCAAGAACCTCCTCTTTGGTCTTCCTCTAGGCCTCCTTCCTGGCAGCTCTAACCTCAGCATCCTTTTACCAATGTATTCACTGTCCCTCCTCTGAACATGTCCAAACCATCTCAATCTGGCTTCTCTGGCTTTTTCTCCAAAACATCTAACATGAGCTGTCCCTGCATAAATATTATAGTATGTCCACGTCTCACTCCATCATATGCAAACCCTATAATTTCTGCACTTTGAAGTGGAGACAGATAATTAACAAGAGAGGGCTTATGCTCCCTTCTTTACAAGAGGACGTGGCTGTGGCTGAGAAGATTTCATTATGTCTAAAATGCTGCCTCTTCATACCCTGTTTGGTCAGCTTGAGAAAAAAAAAAAGTGCCATTAGTCATGTGAGGAGAGAGAGTAGAGGCACTATTGCAGGACAACAGTGAAGCAGAATGGATTTTGCATGAGGACTGTGACAGATTTCACTGTCTAATGAAAGCCAATGCAAGCCTGCGGTATTATTTCCATGATTCATTAGCTGTTCTTCCAAATAGATGTGGCTAGACAACGATTAGTCTCTGGCCTAAGTAGCAAGGATGGACATGGTCCTGTGATTAGCCAGGTTTGTCAAATGATGCAGTCACTTTCAAAGTAAAACATACAGTTTTTTTTTTTATATATCTCTCTCATTTTTGACACATTATGCAAACCAAGAGCAGCTCCTGATGTGACAAATCAATTCAGCTCCAGCAGCTATGGTTAGGAGAGGAAAAGTTTGCCATGCACATACACTGGCAGAGGTGAACAATTCAGGACCCTGTGCCATTCACTCTCAGTGAATGGCCTGACTTGAGTGGCAGCAAACTAGCCTGCGATGTAAAGAGGGAGTGCAGTTTTACAATTAGGGCCACCAATAAAAGCACAGTGCAGACGTGTCATTCCTGCCTAATGATGAAGCCCTAGACAACTGCACTCACATAAAGAGGCCATTATAAGCCAGCCATACAAGGTTTTATTTATTATTAGCCCTTTTTCATTCAGCTGCACCAAATGCATCTCTAGAGTTTGATGGTAACAATGAAGACACTTTGAAAAGGAAATGAAAAGTGTGAAAGAGAACAGGAGGGAGGGGATTCTAGCAGGCCTGGTTCCTGATGTTATTGGGAGGCATGGCTTCCCATCATTATTAAAAATATTTCTTGAATCACATAAGTGCCTACACGAGGGATAAATAAATGGTAATGTACACATGCCGCCAGTACTATGACATTTTAGTGTAGGTGTAATGTCTTAACAACTCTCTGGTAGATGATGTTCCCCTCATAAATTGTAATGATTGGTGGCCCACTGACATCATCAGGACAGAATTTTAATTTCTCCCGTACTTTGGATTGTGACTAAATGCCTGCAAAACTAAAGACATTCTCATCAGCCTCTGCTGTAACTTGCTGAACATTATACCTGAACATCAACATGTTGGTATGTTGGCAATTCAGCTCAAAGCACAGTTGTCTCTAGGTCTTTTTGTTGTTGTGGTTTTCTTCCACCCATTTTCATCACCACCTCCACTTTCCAACCTTCTCCCAGGCCTGGAGTTCCCCTGGGGGCCAAAGCCGTTTGCGGAGGTGGTGGCAGGGCCTCTGCTCAGAAACAACAGACAGACAACAGACAGCAGCTCTCTGGAGGGCCACTATGTGGGAGTGTACTTCTCAGCACACTGGGTGAGTGTAGAGAACAGAGGAGAGCAAAGAGGACGCTGTTTTGTTTTTTTTTTTTTTTACAATTCAGGCCAACTGTCAAAACACAGAGATGCAAGAGAAGAAAGAGCAGCAGAGCGGAGCAGGAAGAGGCAGAACAGTTAGTCTAGGCAGATAAGAGAATGGAGCAGGAGGGTGGAGTCAAATCCATTGTGTTGGTGTGTTTGCATTAACAGTGGTCAAATGTCCCAGTCACTCCTTTCCCCACTACCTCTAGACCTCTTTAAAGTTGGCATCGTTTACCACCCCCCACTGACATCATCACTGTTGTGTCTTTCTCTGCTTGACGTTCTGATAGCCAGTCACGGTCATGACTCAGTGATGCATGAAAGGCGTCATATCATTGTGGGGCTGCTCCTAAACAGATGCAGTGCAGGCCTCTGAAATCAGTCAGCACAGCAGCTGCCAGAGCCTTAACCTCAGAGAGCGGCTCTTCAGAATTGTGACGTGTGAAGGCTGGTTCAGACCCCAGACCCATACAGCACTGAAAAGGACAAGTCACAAAAGCCATAGAGTTTATTTGTGCTATTTTCTACACCACATTCCCCTGGGTTACTCATAGATATCTATCTGCTTTTAAAGTAATTTTACAAACATGAAATACTAGCACCTGGCCTTGGCCCCCATAAATTGTTGGCAGGCAACAGTTGGTTTTGTCATAATAAGAATCATTAACTCAAATGTTATTTTCACCCTCATCAGACAGCACTGATGAAGGCAAACCTCTAGCAACAGAGGTGGTTAAAAAATATTATCCTGTAATTTTCACCAGTGGAAAAGTGAAGAAAAGCGTTTCAACAAGCTGAGAGAGAGAGAACACACAGAGCATGAGAAAGAGGCTGGAAGTTAGACTGGTCTGTTTATCTTCCTGCTGCCATGGCACTCTGATGTCATCTTAATGCCAGCCATACCATCGCTCCCCTGGCCTGGATAGAGTGTGGACTCTCCAAACACACACAGACAGAATAAAAACTTTCTCAAGCTAGAGTATTACAGTGGGATTAGAGCTTTAAGAGGGCCAGGCTATTTTTGAAAGACGTTGGATAAAAAACAAGAGAGAATTACTAGTTTGTGGAGGTGTTTGGTAGGGAAGAGAGTAGGGAAATACCCAAAGCAATAGAAGCTGCTACAACCTGTCATTTGCCACTTTAAGCACTGTATATTTACTCACTCACTTCCTTTAACACTCGCTTTTTCTCTTTGTGTTAGTGCCCACCATGCCGCAGTTTGACCCGGGTCCTTGTGGAATCGTATCGAACTATCAAGGAGTCGGGCCAAAAGTTTGAGATCGTGTTTGTCAGCGCTGACAGGTGAGATTCACTGTGCTAGAACGTAAGCTAAATTAATACTCACTGACACAAACACCTGCCTCTGCCTGTCAAAGGCACAAAAAAAGGTCATCTTCTTTATGCAGCTGAGCACTGAAAGCACCTAATCAGTCGCTGTTTTGGATGGTCCCCTCCAGGTCAGAGGAGTCCTTTAAGCAGTACTTCAGCGAGATGCCATGGTTGGCGGTGCCATACTCAGATGAGGCTCGGAGGTCACGACTCAACAGACTCTATGGAATACAAGGTATTTTACAGTCGTCACGCCTTCTTATAAATGTCTCTACGTGTGTTCAATCTGAAAGGAGGATTTTTTTTATGTTCATAGCTTAGATGTGTCACACTGACAATGACTGGTGACCCTTTGTGCTGGGCTGGCAATCAGCAACACAGATTGCCCTTAAACCTGAGGGAGGACTGGTTATGAGGTTTACTGTCAATTTCACCTCTGTCTTTGTGCCTCACTTTTTTTCTCCAAGTCTGTTCTCTGATGTTAGCAAGAGCTTGCGCTTGGCCTCTTCTGTAAAGAATGTGAGGAATGCACAGAGGACGAGTCAACACTGCCCCTCTGCCCTCCTCCCTGCAGTACACAACAGCCTCCACGTCTGTTGACTTCAGACAGGAATACACTGATTCATTTACTCTTTCTGCTTCCTGTGCTGGTTTCTGTTTCTGATAAAGCTGTTAATAAAGCAAGGAGATTGTAATGTGGAGGACAGTGAGAGCCAATGGAGGGAGGTGAAAGGCACCGGTGACACAAAAAACTGTTTGGAAACGTTTAAAACACACTCACAACCAAAAAACTCTTAGTGGGAGAGGGAATAGTCTGCGTCACAAAGACAGAATTAACAGAAATGACCTAAACCTCCTCCCACATTGTTGCACATATCCTCCCCTCCTCCCTTTTTTCCTTCACACTATCTTAACCTCATCTGTCTACCTCCCTAGGTATTCCTACGCTGATTTTGCTGGATGCAGAGGGTCACATGATCACCCGACAGGGCCGCGTGGAAGTGCTGAATGACCCAGAGTGCCGGCTCTTTCCCTGGCACCCTAGGCCCGTGCTCGAACTCAGCGAATCCAACGCCGTGCAGCTCCACGAGGGGCCCTGCCTTGTCCTGTTTGTGGGTAAGAAGACAGGCATTTATGATGCAGCTCCGCATGGGGCTCTTCCTTGAACTGCTTGAGTGAATGAAGTGGCATTTAGCCTACTGTTTGTGGAGTATATTAAATGTCAGAATCTGGCAAATTCTTCAAGTGTCAAAAGGTCCAAAGGTCTGTGGGAAATGTAATCTATTTATATGCTAATATATAGGATGCAAAGAAGGAAAAGGCTGTGGGTTTGTGAAAAAAAAAATTGAAAAAAGATCTTTAATGCCCTGCAGTTGTGAGGACCAAGAAGAACTAAATGTCAAACCTGGACATTATAAAACAGCACAACAATGTCAGAAAAGAGTTAAGACTAAATATGTGAGACCACCCTGGTGGCTTTTGAGATTAAACTGGATTGCATACAAGACAGAGGAGATCTATATCGATACATCTTTCCAGCAGTCACATCTCCTTCCTTGCTTCTTGTTTCTCTCATCTGTGCATTTTTTTTTTCCCGTACCAGGTGGCTTTTTTCTTGTTTCTAACATATTTCTGTGTCTCTTTCTTGGTTCATTCAGATGCTGAGGAGGAGGGAGAGTTGGAGCCAGCCAAGGAGCTGATTCAACCAATAGCAGAGAAGCTCATGGCGAAGTACAAAGCTAAGGAGGAGGAGACACCGCTGCTGTTCTTTGTAGCTGGAGAGGTGAGATAAGCCACTTGAGGCCACTCAAGACAGAATAAATGCCTTTTCACACAAGCGTGCACAGCCGAAGTATTCTTGTATGGTGTACAATAACACGTTTGCAAGTATTTATTGTCCTGTGCTTGAGTTATTACATACATTATATAGCCCAACTGATACTGCATTTTGAGGCCAATAACGGTATTGATATAAAACCGATAATGATACAATTTATAATCAGAAATATCTTTATCTTTATTCTCTACCAGGTCATGAATTAACTATTTGGCTCTTTTGTGGCTAAACACTGTGGCTAACAATGACAATGACCTAAAAGTTGCTCCATAGACATGAGGATAACTAGTGTTGGGTAGTAATTTTCAATAAGTTTGTTCCTACAAGTAATCCCTTTTCTCTATGTATAGTCATTTGATTATTATGACGATACAGAGACCTGCTTAGGCAATCCACATAAAAAGCAGAAGGGAACAAACACATCAACATATCTTATGCATCTCTTAATTGCACATATTCTATGTCCCTACTTTGTATCTGTAAGTAGCACCTTGGCAAGTGTCAAAATAACTGCATGATAGGCTCCTCTTTGCTATTTTCAGGTGTCTTGCAATAGAGCCATTCAACCCTATCCATGACCCACAATCTAACTGTGTGCCTCTGTCATGATGGGTAGACCCAGAGTGTGCCAGCAGACTTTCTCTACTCCCTCACATTGCATCCATCTGATCACTGCATCTCCTACTTTATCTTATGCTCTTTCCCCCGTTTGTTTTCCCTGTGTGGGATGAACCATGAACTTTTCATAACTCTTGTTATCTCATGCTGTTTTGTCTCGACCTTTCCAGAAGTGGCGGATTTAGCAGCAGCAGCAACAGACATAATTACCAGATTAGCTAGCTCTCCTCAGTAACCCTGCTCTCTGCCCCAAAGCTCCCCTTCCTCCCATGTTCTCTCTCTGGGAGGACAGCGTAGGTTTCTCGTGTCACAAACCAAAGGGCAGGCTCAGGTTTCAGCTGTGGGGCTTGCACATGTGCTGTCTGACTGTGTGTGCAGTGTGTGTGCAGTGTGTGTGCAGTGTGTGCAGTGTGTGCAGTGTGTGTGCAGTGTGTGTGCAGTGTGTGTGCAGTGTGTGTGCATTGCTGCTCCACCCTGATGTCAGCCTGACATACAGTACATACACAGAACAACAAGAACAGTCCTTGACATGATACTGTTTTGTGTTCATTGTCCAGGTGCCAATATTTATTTGACCTAACGCAAAGAAATGTTGTTGAACTGGAGCTTATGGTGATTCATTAGTTTCTTTTGTTACACTTGCAGTCTAGGTATGTACAGTGTTCTTTTTTTCCCTTTGTGACACAGATATCTACATCCATACATCACAGGTACAATTTCCTCACTCCAGCTCACCTGGCTATGAAATCACTACCTTTAATTTCCAGATTGGGTTCACAGTCAGAAATCACTTTAATTTTTAAAGCTTTGGGCTACAATACCCACAACTTGCCCTGGGTTCACACTGGTATTTGCACACTCCTTGCTAGGCCAGTTGTCTGTGTCCATGAGACAGCAGTGGGTTGGCAGACTCTCCCGGGGAGGCCAGGTTGAGCAGAGTGACACAAGATCATCTTACCCTAAGGAAAAGAACATAGATAGCATATTATAAAGAATCATATTTATTTTTTTGGTCTTTTATTTCAGCTGTGGACTGGCTGTTTCATGCAACATGAATTCCAGTGGTATTATCCAGAATTCAGCTGATTTTTTTTTTTTTGTGGTGAGCAGCATTGACTGCCGCCTGTGATTCAGCTTCTCAAAGCTTTGTTTTCCCATGCTTGGTTTTGTGTGTACGTGTGTGTCCCTAAACAGAATAATGGCTTTGACCTTGGATTACAGTGGGTTGTATAAACTCTCCAGGACTGCCTCTGAAGAAAATATTGAAGCCTAAACACATTGAGTTTCTTCCTTCATATATGTTATTATCATATCTGTTTCCTTAATTGCAATGACAATAACCTGGCCTTCCCATTGAAGCTCAATGATAAGAATACTTATAATAATAATATTTATCTTTGCTGGTGGTGTGGTTCTGGGATGGCATCTGAAGGGTAAATCCTAATGACTTCAAAAACCTTACTGATATTTTCTTCTGGTACTGATATGAGTTTGAAATGTATTTATCAATTAGTTGTTTAATTTAACAATTAATAGTCTAAAATAATCGGTAACAAGTTTAAGAATTGATTGTCTCTTTTTATTTCCCTGTTCTTAAATGTGAAGATTTGCTGCTTCTCTTGGTATTACTTTACTGTAATTTGAATATTTGGGGTTTCGAACTGGTGGTCGGTCAAAAGTAAATATTTGCAAGACATTTCATGACATCACTGTTAACAGATTTGTGGTTTGAGTGAAATGTCTGAACCACTATTATATGAATTAGCGTGAAATATGTTACAGGCATCCATTTCCTAAGCAAGATGATCTGTAATTACTTTGGTCATGCTAATGCTTTACCTCTAGTGCCATCATCAGGTTGATGGCCTTTTAGTTTTTGTTTAGATTTCTGAGCAAATTACTTTAAAAAAAAAAAAAAAAAAAAAAAAATTCCCATCAGTCTCTGCTGTATAAACATGTATAAACATTATATTTACTAAATATCCAAATATTAGTGTTGTCATTGAGCTTGTTAGGATGCTAATGTCAGTATTTAGGTCAAACCTAAGTACTGCCTCACAGAGTTGCTAGCACAGCCTGTGGACCTTTATTATTTTTTTAAGATAAACACATATTTGAACTGAAAGAAATGGCATAAAAACTGTATTGAGAGGTATTTAGATACGCAGGGTACCAAAATTTTCTGACAGAATTAGTGCTTTTATCTTATATTGAGAATTTTGTACTTCAGTTGTTTAAATCTCACAGCTGTTGGTTACACATCTGTGCATACCAGGCACAAATATTTTTATTTAGAGCATCATTTTTAAAGTGATGAGTAATTACTGTTAAGACTATCCGAAATTTCACAACAGTTGAGATGTTTTCGAACATCAAAGCCTGCCAGTAAGATGAATGCAGCCCCCCAGCTCAGAGGCCAGTGGGGAGGTTTTCTTATTTTTCATTATCAGCTGAAGCCTTATCAGATGGTCACCCTCTGTGAAATGCCACAGTGCATCAATAATCGGAATAAGCCTGACATGGCCCAGCAGGTTCCACAACGGCAAACACTCCGAGCCTTATCACAGCTGTGAGTGCAGGCTACAGCAGAGAGGCCCTTTTGTCTTTTTTTGTTCTGAGCTGAGCTGCAGAGGGCGGGGGGCCTCCGGAATGGCTGCACCTCACCAGAAGCAGTTTACACAAGCAGAGAAGCCACACAAAAGAAGATGCACGACTTCCAACGACGGCGAGAACCGATGCGGAGATTACATCTTCTCATATCGGAGAGGCTGGAACGACCATGGTGACGGATTGTGGGATTTCTCTCTGTGGTTTCTTTACAGTGCGTGCAGATGATTTACACACAGTATGGCTGCGAGAGAGCAATCAAGGGAAAGGTTTTTATTTGTAGTCGCAGAATCAAGCAGCATTTCACTTGTAACTACATTCTCCTTAGTGACAGCTTACATCTGTTAGTATTAAGTGGTCAGTGTATGGTGATTTGCAGCGTAATAAAAGGGTCTCCACTCGGAAGCTAACGGCCTACAAGAAAATTCCACGCTGCAGCTCATCTGTTCCATCTGTTAGCAGTTTTGCCAAGTAGAGGTCAAAGACTTCGTCTTGGCATAGCCTTTTTAGGTAGCAGCACAGCCAGGCTTTTGAATGAAAAGCCTGAAAGCTGATTAAGTGGTTTGATCCATTTAGCAAGAAAAGCTGTGGATTTTCTGATAAGGGAAGACACAACAGAGGCTGAAAGGAGGATATCCTTGAGTGTTATTTCTTAGCAGGAAATCTATCCAGTCGCTTTATCTTTGCCTTTGTTTTGACGAAACTCACACTGGCACATAAATCAGTTACTGTCAGTAACATCAGAATCACTGCTTCTATGAGGAGTCCAACTCTTTGTTGCAGTGCCACCCTCTGGCCCTTTCTTGTTAGTCCTGCCTTTTCAACATAATCTTTTCCATATGAAACTGATCTTTAATCTTTGCAAGTCTCCCTCTGAGCCAGCAAACTAAGCTGAGGGGAAATCAGGTCACGCTGTCACGAGGAAGAGAAAATGTTTTAAATGATAGTAGCTGTGCACATTTAAATGAGAGAACCGTGTGACCTTACAAAACATAACACATGAGATCTATTTGATTTAGAGAAAATGTGTGACAGGAATAATGGTTCTCTGTCAGAGCAGAAATGCCAGTTCCAGAAGCAGTCCTGGCTGTAAGTAAAGCAGAATTACGAAACAGTGTGGTTCCTTATTGAATCTCAATAATTAATGGCCCTTTCAAGCTTGTTTGAAAGTTGCTGAATGTCTGACTGGCAGTGAGTCATGTGTTCCCTAGGGCTACAGGGGTTGTAACTGACTTGTGAAAGGGTGAAAGGTGACATCAAGCCTCAGGCAGAACATTGGCGAAGCCCTCTTTTAGAATGACTGCAAATATATAAAACTGGAATTGCTACTACACCTATAGCAGCGATCTGTTGTTTTTTTTTTTTGTTTTCTTTTTTAACATATTCCTTCACAAGTCTGTGCACTGCTCACTCTCCAGCCCACATTCAAATGCTGTGTGATAGGACATATCTGATGTGAGTGAGCTTTGGGAAAAGCTGGGATGTTGTTGGACCCCCGCCTAGTTCCTTCCTCTCTCCACACAGCAGGATGTGTGACTAAGCACAAGCTCTCTGGTCTCTCTGGAAAGGCTGCCTGCAGGAAGACAGCAGAACGAAGGCAGTTGCATATTCTCTTTCATGAAGTGTGCATTAACAGAGATTGTGCAAGGCAGTTATGAAGTGTATGGGGTAATCTAAAAGTGGCTTAGTTCAACTAAAGGATTCTGCCTTAGTGTCCTAGTCAAACGCAAGTCTGAACTGCTGAGCCGCTGTAGAGTGTCCGTAGAGTGAAACATGTCCGCTAATTCAAGAGCAATGCGAACATGGAGAGATGATGGGACGATATAAATGTAGATTCTTCCTTTTTATGTTTTACTTGTGAGCAAGGCAATCCCCACTTTTGACCGATTGTTGACTTTCCAACAAATATCTATAAATAAATAGAAGCTCTGGTGTGAAAAATGAATGTGACAAGTGTACAGCTTGAACATGCTGCAACATCACACCAACCACTGTATTTTATTTTTCTTCACCCCAGGACGACATGAGTGACTCCCTGCGAGACTACACTAACCTCCCAGAAGCGGCTCCTCTGCTCACTATCCTGGACATGTCGGCCCGTGCCAAGTACGTTCGTGACGTTGAGGAGATCACGCCAGCTGTAGTGGAGCAATTTGTCAGCGACTTCCTGGCTGAAAAGCTCAAACCAGACCCCATCTAAAGAGGAAGTCCAAATGTAAATTGGACATAATATTTGGGACCCACTCCATCATCGAACCCTGACCTGTTGCTACGCCCCTCACTCTACCCAGCCTCCCACAGTCTCTCCCACTTGTCCCTGACTGTTAGAGAGATGTCTCCCTTTTTACTGACATTTTAACATTTTTTTTTTAGACATGTTCCTCTTTTCATGGAGTCCTCTCTTTCTCCTGTGGTGCCTTGCATTGACTATAGTCCCTACACTAATATATACAGAGATTCTGATTTTTTTTTTTTGTTTTTTGTTTGTTTTTGTTGTCGTTTGTTCACACAATAGCATTTCTAAATAGAGGGAAAAAAGGTAATTACCCAAAGGACCTACTTATTCAACAGATTTTTTTTTTTTTTTTTTTGGCTTTCTTTGCATTTTCTCTGCAAGATTTCTTATTACTTTTGGTTTCTGAACAATGCTGAGAACAAATAAAATGTAATTTCTAATTCACATGTACACTTTAAATGTGCTAAACTTCAGTTGGATGTAGCTGTACACCTTTATGGCCCTATTTAAAGGGAAAAAAAAAAAAACGTGATAGGTGCGCACACAGTAAAGATCACGTTATACTTGCTTGTAACAGACCAATGACTGATGTTTTAAAAGCCCTGTGTCTTGTTGTCTGTGTTATGATGTGAGTTAAAGTCATCTCTAGCCAGTTGTCAATGGATGGTTCTCATCTGTGTCATTATGAGGATTTTCCGTGAAGGTCCCCTAATGAAAAGCCCTAGTTGTTTCTGAAGGCACAAAAATGGCATTTGAGAAATGCTGAATGTGTAAAATCCCTATCTTCTTTTACTTGAGTCATGGCTTCTCACGCCCATTAAAAAATTCACTGGCAAGCACAAAGCTCTGTTCCTGTTAAGTTGTCTCAATAAAGTTAGCTCTTGAATATGTAAAATACATACCATGCATGTTTCTTTGTTTTTTTTTACTCCAGTAAGACTCAAGATGTTACCTTTAATTTAAGAGCTAATATGGATATTTTGTTCATGTGCAAACTAAAGGTGATCTCACACTCTGTACCGTGAAGTCTATTTGAATAGACACTGGCTGCAGATATCAAGTCTTTTCCTTTTTTAAAATAAATATGCCTCAATTGCATGCATCTATCTAAAGGAGGGTCTTAACTTTTGCTCATGCTGGATTGATAAGAGTTTTCATTAGTACCTCAAAAAAATGTAGACTTATGTGTGTGGTAAAAAGGTAAAATATGACATTTGCCATTATTCAGACATTTAGTATCTGTCTGAATATGCACCTTGAACACAAGGTCTGACATTGTAACATTCATCACATTCAACCAATCTGAAGTGAATGCCTCGGATCGATGTAGAAGTTGCAGCACCATGAGATTAAACCCACACAGCAAGGGAGAGAAACTATCACCTATAATGCACAAAACATATTAGAAAATACTTTCAAAGAAGCAGTTTTAAGTCATTGAGATTTCTCTCAAATCAGTCTCTAAAAATTTCCCCTTAAAACCAAAGCTTAAGAGGTTTATTAAAACATCCTCACACACTGTAGTAATGTGCCCTATGTGCTTTCCCTAAATTCAAACTTTTGGGCCTCTTCCACAAATGTGCTGTCATGTTTCAGTGAAGCCATAAATAAAACAAACTATTATATAGATCTGAACAGGGTGTTATTGGAAGCTTATTTTTCTCAAATTAGAAAGTTGCTGTATTTCTCACTATTTACCACACACACTGTTTTGAGACAGGAGTTGCAATTTTCTTTCTTAATGTGAGAGTCCAACAAATATATTAATACTGGATATGGATACTAATACTGGATTTTCTATAAAATCAAATGAAAGATTCAAAACCCCAACACTTCCACAGTCAATTTCATACAGTCCTCTAGCATCTCCCATATTAAAATTATGTAATTTTTAAACTAATGTAAAGATCTGAAACAATCTGATTGGTTGATTGCTTGGTTAGTCAAAGAAAACAAATGATTTTAATAAATTTAATGTTTCAAACGAAATGGCAAACACATGATTGCAGCTTTTCCAGTGTGACAATTTGCTGCTTGTATTTCCCATCTTTGGTAGTACACTGAAAATCATTTGGTTTTGTGTTGATAATTGGACAGAACTTTAAACATCCTTAGGTTCTAAGAAATTCTAATGACCAGCTTTAACTATTTTCTGACATTTTATAGCGGAAATCATCAACCAAGGGAAGTGAATGAGAATCAATTAATGAATAATTCAATAAATAAAACAATTGTTAGCTGCATGAGTAAATATACACTTGGCATAAATTAATCTGACATTAATTCAAACCAACACCTCAAATATCCCTGATTGAAATTCTGTTTTATTATAAGCAAGACAGGGTGTATGCTACATTTTAACTTATTCTTTTCACACTGTGGTAAGGACATTTGATGACATTTGCACATGTTCTCATATTTACACTGGATATTATGAAAACTGTCTCTCAACTTTAGAATTCCTTTTCTTTTCGGATGTTTGCATTATTTTTAACAGCTGTTTCCTGCCCTCAAATAAAAGGATACTTGCTGCCATGGCTGAATTCAAGCTGTCCACATCCGGAACGACAGGTATAAAGAGCCTGTGACCTGCGGTTTTCTCAGCCAGCTGCACTGCTTCTACACTCAGTCCATGTGTCTCTCCACCAATCACAAGAGCCGTGGGACTCTGAGCCCATCTCTCATGGTACAGCATGGTGTCCACTCTAGGGAGTGAAAGTCCCTCATTTTCAGACTCTGAGTCGGACTCAGAATCATATTCCTCATAGCGTATGTTACTGCGATTGGGCTTTGTGCGGACCCAGCCATACTCTCCTGCTTTGGAGGGTTTGTGGGACGCTATCACTTCTGAATCTTCCATTTCTCTACTTCTGTCAATGCCACAGCTGCTGTCAGCTACATGGGTAGTCACGGATTTAGGGAGATGATTTTCGATGTCATCCCAGTCCAGGCTGGGATAGATGGGAAGGCGGAAGTGGGCGCCCATTGCTGCACGCAGAACTTTAGGCTCCCAAGCATCAACGCAACCTGTCAATGAGAAAAATAAAGAAAAACCACAAGCAATGAAACAAAGTCATTTTCAAGAGCTGTTTTTCCCACCTGTAATTGATAACACGAGCATACCCTTGGTGAGCAGTACGTTATGACACCCAGCTGCAGCAGCACATCGCAGCATTGTCCCAAGGTTGCCAGGGTCTCGGATGTTGTCACATATCAGGGACAATGGCAAAGAATGACCTCTGTTTAGGAAGTTGAGCCGTGAGGGGTCCGGTCGAGAAAATATGGCTGCAGAGGAAGAAACAGACTACAGCAATCACACTGGGCTTTAATGCTTCATAATAAACCAAAGCTAAATATTGAACAGTTACCTATTACCCCTTGTGGGGCCACAAGGTCAGACCAGATCTTGATGTCCTCAAACTTGACTTTGACTAATGTGGCCCTCTTCAGCTTGTCTAAGGGCAACTCTCTGAGCCGATCCACCATACTGAAAAACACCATCTGTGGGTTGGCACCAGCATCCAGGGCGTCACAGATCAGACGCCTGCCCTCCAGGAGGATTTTCCCCTGGTGCTCCCGAAACGTTCGGGAACGAGCTACGCTCACTAACCTCCTGCAGGAGAAATTGGAGGAGAGGCAGTTGTAGCAACAGAGTACACAGGCAGTGTTATTATTACTGTTACTGTTTATTATTACTGTTGCATTAATGTGCAAGTATCATTTTGATGTAGCTGGTAAAGGTGGTGATAATATAATTGTGTTGTTCCTGTACAGATGTGACATATCAGGTCCTTTGTTTCTGTGGCTATCACCTACAGACTGTAAAAACCTGTAAAGACTTGGAAATATACAATATACCAGACTGCAATATTGTCCATTTTCATTTTGTATATATATTTTTCTATTTTTAATATATTTTTATTGTAAAACCCTTATTTTTTTCTATTCTGCTCTTATTTTTTTTAGCTTGTGCCTTATCATGCTGTGTAAATTTCCCCACTGTGGGACAAATAAAGTAATAACTTAATCCCCTAGAGGATGATCAATTATTTAATCTGACAAACAGCCAACTGATCCATAAACTAATCTCAGTGTTAGGGTGCTGGTTGGGTGCCTATGGAAATTATGGAGCTGTCATGTATGGCAGGGTGACCAGGGGCCAACACAACCCTCCACTGTTTTCCAAATGATTAACCAATCAGAGATAGTTTCCTTTGAACGCCAGCGGTGTGACTGCTGCCTTCATGTGGGCAAACTCACGCCAGTCGTTTATCTCCAGGAAAAGCCCTCTCGAAACGCACCGCACCCATGGGATCCTGCTCTGTGACAGCGCGCAGAGCGTCAGAGCCTGACCTCCCTTCACTCCTCGCCTTCACACACTCGCTGTTTTCACGGCGCTCCGCCGTCTCCTCCCCCCTCCTCCTGACAGGCCGCTGTGATGGCTCAAGCTGCTGCGGCGGCGGCGGTTTTATGACTTTGTCCGTGTGGTGATCGGGAACCAGCACCCTGACAGGTGTCCTCCTCAGTCCGCGCACATAGCGCTTCTGCTCCAGCACAGCACCGCTTGTCTTTGTAACTACAGCGTTTACCACACGTCTCACGCACGCTGCCATGTTTTTCCCGTTTCTTTTTCTCTTGCGCGAAAGCAACTGCGCACTAACACTACCTAACCCACTTAGCGCCACCCTGTGTACCACAGCTGCTACTGCAGTCACACCTCTGGAATGAATCTGCTTCATTGGTTGTCACTGATAATTCAACCGGTTGGCGATGTAGCACAAAAACATAATCCCATTTTACGATTTCCCTATGTTAACAAAGGTGATGCTGAACTGATAATCTCGCGAGAGAATGCGATAGGTGTCATTGGGTGAGATGGTGGCGATAAAATGGATAAAAATTAAAAATGTAAGTATGGGTGTTGTCTGTTTGGATAATTCGTCTGCTGTTACAAGTGTCCAAATCAGAATAAAAACAAAACATATTAAATGAAATGCAAGTTGCTTTATGGAAACTAGAAAAGAAATGAATCATGGTTAAATTTCTATGAATCCAGTTTAATGTAGGTATTGAGTAAGTAAAGGAGATCTGGCAGGAACAGTGGGATGAGGAGGAGACATGTATATAGAATTCAAAAAGAAGTCTGAAGATAACACATAATGACTGGAAACAGAGAAGAGGAATTAATTATTACAGGACTGAGAGTTGGCCATACTAGGTTAAACAATTCATTATATAGAAGGGGCAAACATCCAACAGGACTCTGTTAAAAATGTTGTTAAAATGAAACTGTACAACATGTTATGTTAACATGTGAAGCTTATAAGGAACAAAGAGAAAGAAATGGTTACATCTATAAATAACTTTAGAAATTAATATACATATATAGATAGAATATTATGAAGTAATTGTTATGAAGTGAAGAAAAACGATACTAGATTTACTAAAACAAGATAAGATTTTAAAAAAAGATAAAGTTTCCTTGAACTCAGTGGATGTCCATATTCCAGCTCAGTGAGTGGCGCTAATTCAAAACAACAAACAACACAAGAAGAAGAAGAAGAAACGCGATTGGGTGAGACCACTAGAGTTGAGCGATAAACGGTGGTTGTTCTTAATTATATAGAAACGCTTTAATTAATAGCAGCTAGTCTGAAATCTAAGAGTTTTAGTTGCACTTGAATATATATATATGCTGTTTGTTCATAATATTATTTTAATATATATATATATATATACCCTTTTTGTCAGCGTATTTTCTTTTCATCGACAGAAAAATCGATCATCAAGGACGTTTAATCGCGCCCCGCACAGTCGTCAGTACAGACAGGACCTGTCAGGATCATGGCTGTGAGACGGGCGCTGCATTTTGTTTTCAAAGTTGGTGACAGGGCCCAAACAGCCAAGTTTTACCGAGATGTTCTGGGCATGAAGGTATTTTTCCGACTTTCTGCTCATTGATCAGCGTCTGTTGATGCCGATCGGCTAACCTCAGTCAATGTTGCGTAACTTTACGTAGCTCATTTGTTTTCTGTCATAAGTGAAACTCCGTTCTTTTAATAATTCATGATCAATGCTGATTGTCTCATCTCTTCTATGTGAGGTTTTACGCCATGAAGAGTTTGAGGAAGGCTGCAAAGCAACATGTAACGGGTAGCTATTATAAATAAACTGGACTTTGTACTCAGAGCTGGGTGTTATGCAGAGCTGTTAATATCTTAATATTGACCATTGCCCTCATCCTACATCCATTCAGGCCCTACGATGGGAAATGGAGCAAGACAATGGTTGGCTTTGGTCCAGAGGATGACCATTTTGTGACTGAACTGACATACAATTATGGCGTGGGAGAGTATCAGCTTGGCAATGACTTCTTGGTGGGTGAAGACTTATTGCTGCTCAGAAGACAACAGCGTATACATGTCACAATAGCCTTGAAAACATATATTGTCTTCCCTGTGTTGACTTTAGGGGCTCACTCTGCAGTCGAGCCAAGCGGTCAGCAACGCTAAACACCAAGGATGGCCTCTTACTAAGGTGGGAGAAGCCCTGTATCTGACCCACGCTCCAGGAGGTTATCCTTTCTACCTGATGGATGAAGAGCAGCCTCCCAATGGTGTGTGTCTGGTTTCATTTCTGTCTTTTGAAAACGTTAGAGTACTTCTTTCTTTATAGGTGTCAAGCACTGTGTAATGGTTTTATCAGCATTAGTGATCATGTGGCCTCTAACCTGTGATGATTTGTTTTCAGACCCTGTGCAGAAGGTTTGTCTCGCTGTGTCAGACCTCCAGAGATCGACCCACTACTGGGCTACCCTCTTGGGAATGAAAGTGATGGAAAGGAATGAGGAAAAGAAAACAGTGCTAATGGGATTTGCAGACACACAAGTGAGTCAACTGTCAACCCAAAAAAAATATCAGTACAGGCTTAGAATTTTCAGAGTCAGATATTGTTATACTGTTATAATGTTTATGTATTTTTGTGTGTAAATGGCTCAGGACTGTATTTTACTGTGTATGCCTTTTATATATTTTTTTCTGTTTGTGCAGTGCAAACTGGAGCTTCATGATATTGGTGGGGCAGTAGATCATGGAACAGCGTTTGGGAGAATGGCATTTTCATGCCCACGGGAACAAGTAAAATATTGTTCTTTTTTCTTTCAGAATTGTTTGTTAACACTGCAGAAACATCATTCATCATTATTGATTATCATCATAAATATAACATACATTATTTACATTCCTCAGCTGCCTGATCTTGAAGCTTTGATGAAAAGGGAAAATCAGAAAATTCTCACTCCATTAGTCAGTCTGGACACTCCTGGAAAGGCTACAGTAGAAGTGGTTATTTTGGCTGACCCAGTAAGTTCATTATCTAAATAATGTTGTAATCATGTGAAATGAGTTCAGTTAGAATTGAAACATTAACTGCATATTAATTGTTTTAGGATGGCCATGAGATTTGCTTTGTAGGAGATGAGGCTTTCAGGCAATTGTCCAAGCTGGACCCCAAAGGAAATGACTTGCTTGATAAGGTTGGTGTTTCTCCAACATTTTACTTTCTACATTAAATATGTAACATGTGTTCAGTATTCACAATCTGTGCTCTTTATGCCTTTAAACTTGTTTGCAGGCTATGGCTGAAGATAAAAGCAACGAGTGGTTTGCCAAGCACAACAGACAGAAAGCTGCTGCATAAGATGAACATCTGGAAAACTGTGCACCATCAAAGTCTTATTAGTTCACATGGTGATGGGATGATGCACACCCGTTGTGTAAATTAGTGTAAATCTTTTTCAACTCAGCCATTCTTGGACAGGCTTTGGGAGATGTGTTTGCCTTTGGGAGCATGCCATGCTGTGCATTTGCATTGACACTACTTTGTAAAAGGACCACTTAATATAATTTGTCCAATTAATATCATTCCTATCAATAACACAGAAATTTGGGGGGAAAATAGATTTAATGAAACTATTCTTCTCCTGAATTTGTGGTAAAAATTTACCTCATTTAGACCACAGTGCAATGTGAGTGATCAATATAAATCAAAATAATAAAGATCTTAATTATAGAGTTCAACATAGGACCACAGTATGAAGTAAACATGCACTATTGCTGATACTCTAGTAAAATAGAACAGAAAAACTTTTCATGTTTTTGCAGCTAATCAAACTACCATCCCAAATACATGGCAGTCTCCCTTGAGCTTTTAACTGTGTGGCTCTGCAGGAGCAGGTTAGAAATCCAGTATTGGGGTGCAACCTTTTGGACTACATGCTGTGGCATTTGTGTTAAATAGGATATCAGAGAGCAGCCTGTTGGCATATAAATTCATGTAATAGCAATAGTGTGATCGTGTCTTGTCCTGGTTAAGACAGCAAAAGGTCGCTCTTCTGCTTGAAATAAACCTTGTCTCTAACTTTGTAAAGCGGTTCCATGTATTGTCTTCTGTGTTCAGTTTAGTGTGTGTGTGTGTTAAAATGAATATTTGCATGGTCACCTCCTTTCCCACTGTCACAGTCAAATGAACAGTAATGTTGACTCTCCCACACAGTTATCTGTCACATGCTCATTTCAGCATTATGCTGTGCAGCAGAGCACAGACGCCCTGGCTGTGTCCGGGTAAGTAAGCTCGATGATTAACCGGAGCTGACGGAAGCCAGAGACGTCTATCGCCCGAGCAGCCACTTCCCCAAACACTGACGCTGTCTCGCAGCTGAGCTAGTCGGGCCGTTAGCATGCTACGCTGTTAGCACAGATTTGCCACCGCTTTTTGGGCGGCGCGGCGGCAAATAACTGTTTAATGCTCGGTTTGGGCTAACGCTAACAACTACCCTTTGGACATGAGTCCTGGCACTGCAGGCGGGTTAGCAGTGAGTACGTGTGAGCAGAGTTGTTACACACACACACACACACACATACACACACTGAGCGGTAAAGTTTAATGTTGGGTGAGTAACTACACGTTAGTTAATTAGCGGTGTTAGCGCTGTGATGCTAGCTGTTACCGTTAGCCTGCTGAAAAACAGAAATTTACGTTTGTGAATTTGCATAGAAAATGTTGCACCGGTCAGTTACGGTAACAGGCAACGTGAAAGGACCAGTGTTTTCAAGCAGCCAGATCTGGCTTTGATTGTACGGTGTGTTAAACTGCAGTGCCTGTCTTCCTCTTTTGCAGCAGCTGATAGCAACTAGAGGAGCAACCAAACCCATGTCCAAGATTTGGGTGTGAACAACTTTAGGACAATGTCTCTCCTGCTGATATTCTTCCTTCTAACTCTGCTCCTTGGGATTGTGTTGTTATGTCTCGTTTTCAGGTATGAAATGTTTGTCTTCCATAGTTTCTACAGTATTTATGATTGTAGACAACACTCATGTACAGTTTACTAGATTTGTCTTAGATGTTTCTTCTCGATCTTCTCTGATTTTCTTTATTTCAGGAATAATTATGCCCAAGAGCTAAGATTTCTGCTTTTGCCTTGCATTTCTAGATGGCTCATATGCACTCTGGCTGTGCGGTTCTTCCAGACTGCACTAAATGCTGATCTAAAGATCAAATCAGTAGGGCTGTTTTCTGTCCAAGGAGTTAGTATCCAGTTTCACCCCCAGCATATTCTGGTAAGACACACTCTCTGTTTACGTGACATATGAAGTGAGCTCATGCAGTCCAGCCACTCTTGTGTCAGCAGTACATGTCTGGATCAGTAATAATCTTAAATGGTTTGTTCACTGTCCTATAATATATCAAAGATATCTTTTTGACATGCTATACCATAATGGTGACTTTTCGTTACGGCAGGAAATTGACAGAATATGGATTTCAAGTAAACTTCTAAACCAGGATCTGCCGTAAGTGTTGAAATTTTGTCGGTAGGATAATCCGTGATCAAATTTTTCAACAGTTCAAGAGATGCAAAACTCTAACATACAGCATACTTATTCCTATATTTAAGACATTCATTGTGTGTGCGTGTGTTTCAGGAGATACTTGGCATTATGTGTGGGTGAAACCCGAGTTAGGTTTGACTTACATGCACCACTGGGTCAACTGGTAAAGAAGAGCCATGGAAAAAAGTCAGGAAGGATTTCAGTCAGTCCCACAATGCTCCGTTTTCTGTCACAAGTAAGGAGCTTCACTCTTCATCAGTCTTCAGCTAAATAAAATTTTAGACACTGTAATTTATTGTTTTATGTTCCCAGTTGCTGTCGTTTCATATCAGCTCAATCAATGTGATGGTGCTGAACCTCGCACTGTCAGAGTCTTTATGGCACATGACTGTCACAGGCATCACTTTGTTGCTTGACCATCAGAGTAAAAGGTAACTATGTCTTTATATCTGTTTGTTGTTTCTGTCTAGAATTGATGTAATTGACAAGAATTGTAAGAACAGGGAAAATGCTATACATACACTTTTATATTTTTTGTAGGTTGGCGTGGGACTTCTCAGTCGGGCAGCTGAGCAGTAAAGTTCTCAAAAGCAGTCAAATGGTCAGTGCATTATTGTGACTAAAATAGGAACTTGTTTTTGTGTGTTTGTGTGCATGTGTGACTAACATGCTTCCCATTGTAGGACATATGTTTGGCTGAAGTGGCTCTGAGCCTGTTGCTGTCTGGGGATGTAAGCCTACCAGACATGAAGCCAGGTTGCCTATACCTCACTGTGAGGACCTTTATAGCAGAGCTGCATGAAGGACTGCTCCTCAGCCAACCCCTGCTCACCCTGTCTCCCTCAAAGAGCATTCATGATACATCAGGTGAGCAAACTCACAGTACAGTCTCTGAAGTAACAAAATGAGTATTACAATCATTTTACAAACTAGGCATGGCAATGATCCTTCAGTTTTGGAATGTTCAATTTACAGTGTCAGCAAATGCTGTTTGGTGACAGATTAAAGTTTCCACGGAAGATATGATGCAAGAGTCTCTCACATAGTGTACTCATAGACACCAGCAGATATTTAAAGAGTTGAGGATATCATGCTTTGCTTTTGTCAGCCTACAGTACCATCTAAAAGGTAGCAAATTTGTATTACACCTATTGTAGGTGTTGTTCTGTTGCAGACATATGTTATATGTTAGACATATGTTATAGATACATATTAAAGATTTTAAAATATGATAACATCATTTCAAGTCAATTTCAAATTGACTTAAAGTGTGTGTCTGTGTCTGTCATTAGCATTTTTTTTTTTCGTATATCAGCAGGTCCGTTTGTGCCACTAAACAACTGAATGAAAAAGTAAAAGTAACTTTTGAACCTAATTTCCAGGATACCTTATATTAGCAGGCACAGTTTGAACAATGAACAAATGTCCTTTCAGATAGCTGATGTTTTAAATAAACTAATAAGTTTAATATAGAGTAGTATACTCTTTAAATAAGCTGCAGCAGTCCTGATATTTTAGCTAATACTAGTTACATATCATTCCGACTGAATAGTGTTAATACCATCTCCTTTCAGAATGTGAAGGCACCGAGTTTATCCAAACTGAAGCTGTGGAATGGTTTCATCAGTTGGTTCCTCATGAGGTCAATGTGGAATTCGATAATACAAATATAACTCTGTCCATGCACAGTCAGAAAAGGTGAGTCAGCATTTCACCGTCAGCTGCATGCGGTTATTGTTTTGCACAGATTTTTCTCCATTAAATTATATATTGACTAAAACATTTTCCTTGTCTCTACAGGCACCTGAACTGGACTCTAAAGTCTTTAAAGGTCTGCTATGGACATGACAGTGAACAGCTTCCTCTGAAAAGCTTTACTCCTGAGCTGAGCTTTCCCCAGAGCAGCCTGGAGCTCCTTCTAGAGGGTGTGTAGATAGCTGGACACCAGACAATGCAGAGAGAGTTGGATGAAGGAAAAAGCTGTGAATAACATGCTCTTGTTTTTGTGTTTGTCTCCGTTTGTTTTCGTTGACAGATGGACTTCTCCTCTCTCAAAGTAGGCAAAGAATCCTTTGTGTGAACACTCTGAAGATAGCCCTGCAGGTAAAGATGGTGCTTGATGGTCACATAGCCTGATAAAGACTTCACAATGTTTTACTTTTTCTTTTATTTCTTGCACATTTAGGTGACATCAATTGACATCTCAGGGTCATTCACAATCAACACATGTATCATCCACTACCGTCACCAGGAGTTCTCCCCTTGGTTCAGTCTGTTTCCTTGGGAACAGCTAATCCACAGAAAGGCAGCACATAGAAAAAGGCAAGTTGCAAATGCCAAACTTAAAAGTTTAGATTGCTTTATGTCATTTCATACTCATATTGGGAGAATTGTAACCTGTGAATCTGTTTTTGTCCTTGTGATTTCACCACTTTTCTTACAATCTCCCACTACAGAGAAAATAATAATCTAGTATCCAGTCCTCTCCATTCGTTTTTTGTTTGCCTCACTCATTCTGTGTTGTTTTTTCATGACCTTATTGTGTTGTGTAGTCCATTAAATTATTTGGCCACTGTCCATTTCTTTAGACACCTCCCTCACCTGGATGCTCCTGTGATGATTACCTCCTCTATTTCCAATGTTAATGTGTCTGTTCAGCTGGGAGACACGACGCCTTTTGCTCTAGGCTTTCTGTCTGCCAATGCAGGTACTGAATAGTGTCTTTCACATACTGCACATATGGGATCTACAGAGAGAAATATATTTAACTTCAAAAACCATGTGATGAGCAGCAGCCCTTAATGCTGTTTTACATCATATGCAATCCTGTGTTACTGAAACAACACATTTTCTTAAGTAAGTCTTGGTTTTTCTTCCCTGGGCAATTGTTTGGTCAGTCTTTTTCAAATTTAGCAAACTAGATTAGATAAGGCCCTTTCATAAAGTGCCCTTTTCAGTGTTACACATTAACCATTAACTTACTTACATACTTTTTACCGTTAACAGCTTTTTATTCAGAATGACTTACATTACTATACTGCAACACATTTCTGTATTATTACTGAAATGTTTTTCATGTCTGTAGAACTGCAGCATCTCCTTGACATTAAAGTTGACAAAGAGAACCCAGAGTCCCAGAATGTGCACCAGCGTGCCTCGATGTCCATGGACAACTTCTGGTGGAGAGTGGGTCAGGGGTCTCATATCCAGCAAGCACCCCACCCTCCGGGTAAACATGTGTGGGGCGAAGCACTAGTTGTAGACTCCCTTAGTCTCCAGGTAGGAACACAAATTGTTTGAGAGATTTTAGAAACTTGTTTTAGTATATTTAATAATTACTTGGATTCCTGTTTGTACTTTAAAAAGATATAGTCACCCAGATTTCAAGGGCACACAGCTCAGAGTGATTTGTATAAAAAGAAAAGAAAAAAAGATTTTGATTTCCTTATTTTGTTTCCAGTGCAAAACACATCTGAACATTCTTTGTACCAAGAAATTTCCTTTATAAGAGGCAACAAAGAAAAAAATATTTTTTAGCAAGTCAATATTTATTGGCATAGTTGGTTGCTGAAGTTCTATGACTTTTATTCTGTCCTTCCATCAGGGGAGTTTCAACCGACCCCACGTGGAGTCAAGTAGCCAGTCTCCGAGCCTGAGCGTGGAGTCCAGTCTGAAAGGGCTTCAGGTGGAGTTTTCAGAGACATGTGCACTTTGTCTGTCTCGCCTGCTGTCCCTCATCTGTGTTCCTCCTGACACTGGGCCACCGCTGTCAGATGTGGCCACAGTGTCTCCCCCTGCTGATGAAACTGCACAGTCCATGTCCACCTCACAGCTGCGCCTGCTGTTCAAACTGGACTGTTGTCTAGAGGATGTTAATATGTTCACAGTCTCTAATCTGGCAGGTAAGAACTCTCATCGTAATGATGTATGCTGCAATATTGTACTTTGCAGGGGCCCATTTAGCCCTAGACCTCTGCTGTCTTGTCCTACACCATAAACAATAACAGATACGTTTGTTAGATTAAAGAAAACAAATGGCCAAAAGTATTGTGATAATACATTTTAAAACCGGTCCAAAGAGATGGCATGAACAGACCTTTTACTTTTAGAAATACCCATTTGCATGCATCTTCATTATGTTGTGGTGCCAAAGACCATAAGATAAACACAGTTCTCTGCTCTGTTGGTCTATCATCCCCTCATTCTTTGTTTACTTGTTCTCTTTAGGAGCCATGTCTTTGCGGATGGACACTGTCGGAGTCCTGAGCTCTGCTGAGAGTTCCAGGCTGTCTCTTCAGGGTGTTAGCTTGTCTGTGGTCAAAATGCTCATGGAGAACATGGAAACATGCTGCCCTGCTTCACAAACTACTAACCCTTTGCTCAAAGTCACCGCCATAGCCTTCTCTTACCATATCACCACCCACACCTTACAGGTAATCAGCATGTGATAAGTTTTATTTCTCTGTATTGAATTTTTGTGTTGATAGTGATAGTGAATCCTAAATAATAAATAGTCATAATTTTAATTAGAAATGGTTGTTCAAATTTTGAGATGATGCAGATTAATCAGACGTCACCAACTTTAATGTTACATTTTTAAATATTAAGCTTATTCTTCACACTCGGTCTGTTGTTTTCTTTTCCTTCAGTTTGTTGACATTCATCTCAGTTGTACACAGGCTGCCACTTGCTCTCACATTTTTTCCCGATGGTAGCAAGATTCAGAAAGCCATTATTTACTGATGGTAATCATTTGCTGATTATGCTAAGCTAAAGACAGCCTCAGGGCTCTTCAGGGAAGAATCAAAGTCTTAGCTAGAATTTGGACAATGTTATCTGTTTTGAGCTTAGCCCAGAGTCAATGGCGAGCATATGCCACATGTCAACTTATGGAAATGGTGATTGCAGCACAAAGATATGCATTTAAGGAAAAATTACCAGACTTTGTGTGCAAATACAGCTATGTTATTTAAAAAGTACTTTTGAAGACCATTTCAGTATTCGGGAAACCAGCATTTGCGTTCTCTTATCCATTCCTAATGTTAAAAGGGTAAGGGAGGTGATTTTCCCACTAAAACTAATAATGGATTTCATCCACTCATTGTAATGTCTGTAAATCCTGACATTGGGTTAGCTGATTCATCTATACCATAGACCTGATGTGGAAGGGCATTAAAATCCTTTGTCAAGGCCTTCAAATGTTCTTAAAAAGTATTACATTTTTAAATAGTGCACAGATACTCTGCAATATTCAGATTTTGTGTGGTTATTTCAGGTTCAGTGTGAAGAGGACCTCACTGTTGATTGGACGCCATCAGATCACATGGTTTTATATCAGCACACGACGGAAGCTCAGGCTTGTTGGTGTATGCTTTATGGAAAGAAAGGAGAGGACAGCCCTGTCAAGCTGACAGAGAGCGGAAGTGAAAGTGCTTCAGGTCAGAGTAGAGGGTTGTGTGTGCGAGTTGAACTGGGCTGTACTCGTTTAACAGCCCATGTTAGTGAGCATAACTATATTCTCCTGCACACAGAAGCCCTCTCCATCTCAAAGCATGTGGGTTCCATGCACTTACGCTCCCCTTCAGTGATCTTCAACTTTGATGGCAACAACATAGTCACATTTAAAGGCCTAGATCTGGAGACACATGACGAGCTAACTGAGATGCAGCTGCACAGAGACAATTTCTCCTTCCTCACCACTCCTCACAATCGTGTCTGGGTTCTCACTTGCCCATCACTGGCAGTGGAATTCCCCTACCAGTACAATTTCTCTAACACCTTTGACATGACCATTAGTGTGCAAAAGTGGCTTAAGACTCTACATCGCTCCCCAAGCCAGGCCTCTGCCATCGAACGTCTGCCTCCTGACCTCGTATTTAAAATTAGCCAGTTCTCTTTTGTCTTCCTTGATGATGTCTTTGAAATCAAACTGCGAGACAACTATGAGCTGATGAAAGATGAGAGTAAAGAAAGCGCAAAGCGCCTGCAGCTTCTGGATAAGAAGGTGGCAGATTTGCGAAAGCAGCATGGAGAACTTCTGCCTGCGAGAAAGATAGAAGAGCTTTATAGTTCATTGGAGAAAAAACACATAGAGATCTATATCCAGCGTTCACGGCGCCTCTATGCAAACACACCCATGAGGAAGTCTCTACTTACATGGACTGTGTCAGACTTGGAGTTGGTGACCCTGGCTGATCAGTCTCTTCATGGGCCTGAGAGGGTGAAAGAGCAGCTGAGGGACATTGATGGGATCAGTCCCTTCCCCAGAGATGGACTCCCTCTGGTGGTCCAGTGGTGCCGTGCAGTCAAGTTTAAACTGGCTGCATTTTTGGGTAACTAAGAATTAACATGTAAAAAAAACAACAAAGGCCTTAAAGTTTAGCCTTGACACAGTGTACACAAAAATGACTAATTTTCATGCTGTCATTGCTTTGTGCTAGTGAGGATTCGGGACTACCCTCGCTACCTGTTTGAGATCCGAGACTGGGAACTGTCAGGGCGTCTGATTGGGACAGAGCAGGATGGACAGGCCAGAGCTCATCGCAAAGAGATTGTACCTCTTGGTCCACCATGGGGAGATGTGACAGTCAATAGGAATATGCCACCTCTGAAGTTCTACTATGATTTCAAATGTGAGTTATGAATATAATAGTTTTGCCTCAGAACAATTCTCCACAATCCTGTCTGTATATATAGATGTTCAGTTTCCCTGAATATCCCATGGTCTATATCCAGCTCTTCTGCATACCTGACATGTCCCATCTTTTGAACAGTGTCCACTTGTGAGCAAAACACAAAATAAAAGCAGAAAAGGCATTGAGTAGAGATAGAAACAAATACTGAATATCCCATATGCAACACAATAACAAAAAAAAAATGTACCTAATATTACAGTCCTAATGTTCTGTAATGTGAGGTTCAACGTTTTAAAATGAATGCCTCACAATAAAATTCTTATAATCTCTTTTTGCAGCTAACATATTTCTCTACACAATTGTCTGGGGGCCATGTTGGGACCCTGCCTGGACATTGATTGGGCAGTCCATTGACCTACTAACCAAACCCACTGTTGATCCCTCACCTACTCTGACCTGGTGGGACAAAAGTCGCCTGCTGCTCCATGGACGCTGGGTCATGGACATTGAACAGGCCAATCTGCATCAGCTAGCTACAGAGGTAAAAATGTAAAAAAGCTGTAATAATGTAACAATCACCACAGTAGTGTAGTACATTCGACTAAATATTTTTTCTTGTCAATGATAATCAAATTGTGTCTTTTAGGTTGCACACAGTTTTTTTGTTTTTTTTTTTGTTTTTGTTTTTTTTAAACAATTTTTGATGTTTTAGTTTTTGTGTAACAGATGTACATGATACCATACATAGATAAGGCTTTGAAATTGTATCATAAGGCTTTGCTTATATTTTTACAGGACCCTTACAACACTACAGAAAACCTGCACTGGGAGTGGAATAAGCTAAACTTTGACTGGAACCCAGGACAGTTTGTTTTTAAAGGGGACTTGGATGTAAATGTCAGGACTGCATCAAAGTAAGTGGAAAACATTAGAGGTAAAATTAGTAGTAACCTATAAATATGAATTATTTATGATACCAATGTCTTTTTTCTATACCAGGTATGATGATATCTGTTTTTTACACCTGCCCAACCTGTGTATGACCCTTGACCTCCAATGGCTTTGCCATGGCAACCCCCATGACCACCATGCTGTAATGCTCTGCTGTGCAGAGAATGTTGCAGACGTGACCTCAGGACAACCTCATGACTCCTACAGAGCCTTCCGCTCTGAGAACCTGAACCTCTCCATCACCATGGACCTTAACCAGCATTGTGGCACAGGTATGTGAGTATCTGCAATTCTTAAAAAGGTGTAAAAGCAATAAATTCAGTTTATGAAAAAACTTCTTAAGTCTTAAATATATCCTTTGCCTGCTGCACACAGTACGAGAAGTTCTACTTACATTTTTGTCTTTTTCTTTGGAGAACTATCCCAGCCCAGAATCCTGCTGTACAGCAGCACTCTACGCTGGATGCAGAACTTCTGGGCCACCTGGACGAGTGTATCTCGTCCAATTTGCAGAGGAAAACTCTTCCACAGCCTCAGGCCCGTGCGCAAAAAGCTGGGTCAGCACTATAAACAGATGTCGTACACAGCTGCCTTCCCACAACTACAAGTAATGTTTTTTTTTTGGTTTTTTTTGTACTGCTCTCTGGCTAAAAATCTGCTTCAAATTTTTTACAAAGAAATTTACATCTGCTGTCATTTGAGCAATGTAGTATGTATTTCTGACATATCAGTTAATAAGAGGTCCCCTGGTTACTTTATCTGTCACTTGTGCAAATTTCTTTCTCTTTCAGGTGCATTACTGGGCTTCATTTGCCCAGCAGAGAGGTATCCAAGTGGAGTGCAACAAAGGCCACGTGTTCACTCGAGGGGTGCAGAGACTAATTCCACAAGGTACAGACTTTAGCATGATACCATCCAAGAAAAAAAAAACCTCATACATAAAGACAGCTTTATTTAGTCTCCCAACCGTACATGGAGTAGTCTGATTATTTTTGATGTGGGTGCATGTCTCTATCTCAGCTGGTACTGTGATGAGGAGGCTGATCTCTGAATGGAATGTGACTCAGATGGTTAGTGAGCTATCTCAGGTGACAGTTCACCTGATGGCGTCCACCTGGGACGAAACGGCTGACCACCAGATCAACACTCAAGTGAATAAGACTCACCTGCTCAGCCTGTCCTCCCTGAGCTACCAGCGCCAGAGCAATCACATGGAGGAGGTAAGAGCCCAGAGCTGCTGGAGTGCAGGCCTGTTTGTCACTGTCAATTGAATAATAATTGAGATCCTTTTAATATTTTTGATAGGAGGTAAACCCGAAGGATGAGACTAATACATCTTACACTCACAAACTACACCTGGTGGACCTCCGTGCTTCCTGGACCACCACTAACAGAAACATAGCATTTGGGCTGTACGACGGTTACAAAAAGGCATCTGTCCTGAAGCGAAATCTCTCCACTGAAGCTCTAAAGGGTCTGAGGATCGACACACAGCTACAGACAAAGAAGCTCAAACGCTCTCCTTCCAGCTACTCTCCCACCACAGCCCCTCCCATGTCAACTATGCCCACTGTCAGTCGAACAGAAAAAAGTCAAAATGAAGGTGAGGATATTGTTTGAATAAGATTTTTAAAATAGAGTCTTTTAATATCTGTTCATTTCTTACTCTTCTCATTTGTTCTATAGGAACATCAATGCTCCAGAAACTAATTGAGGAAACAGACAAGTTTGTGGTGTTTTCAGAGGAGGACGCGGGTGTCAGTGACCAGCTGTGTGGTATTGCAGCCTGTCAGACCGATGATGTTTATAACCGCAACTGGTTTATTGAGTTGGTCAACTGTCAGGTACCTGACAAAGCACCTTTGTGTTTTACATGTTTATTTTTCCATGCGTTGCGTTTCCGTGTTGTGTAAAGTTCCTGTAAATTCCCAGTTAAGGATAATATGCTCAGCTACGGAAAAATCCAGTATTGTGACTACAACATCTAGTAAAACCTGATGAAACCTTGTCACTCTCTGGATGAACTGAAAAATTCTTAAAAAGTTTCTATCTTTGAGGATTGATATTTTGACCCAGACCTACTTTAAGGAATGCAGTTTGATTTTTCTGAGTGGCCTAATGTTTCAGTCCTTCACTGTTTCTGTTGACCCAGATGATGCTGCGTGGCACAGAGACAGCAGGCTGTGTACTGGTGTCTGCCGCAAAGGCTCAGCTGCTGCAGTGTGAGCACCACCCAGCCTGGTATAATGACACCCTGAAGCAGAAAACCACATGGACCTGTCTGCTGGATGGCATGCAGTACTTTGCTACCATGGAGCCCAACCCGTCTGAGCATGAGGACAGGCAGTTGTGGCTGGAGGTATGCACAGCTCTCACACGTTTTGCAGGCTTGGATGGGACAGAATGTGTCTTTAAACTGGCTCAAATTAGTATATGTTCTAAGGAAGGCAAGTGTGCTGATATACAGTCGTGCATTCTTTAATGTGTTAGCCCATATTTATTTAATGTCCTTTATTATTAAACAGTCACTTCAGTGCCTGAATTGGAATTTTAATTTCCCATTTTACCCCTGAATGAGTGCAAAGCTTTCCCTTTGTTTGTTATACTAAAAAAATTCTTTCAAACGTTAACATGTCCTTTTGACTTATATTAAATAGAGATAAAAGTTTTGTTTTTTTTAATCTAATATTTTATGAAGGGATGAGAATGAGAGCTTTAGTAAATTTCTAGGTGGTTTAATAAAGTAAAAATATCATAGGGAGGAAGTTATTGATTTTCGAATGGTATGACACTGTTTCAAAACCAATTATACTATACCAGCACTGAGCCTTTACAGTAATTCACCCATGCGATTTGTTTCTTACTGTATTATGATGTGTTCAGGTGAAAAACATAGAGGAACACAGGCAGCGTAACCTGGACTCTGTGCTGGAACTGATGGAGAGTGGCCAGGCTGTGGGAGGAATGGTTAGCACCACTACAGGTGTGGCGCTCCTTGCCGTAAACTAATTATTTTTCCTTACCACATATTATGCAGAACACACCACGCTGCCTCTACAGCTGTTAAATACCTGCCTGAATGTACAAATAACTGGTCTTGTGCACTGTATGTTAAAAAATACAGTAAATAAATACCATTGTGTCTTTGATGCCTTACAATGTCCTTGGCATATTAATTATTTTGAGTATATACCAATACATTGATTCCAATTTACTGAACTATTATTACAACCAGTTTTCTTTTCCTATAACTTTAGACTGGAATCAGCCCGCCCAAGTGAATGAGGCACAGCAAGTGCAGCGTATCATATCGCGTTGTAGCTGCCGAATGCACTACATCAGCTACAGTCATGACATCAACCCAGAGCTGGCCACACAGATCAAACCACCAGAGCTGAGGAATAACCATGAGAAGGAAGACCTGCTGAAAAAGCAGGCTGGTATGTATACATAGAGACTGTGTATCTTGCAGCTGCACACAGTTAAGGAAGAAATGCATCATGTTTTTGCAGTGTGATATTCCATACCACATGCTTGTAAATCATGTACAAATAATGGCAATGTGATTATAATTTTCCCTAAGTAGCTGTGTTTGAGCTTTAAAGGGTGTTACTTTACTATTTGTCCAGGGGCAGTAGATACCTTCACCCTCATTCACCATGATCTTGAGATATCCACTAACCCTGTTCAGTATGCCATGATCCTGGACATAGTCAATAACCTGCTGCTACACGTGGAGCCCAGACGCAAGGTAGGCTGCAACGTCAACTGCCTAATGGTCCAGATTCCCACAAGATTATCATGTCTCTACCACTGATTCATCTTTGACTATCCTATCATTTTAAATCTTCTGGCATGTCCAGGAGCACAGTGAAAAAAAACAGAGAGTGCGTTTCCAGCTGGAAATTTCTAGTAACCCAGAGGAGCAACGCAGCAGCATCTTACACCTGCAGGAGGCAGTCAGGCAGCATCTTGCTCAGATTAGACGTCTTGAGAAACAGATCTACTCCAACATCAGGGTGAGTGAAACAGTCTCTTACCCAGGTAGAATTCACTCTGGGTAAGGGACTGGGTAAGGGACATCTGAAGAAGTAATACTTCTTCAGATGTAAGTATATGTTAACGGTCCATCTGAAGAAGTATTACTTCTTCAGATGGACCGTTAACATATACTTATTTCTGGAAGTATATGTTAACATTGGTAGGTTAAATAATGAGAGTGCTTTGTCTGTGATGTTTTCAAGAGAGTGACATTTCTGCATTTGGAAGAAAAAATGTGAATAAGCAAAACAAATGGGTAAATTTGTGATTTATCATGTAACAGGCACAAACCGAGGAACTGAGCATTGAAGAATTGATGGAGATCAACGCAAGACTGCAGAACCAGCTAAACCAAGAGAAAAATGACATGCAGATGAAGAGTGAAGAGCTCAACATTCTCATCAGGTCTCAGCACTGACATATGCCTGGTATTGACAAAACGTGGCACACTGGTAAAATAAATATATCCTCTTCCTATCCAGGTGTTTCAAAGACTTCCAGTTGCAGCGAGCAAATAAGCTGGAGCTGCGGAAGCCCCCAGAGGATGTGAGTGTGGTGAGGAGAACAGAGATCTACTTTGCCCAGGCCCGCTGGTGTTTGACTGAAGAGGACGGACAGCTTGGTATCGCTGAACTGGAGCTGAAGAGATTCATGTACAGCAAGGTAGGCACAGCTACAACATTGTGGAGTTTAGACAGCCACACAGTTTAGACTCAAGTCAGTGGGATTAGATTTTTTTTTTTTATTCCTGATTGTCTAATGTTATTCTTATTCAATGCGGGATGATAAATGTTAAACCCTCTGAATACTTTTGTCCCCACAGCTGAACAAGTCCGATGACACAGCAGAGCATCTTTTGGAGCTTGGATGGTTCACAATGAACAACCTGCTGCCCAATGCAGCATACAAGGTAATTCAGTTCATATTTGGCTACTTAGATTTTTCAGACATTTCTCTGTCTGCATTTTGTCGCTGCCCCTTTACAATTGTAATTACACCAATGACAAACATCTTTTTGAAAGCTGTGCTGAGGAAAATTGTGCTGTTGCAATGAATTGTATTAAAGTTTACAGGTGTATCTAATAAAGTGGCCACTTATTGTTCAGATGTGCTCATAAATTTACATACTTTTGGCACAATTTGAGAAACACTGGCTATTTTTAAAAGATCACACAGAGAACCTTTCTTTGTAAGAGAAGAGGTCTGATAATAAAGTAGTAATCTTTAGTAATTGTCATTATGATTTTAAAAAGCAGACACAGTTATATATCCACTGCATATCCAGTTATATTTTCCAAAAAATGGCCAATTCTGAATAAGTGGTACCAGGGGTATGTAAATTTATGAGCACAACTGTGTATTAAGCTATTGTAAAATGCAGTGTTTACGCACGCTTATGACTCTCTGCCTGGTTTCCTCTGTGCAGCGTGTGAGGGTATGTATACAACAGTGAAAAGACCTTGATGTCTGTGTTGACTCCATCTTGTTTGTCCAGAGGGGATCCCACAGTGGCTCTGCACAGCTTCATATTCAGTGTGTGCATGCACAATTAAGGATTCATTAATGCATGCTTGACCAAGGAGTTATTACATTTACACTTGAAGCCTTATAGTGTTTTCCATACCCTGCTCATATCAGGAATTGTTTGTGCTGTTCATTGTTTTCACAATGACATGAAGTGGGATTTTACAGGGACAGGCACTAGAGCTCTTGCTAATGAAAGTAAAATCAAATTCATTTTTATCCTACAGGTCGTACTTCGTCCTCAGAGTAACTGCCAGTCAGGACGCCAGTTTGCTTTGCGCATCTTCAGTAAAGTGCGCCCCCCTGTGGGAGGAATTTCTGTGAAGGAGCACTTTGAGGTGAGGATTATCATCCTTCACCACTTTGAAACATGTAGATTGTGTTTTATTAGACATTTTTCCCATAACAATTGTTTTTGTCATCAGGTGAATGTGGTGCCTCTCACCATCCAGCTGATGTACCAGTTCTTCAAAAGAATGATGGGATTTTTTTTCCCAGGACGAAACGTTGAGGAGGAGGAAGTCACTGATGAGGAGGATAAGTTCAGATTGGTTACCACTGGTATGTTCTTGTCAATAGTGGAAATATGACTACAGTAAAATGAGAAGCACTTTGTCTCTAATCTCTGTGTCACCACCAGCTTGGAATCTATACCAACTAACTGATCGATAATAGTTTCCATTTTCACTGCCAGACGTGTGCATGGTGTTGTATTACCTATTACTGTGTTGTGTCATCCCTCTGAACTATTAAAAGACTCTGACACTGTGGATGTGACCTTGAGAGGTGTGTGTGTGTGTGTGTGTGTGTGTGTGTGTGTGTGTGTGCGCGAGATATGCGTATGCGAGAGAAAGACAGACTCAGTGGGAGTGTGAGGTTTAGGGTGCAGAGTCACCCAGAGGCCACAGTGCTGATGCTGACATGGTCTGTGTCACAGGTATCCCTGTCAAGCCTCGGCAGACATCAGAAGACACCATGGGTGCTATGGGACCCAGCAAAGGTGTCACCCAGGGACTGAATCGCACTACCGGGGTCAGGAGGTCGTTCAGGAAACCTCCAGAGGTATTCATGTTTTCTGGGTTGTTTACTGCTATGACTAGCAAAAGAAAAAACTTTACTTTTAGCTGTTTTAGAGGCACAGTACACAGAATAAAATCACTGGCAATGTTAGTCAGTAATGGAAACTACTATTATGCTATTATTGTTTTTCACTAAAGCATTTTACCCTTTTCTTCCACCAGCATCCTGTTGATGACATTGATAAAATGAAGGAGCGAGCAGCTATGAACAACTCCTTCATCTATATCAAGATTCCCCAAGTCCCCTTGTGTGTCAGCTATAAGGTGGGTACTGACCTCTGGTGCTTATGGTTATCTATACATATTTTTCATTACCAGTGGATCTTATTCATAGTGATGGACCCATGTACACCAGTCTGTTCATCTCGTAGGTCTAAGAGCTTGTTCTCAGTTTGTTTAGATCTTACTCCCAGACTCATCACTTCACATGCCAGCGTTGTTTAAGACAATCTAAAAGTTTCATTAGTCTACTAATGTTTTCCTGTGAAATACCTGCCTTCCTTAGGGAGAAAAGAGTAGTGTGGACTGGAAGGACCTGAACCTGGTTCTGCCCTGTTTGGAATACCATAACAATACCTGGACGTGGCTTGACTTTGCCATGGCGGTGAAAAGGGACAGCCGGAAAGCACTTGTAGCACAGGTACACAACATTTGACTTCAAGTTCTCTTACCAAAATTTCACCACATCATAAAGGTAAGCTGCTGTTTAAGGTAGAGGCCTTGATGGGGTGTGCTCTTAAATATTACATGACTATAGTCTGCTGTCTTTTGAAATGAGTCGATTGTGCAAATGAAAGTTATTTCTTCAGTTTGCTTTCACTTGTTTTGATTTATTTACAGTTACTATGAATGGCTAGGGGCAGAAAAAAATTAACTTTGCACTCTTGTTGTTAGATGATCAAAGAGAAGCTGCGTCTGAAGCCAGCTTCAGGCTCAGACCTGCGGGGCAAGGTGTCTGAAGGGAAGTCAGACAACAGCCTGCAGCAACAGGAGGAAGATGAGAAGGCACGGCTCCTCATCGGCCTCAGCAGTGCAGACAAAACGACCAGCAAGAAGAGTATCTTCAGTCGACGCAAGTGAATCAGCAAACACATGCTTTCAGCCAGAGCCTGAGCATGGGGAAAAAGCAGACTGGAAATTGTCAGAATAACAGTCCGGCTTAGTGAATCATGGTGAAAAAATGGAGATGGAGCATATCAAATATTATATGAGCCTGCTGAATTTAAAGAGACATTCTGGAGGGATTTCTTTTTTTATTGTTTTTTTTTTTTTTTTTTTTTTTTTCTTGACTCCTGATGTGAATTTACACCGAAAATTCCTGCAGGGATTTCACACTGTTCCAGGATCACCAGGGTGCCAGTTTGACCACATATCTATTACCTTCTTCATTAGTGTGCCATTCAAATTTCACACTGCATTTCAAACACTCTGCAACTTAAATAACCATCACTTAGATTGCATTGAGCATAGCAAGGAAGATTGACAGGATGTAGGTAGTTCTTCTTCACTGTTACTGTTTCCACTGCTTCTGTAAATGCAACATCTGGAGCACCTTTTCCTGCTGGCTCAGGAACACACTGTGTCAGAGACCGTCTGCTACAGTAAATAAGACTTCATTTGAACGCACCTTCAATGCTGTCAGCTGTAAAAAAAAACAAAACAAATGTTATAAAAAAATCTATCAGTATGTTTTATTAATTAAGGCTTATAGAAATTGTATCTGGCTGTATGACTGTCACTCTGACAGGAAGGCCTTCTCCCATAAAGATGCTATTTTATTTGTCCTCTAAATGCGCCTTGCATCCCTCAGCTATAGCTGTTTCACTTGTACCTCACCTCAGTGCAATATCAGCAAAAAAAACAAACAAACATTTGCATATGTTGTGTAATGTGGCACACTGTTCGATGGTTATCGTGGCAAAACCCTTCATGGCTGAGTGTATGTTTTGTAATATTAACACTAAGGCACTTTTTATTCAAAGTATTTTGATATTTTTGTAACCACACTTTGGTTTCTGTTCAGTTAAGGCTCTTATTTCAGCTACGTTTGTATTAAGAAGAGAAATAGCCCCGATCCCTTGGATTCAGCGGATCATATCACAAAAGCAGACGTGTTCCCATTTCTACTAGCTCTGTGACTTTATTGTTTTATCTCTCAATAAATGTGCTGCGCTCGCTCATTGCTGCTTTTGCTTAGGGTCATTGTGCAGAATGAAAGGGGAGGGAGGGGGGGTCAGTGTGTCGCAGAGGGCTGATCGGTGATTAATGTGACGGATCTAACTGGAGCGGAACGGGGCGCCCCTCGTCCTGGAGGACTCCGCTCCGAGCACGTTTCTCTCAGCGCCCAGAAACACACGGACACGTGGATGTAACGCGCCGTAGCGGTCCAGTCCGGACTCTGTGACCGGAGCAACTCGGGACGCGGCTGGAAGAGCCGAGTTTGGTGCTTTTTACGCTTTAATCTGCGTGTAACAGTCCCAGAGGATGCGATGGGCAGCGAAGTCAGTAAAAGCAGGACGGTGAGTAAAAAGTAGGTTCAGTTATTGACATGTTGACACCATGGATGTCTGGGATCAGACGTGAGTTCAAGAGATAAAATGCAGGTGATAAAAAAACGAGGTTAAACGGCGGATCTTGTCTTAGACATTGGGGTTTTGCGTTTCATTGCAGGACCACAAACAATTCTGATACTTTGAGGATTTTTAAACGAGGGCGTAAACACACGGGTTTCTGGCGATGCTCAACGACTTTCGGCGTCTTTCTGCAGTCAAGTAGTGATCTGATCAAGAAGAAAACCTGTCCACAGCCTTGTCAGAAATAGCCTGTCGATATTGATTAGTTAAAGGCCGGGGGGACCTTCTTTCAGACCTGCAGCATGAGGCCGAACAGATAAAGTCCTTCTAAAGTGCATGAAATTCATTTGTAACTGCGGATTAACATTTACACCTGCAGACCTTTTGGGCTTGTTGTAAAGGGCAGAACCCTTGTTCATGGTTTACATTATTGTATTGTATTATTAATTTCGATAGAGGCTCATAGCATCATGGGTTTGCAGCTGTAAATATCATTATGAATTTTGCTCCAGATTTCTAAAGAAGTGTAAATTATTAAAATTACAGTAATTACAGTTTATGGCCTCTGTATAAATGACACCCGGTGTGTTCATGCAGTGCAGTGTGAAGAAAAACTGTGTAAAGGCTTATTTGCAGATATTTCATTAACCTCTGTAATTGTAGTACACATTTGTTATTAGATACAATACTTGTTTCTGAAATGTAACAGAGCTCTATACACAGTAGTATAAATTTAAATTAAAAGTGCGTGAGTTGAGAGAATGTCATTATTTACATCCTGTCACTGAGCTAAGCTTTGATTTTTTTATGTTTTTTTTTTTTTTTTTCCATCTAAACACAGAGAGAGGCACCAGGGGCCCCACGTCGACTCAGCCATGGCTTCCTCTCAAACATGGGGGTCTGCATCGCTCACAGACTCCGACACTCAGCTGTATTTTCTCAGCCCGTGGGCCCAGATCGCGGACTGCCAGAGGACAGCGCTGAGACTTCAGGGTCTGAAGAGGCTCCTCCAGCTCTCATCGCTTCCTTTCTGCCTGAGTTCCCAAACCGCACATTTCCTAAACAAGACCATTTCCAGGTAATTCAGACCACGATGCATTTCTGCAGATAAGAAGAAAAGTAGTGGAAATGCTGAGATAACCGTACTGCACTGTGGTCACAGGTCCAGGGCTTCATAGCTAAAGGCTCATATGGACCCATATGGAAAGTGAAGGACATTTGCAAAGAGAAAACATATGCTGTTAAGGTTAGTCCACCCATACTAATCTGAACCTTTACCACATTATTTATGAACGTACAGGAATTTCTGTGTAATTGTGCGAGCGTCATTGTTGTGTAGGTTCTACCAAAGTCAGAGATCTTGAAGCATGGAGTGCTGGAGCAGTCCAAAGAGGAAGTCATCATCCAGGTATATCACAGCCTAACTTTCTCATCTGTCAGACGTGAAATCTGCAACGATTACTACATCAAAAAGAATAAATAAAAAAGACATTTTTGCAGATAATATATAGCTGCAGTGAGGAGAGATATCACTGCCAGATATTATGTTTGGTTTGGAGTTCCAAAGAGGAAATGCTTCTTTTTCACTGAAGAGCATTTTTCTGAAAAAAAAAAAAAAAAAAAAGATACCTAAACAATGTTGCAGTTTAAAGGTTCTCACACTTTTACATGGTATCAACTGGATTATAGGAAACCTCCTGTCCATCTGTCGCTGTTGTTCACTGTGCGTGTGTCGACTGTTGCTTTGCAGCGGCAGCTCAAACACCCATTTATCCACAATCTGCAGGACTGCTGGCAGACGCAGCACCATCTCTTCATTAGTGAGTTAATAAATAGGAACGATGGCACGGTTTGACCCTCTTCCACCCTCTGCTGCCCTTATTCTTTTGTGCTTATAAGAACCCCCCCCCCCCCGGTCTCATAGTGAGGTTCTGTCTAACTGCTGCACCCCAGTTTGATTACAGTTCTTCCATCAGGTCCTGGATGTTGAAGGGACACACTGCCATCTAATGAGTTTGCTGGATGAAGTTCATTGTGGCTGCAGCAGTTATTTTACTAAACATAATCGTAACTTGATATCTAAACTTTGTTTGTTTGTTTTTTTAAAATTAAGATTACTAGTGTTGCAAAAAGCTTTTCAATATGGTTTTAAAAACTCAGCAAACAGAAGCGTAAGAAGCATGCATGTTTTTGACTTGGTTCGGTCTCATTCCTTACCTCTTCCTTTCCCCAGCAACAGTGAGTCGAGCAAAGCTTTATTTTTTTATTTGTTTATTTCTGATATTTGATTTTTGGATGGTGCTTACCTGCATTAACTCAGTAGTGTCTGCGTCCTGTCCTCTGCAGTGTGTGACTACTGCGGCATTGGAGACTTGTACACTTACTGGTTACTGAAGGGAAAGTTTGAGGAGGATGAGGTTCGGGTCTTTGCTGCAGAGCTGGGCAGTGCTCTGGGTTAGTGGTAATCAGACATTCGCTACATACAGTGTATGGCTTGGCTTTGTGTGTTAGCTGTCACTGATGAAGACATCTTCCTTTAGTTGTAAAAGTGCTTGCATATGTGATTTGTGTATTCTTTATGTTATTTTTAGGTTTCCTACATGACCTGGGGATCATACATAGAGATGTAAAGGTATATTTTTGCTATGTAATCTATTCTGGCTGATAAGACACAGTTACATCTTCTATTTATGATGTTAGACCATGGCTGGATGAATCTACTAGGGGTTTCAGTGCAAAAATGTGTATTCATGTCAGTTGGTTGAGTGACAGAAAATTAAGCAGCACAATTTTAGATACTTGTCTAACTAGAAGTACATTTTAAGTCACTGGCACCATTTGCTCATGTTCTGTGTCTATATCATAGTAAAATAAACATTTGGGGATTCTGTCTATTGGTTTGACTTAAAAACCTTTGAATATGGCAAGATTGGTTTCTACTAATGCTCGGTGTATAAATATAAAGGTATAAATTCCTAATTAATCACATTATATAAACCCATATAACATGGAGTAAATGGGTGTCCAGGGGACCAAGACCCCGTTCCCACTTTGCCAATTTGGTGATCCACTCTCACTTTGTATGATAATAATTTCACTGTTTCTTTTCAGATGGAGAACATCCTTTTGAGTGATCAAGGTACTGTTATATTTTTGACTTGTGGCCTCTATAAATGAGCATTTGGAGAGTCTGTGGTCACTGGAATAGATTCAATTATTTAACTTCACTAATCGTCAGAGGTGAGACTAGTTCAGTCTCCCATGACAAATAACAAAAGAGACCCAAGTCACACAGGTCAGACTGCAGAGAGCATATGAAAGACAAACTGCCACAACAACTTAGTCTCACATCATTTAGAAATCCAACCAAAAAAATGGGCTTGTGAATATACAGACAGCGTCTCGAGGTCCTTCAGCTTTGCTGCCTGTTTTGCCGTCCTTCAGGTCACCTCCGTTTGTCTGACTTTGGACTCTCACACCGCCTGAATAGAGGAGGACAAGCATTTACCATATGCGGGACGATCCAGTACATGGGTGAGAGCTGGGTCTCATGAATGAAATGTATTTCTCAAGGGAATGTTCTCACTTGAAGGAAACAGTCATCTGTTTTTTTTTTTAACCCTGTGACTGTATTGAGGCCCTGAGCCTGTCTCACTGCATCATCATTAGAGCCCCACCTGTGCTTTGCTCCCCTTAGATTCAGCTGACACTGAACACGTGATGTGCTTCTGGTTCTCTAAACAAGGCCTCTTCTTTAACATTTGTTTCCCTGCAGTTTTTAATTTCTGCATTACATTGATCTGCCTAGTTGAGTTTTTGCATCATTCTTTTTTCCTATCTGTCTGAGCAGCTCCTGAAGTTCTGAGTGGGGGTCCATATAACCATGCTGCCGACTGGTGGTCCCTTGGCATTATGCTGTTCTCACTGGTGGCAGGAGAGGTGAGGACTATCAGCAATATGTGTGGTGTTATTTCATGTGATTTTTCATACATGTTCCTGAGCATTTTTTTTTTTCTCTGCACCTAGTTTCCGGTACCTGCAGAGCCGGACCACAGTACCATGCTGAAAAAGGTCAGAGATTTCCCTTACAAGCTGCCCAACACCTTCAGCTCTGCTCTGCTCTTACTGCTCACTGAGGTTTGTAAATGTGATTCTCCCCTCTCCAACTTACACGCTGTGATCCTTTTGGATGAACCTTTCTCTGTTCCTCTCTTTATTGATGCAGCTTTTGTGCAAGAACCCAGTGAACCGGCTTCGTAATCTGGAGTCTTTCCAGATGCAGGCCTTTTTTCGTGGCACTTCATTTGACCCACACATTCTCCAGAAGACACCTGTTGGATTCATCCTCGAGCTCAGGGCCCATCCTGACTGGACAGCCAAATCGATGAGAGGCCTTTCACTGGACTACTTTGATAACTTTGATTGTGATAAAATCCTCCATTCCCCCTCAGTTCCCTCTGAGCTGTCTTCTGCTGTGGCCGGTGTGAGCCTGAGTCGAGCTACAGAGCAGACCTAAAAGGCGAACTGTGTTTCTGTGCCTGAACGCTAACACTGGGTGGAAATGAGAAGCCCTGCAGTTGATTGCGGTTATTTCTCGATAATTTCCACTGTATGAAGGGGGCCGGGCAGTGGAGAAAATGCCTGCAGTGCTCATTTGCATAATTGATTGGTCAAACCAACAACCAAGATTTCCAAGTGAGAGAGAGGGAAAGAAACTGCCTCAGTTTATGGACATTACTAGCCCATTTAAGTGTCATTCAAGGGAGATTTTGTTAAATTCTGTCCCTGCATTGTCAATCAGTTCAGCTGCTAAATTCTAACAGAGCGTCTTGTGCTTGTTAAAGCAACACAGTCACTTGTGTTGTAGTAAAAGGGTTGCCACTTACGTTTACCTAGAAATGTGTGAATGTATAGATTCTGAGTTCATTCTTCTCAGTATTATTCATTATTCTTTCATTTTATTCTGTTTGATGACAGAATGGGAAGCAGATATCCAAAATACTGCTGTGTAATTAATAGACCAGACACAGGTGTAGGAGTGATGTCTCATTTGAAACCTTTTATTATTTGTCAGTCTTATGTAACCCATCATCTGTTTATTAAAAAATCATACATAAGCAACCTGTGGTAGATATACAGATTATGTTTGATGCTTCTGTGTAATATCTATGGTGGGTATAGTCATTTAGTTCAAGAAGGTGTGATAGAAAGTGTTTAGTTATTTCATTGTGTTATTTACTGTAGGCTGCATGTGTACGAAGTCACTTATCTACCTGAAGGAATAATAGTGGATGTGATCTGCCATCCTGTGCTGCAAACCAGTATAATAAGATTAAACATTACATTAAACCCATCCTGCCTCCCATGTTCTTACTGATATTCTGAGTAATACCTCCTGAACTCATCTATGCAGTACTTGGGCAGGCCAGTGGGTTGACATGTGCCCCTCAGTTGTCAATATCCCCCTCACTTTCCTGCAAATGAGTTCTAATTTCAGCCACACTGTGTGGCAGTTTTGTTGCTGCTGGTATATAATGAAGCATCATTAAGGGCCTTCTTTAAATGTCATTCTCATTATTCATCTTTATCATCATTTATTTTTCTTTTTTCCAGTACTGACATTCTATTGAAACCTCAGATCTAAGGTCTGATTTTTAAATCATTTTGATTTTGGTAGTTGTCTATAGGCGTCTTTTATTTTCTTCCATTGTCAGATGTACCTGTGGTTTTTGTCTGAGTATTACCTTTGTTACCAAAAGTGCTTCTTCATCATTTAGTATCCATCTGTCTGAGTGATGTGTCATGTTAAATGCTAAAAGTAAGCTCGACATGGCTGGCATTTTCTGAGCAGAGAGACCATTTTCCCCATTTTCCCATCTTCTCAGCTCAGGAAAGTCGGTTATGTAACCTGATCACCCACTTTCTCAAAATGTGTTTGAGTCTAATTATTGTTTCCAAAGTTCAGAAGCGTTTGTACATCTCTCCTCTATAGAATCTTTTTAGAAGCAGTCAGTTGTGTTGTGTTACTGTATATCCATGATGAATCTAACAGCAGGTTAATATTATTTTTTTCTGAAACTTATTATGTAAATACATCACCTGCTTCCAGTGTCCTTTTTTTTTTTTACTTTACCTGCAGCTTTCTCCATTTCTGTGAAGGATTACATAGCCATGACATACAGTCAAGCCCAAAATTATTCATACCCCGGCAAATTCTGACTTAAAGTTACGTTTATTCACATGCCACTTTTTGTTCAAATGTAAATAAAAAATGAGTAATAATTTTTTCCACAATGATGCCTCTTGCACATCGTCTTATTTTCTTCTGGGAGACGCCTGTGTCATTTCTAATCAAGAAAAAACTTGCTGGTTGAATAAAACTAAGTCAGAATGTGCCAGAGGTATGAATAATTTCAGGCATGACTGTATGTAAATATACTCATTACACTAAAATAACATACAGTAAGTGCAGAGCATTAAAGATCACTGTTGACCATGGAGAACTTGTTTGACAAGCTCTTGGAACTAAAGCCACAATGGGTGAGAGATCTCAGTGTCAATGTTAGTTGGATTGCACTGAGTCTTACTAGATTTTAAACCTGCAGCACTGCAGTTTGCAGTTATTTGATAACTGCAAATGCTCTAGTTTTAAAAAAATGTAGATCTGGGTAGGAACACATATTAGGGGTTTTGTTTCTTCAGGTTTAAAACCTAATGCTGCTCTAAAGGATCATTGCAGGTATTTAACCATCACTAATCAAACCTTTAAAGACCAGATTTGTCTTAATCTAATGGCATATTTAACAGGCTATTCTGTAGGATCAGCAGGGCCAGTGTTTAGTAAATTACTCCTGTTTGAAATCAGTTGTCGTATGAATGATGTACCTGGATATGTTACAGCCAACTTTCAGCCTCGGTTTGACCTATTTAGCCATTGAGGACAACCTTAATAGGATGGAAAATTGAGGACTAGATAAAGTATCATCATTAAATGTTTTTAATTAGGTAACAGAGAAAAAAAAAAGAAGAGTGTCCCGACGGAGGCGGCCACATATAATTGCTGTACTCCTTAAAGTCATAAAATAATAACTCCTGAATGGTAGTGCACCAGCTTCTCCTCCCCCTGCTTTCTGACACTGAATTCCCTCTCAGGCCCTTGTCTTAGGCAGGTCTGCGGTGTCTGAGTTGTGGCTGTATAGTGGCAGGCAGTCCAGTGACCCATATCTAGTTTCTGAGGCACACTGACCCACAATAACGACAAGAGGAGTCCCCCTGAATTGCCAGAGAGGAATCCCACTAGTCTAGTCTAACCGAATAGTAACATTACATAAGAGAACACACATCAGAAAAAAGACAGGGCCACAGACTGAAAGCAACACAAAATATTAGTTTTATAGTTGATCATTTCTGCATCTTCTAGGCTTTTAGCTGAGCTCTGTGGCTTTTCTCTGAGGGCCCCCCTGACCAGTTGGGCTTCTGCATGATAGATCAAGGCGAAAACATTTAAAATTCCTTTTTTAAAATAGAAATGATTTAAGTGACCTCATTTTTATTAAATGTAGGCCATATCAGTCTTCATTTATGTTGACTGGAAACTGAAAATGATATCTATTTATGAAATGTTCCGTCACATTCTTTACAGTTTAAAGCTGACACTGACTTCATGAATTGCTCTGAGATTTAAACATCCCTGTGAGTTTTAGGGTGAAGAGCAAATTATCAGGAGACTTGAACCATTCCTCAGGGCACATTTTTACTAATTAGAATAAAAATAGCACACCACAGGAGTATGGTTACACTCTTAAATTAGGCTGTTACAGGGGGTAAAAGGTTCCGAGTGGGAACCAGAATAGTTTATAAAAAATATCATAGATGTAAAACTTGTAAATATGCAAAATGTTGAGCCAATTAAATTTATTTGCTTAACGCTGCATATATCAAAGCACTGGATTGAGTTTGCTATTACAAAGCTACTGACAAAACGTGAAAACTGCCATATCAGAGAGGAAAAAGAAGCAGCCTAATAACAAAAGAAGTCCCTATATTAAAATAGAATAATGATTCATCAGGATTTAAAAATTTTTATGGGCCAAATGTGGGTGTAGAAGCCCCGCCCAGGGGTGTTGACTTATGAGATGTGACACACTTGAGCTCCATACAAACTAGAGCCGACTGGGAGCTTCTGTCAGTGTTCATCACATCAGTGGACCAGACACTTGGTTTCCAGGTAAGAGTTTCCACTTCTCACCTCAACTATTTATTTTCTTTTAACAATACAGGCTGGTATCACAGACTTTTATTTGCAATAGTAAGTATTTAAAATGGGCTTTATATTTGATCTAATTTAAATTTACAGTTAAGATGCTGATGTCTATATGTTTTTACCTGCTCTACAACATTATTATTAACACCATTAAAAATATTCAACCCATTGTACTTTTTTTTTTTTTTTTTTTTTGCTATTTCCCTGCTTTTACGTGTTGGTGTAACATGTGAATTTCATTTTGAGGACCAATAACCAAATTCTTTAGATTTACTTTCATAGACTCTGAGTGGACTGAGAGTATTTATTAAAATTAAATGAATTTAAATTTAAACTTTACTGTCCATTATCAATTCAAAGTCTTACTGTTAGTGTATGTACCAAAGCACCTGCATGGGATTCTGTGTTTGTGGAACCATATCTTTGCAGATACATCAGCTATATAAATCAACTATTTATGGAAACCAGGTTGTTTCTACCATCATAATAAGACCATGAAATGGCTCTATGACAACTGATGGCATTTTCTGTCTTGACAAATTTAATAGGGGGATTGCATCTGTTGTTTTTAGCTAATCTGTGAATAATAGAATCTTAAGTTCACATCTTCGATCAAAGTCTGTAGGACAATCAGTCACTCAGGATGACGCACCAGTTCCCTACACTCTCCGAGGCGCAGAAGAGGGAGCTATATGAGACTGCTCTACGCATAGTTTCTCCAGGGAAGGGCATCCTGGCTGCAGATGAGTCTGTGGGTCTGTATACAGTTCATGGACTTTCTTTCTTTCTGTGGGCACATGGAGTGCATTTATTTTGCACTGCAATAACAATCAGTCCAAAGGGTTCACAGTTGCATGCACATCCTGTACAATGTGTCAACTGCAGGCAGCATGGCCAAGCGGCTGGCCCAGGTTGGAGTGGAGAACACAGAGGAGAACCGCAGACAGTACCGGCAGATCCTTTTCAGTGCAGATGACCGCATCAACAGCTGCATTGGAGGGGTCATCTTCTTCCATGAGACGCTGTACCAGCACTCTGATAATGGCGTACCCTTTGTCAAGATGATCAGGGACAGGGGTATCCTGGTTGGCATCAAGGTGTGACACTTTAATCCTTTATTATATAAATGCCTGAGTATCAAATTGTCCCACACATTGTATTAGTAGGTGCAATGCATTCTGGGCTGATTCTTAGTTGTTTTTGTATTTAGGTACTTAACGTGGTTGCAACCTCTCTATTCCCTATCCCTCAGGTTGACAAAGGTGTTGTCCCTCTGGCAGGAACGTGCGGAGAAACCACCACACAAGGTCAGACACATCCACCCTTTAACTGCTGAAATGAACTATTTCTTCCATTCAAATTCACATCGCAAGACAATATATAGATTTTGCCAACCTCTTCCACAGGTCTGGATGGATTGGCAGAGCGCTGTATGCAGTATAAAAAGGATGGAGCCAGCTTCGCAAAGTGGCGCTGTGTTCTCAAAATCAGTGACACTAATCCATCTCAACTGGCTATTACAGAAAATGCAAACGTTCTTGCACGCTACTCTAGTATCTGCCAGCAGGTCAGGCTATAATATGATATAGCTTCTCTACACCTTTTTGTGATGTTATGTGTTTGTATCATTTTAGAACAGATAATATTTACTTTTTGTGCCATGCAGCACGGCATTGTGCCCATCATAGAGCCAGAGATTCTGCCTGATGGAGATCATGACCTGAAACGTTGCCAGTATGTCACTCAGAAGGTGGGTTTCTTTTCTACCACATACTACATGAGCGTGGGTGGATATGTGACATTGTTACTTCAGACTTACAAAGTGTAACAGAGAGGAAGGGAGGAAGAACTTTCTGTGAGAACCAACGTGGAGCGTCTTGCCTAAAACTATGAATGACCTGCAGGTCCTGGCTGCTGTGTACAAAGCCATGTCAGACCACCATGTGTACCTGGAAGGCACTCTCCTCAAACCCAACATGGTCACGCCTGGACACAGCTGTCCAACCAAGTACAGCCCAGAGGAGGTTGCTATGGCAACTCTCACCGTGTTACGCCGCACTGTTCCCCCAGCAGTCCCCGGTAGGCCAAAACACTGTCGTGTCTTGAGATGATTTTACACAGATATGTATGAAATCAAGAGAAAGTAAAATGACCTGAGTTTTCTGTTCACTGCAGGAGTGGCTTTTCTCTCAGGCGGCCAGAGTGAAGAGGAGGCCTCTCTCCACCTCAACGCCATCAACAACTGCCCTCTGGCCAAGCCCTGGATCCTGACGTTCTCCTTTGGCCGAGCCCTGCAGGCATCTGCACTCAGAGCCTGGAGAGGACATAAAGAGAACGAGAAAGCTGCCACTGAGCAGTTCATCAAGAGAGCAGAGGTACTTTAAACTCTTACTTACTGCAGCTAAATCACAGTGTGATTCTCTACCACAGAAAAGTGTTGGTTTCTTATTATGCGTTTCTCCGCTTGTTTAATATCCTCTCTATCCACAGGTGAACAGTCTGGCATGTCAGGGCAAATACACCAGTGGCGATAACTATGGTGAAGCTGGCCAACGCATCTTCGGTTCTTGTCATGCATATTGAATATTATAGAGTCACATTTTAAATTGCCATTCTGTTCTTGCATTACCATAAGAACTGTAATTTAGATACTTAGATAATGTTGGAATATTGATACTCACGATGGTCTTATTTGAAAACAACAGACAGCATGTTTTCTTGCCTTGAAAACTGAGGACAATCAGAACATGGCCTTGGATATTTACAGTATATTGAATGAAAGGTGTTTGCTTTACTTTTGTTATGGATGTGCAGTACGCTCTTGCGACAGGATTATAACTAAAACATTAAAGACCTGCATTCACTGCTCAGTATCACCAATCTTAAATTGCCATGTGCTGTTAGTGAATAAAAATTTGGCTGCAGAGAAATGACATTAGTTTATGCCATCACACACTTAACTAAAAATAGTAAATATAAGCGATAAAGTTCCCAATGTGTTATGTAGAGGTACATTTAAGTACTGCAATGTTTCTGTGTGTATGTGACTGGCTGGATTTGTGTAGTTTTGTGAAATTGTGCACAAATAGAAATATTTTCTAAAAATTAGCTTGAAGCTAATTTTCATGTGTTGTCTGAAGGGCAGAAAGTAGAATCAACACAGTAAAATACAACACAATGAGATTTTATGGGGGTAATCCCTGTCAATAGTACCCGCTGTCTGATAGTATGGTAACTGAAGTTTAAATGAATGTAAGTGTTTAAGCAATAAAACTCTGACCTGATTGAGTCTGGTTTAACATTTTATTTTATTAAGATTTATGGAATCATCTACTGTTGTGTATATTGGTTAACATGATCATTCAAAGTAAATGGTGGCCTACCTCAATTTTCAGGTTTCTCACTTATCTGAATATGAGGTCCAAAGTATGAGAATGCTATAGTTAAAGAGGCATTTTATTACATGAAATTCTGATGTTTCCTATGCTGTAGTTTTGGCTAATTTTGTCCTTTTGTCACCATAAATTACATGTGCATTACAAATGTGTTACAACCTTACACCTTTTCAGGAAACTCATCATTTTTTCATTTGCTCCTTCTTTAATATTTAGAGTAACTACCAGAATACAGGTGAAAAATAGGCTTATTTAAACTGCGATTCAAAAAGATCACTGGGTAGAGGGAAATAAAAGTAGTGTGCCAGTGCAAAAATACTTCAAAACTAATTTAAAATACTTTAAATGCCTACCTGCTGGGTAGCCTGACCTATGATAATATTTATTTTGTGATGACTTTCTTTTAATGAATCTGTAAAATAATTAGTAACTAAAGCTTTTAAATAGACCTTTCTCTGAAATGTAATTGAGTAGAAGCAGAAAGTAGCATTTTATTTGATGAAAAGAGAAGATGCAGTTTTATTGATCAGATTAAATCTATACCACTTCTGACCATATTTATATTAAACCCCCTTATAGACTGGCGACAACATCCTGCATAAAACTGCATAATAAATCACCTTTGTAGCTTCAGCATGTGCCGTTATTCCACATAAAAGCTGTAAATAGAAAATAGAATGGTTGCAACTGAAAATGTATTGAATATTTTAATGTGGCTCATAAAATAGTGTCTGTTTGAATTTCATTGTAAAATCTATTGTTCTGTGATTAAATGTGACAATGGAAGCTTTCCAGTCCAACATTTCTCACTTCTTAAACACATTTATTTTATTTTAACTATATATTAACCTATCTACATGTTATAAGACCATTCAGAAACAGAAGTGCTTATTATAAAATGGAAAATTCCCTCAATTACAACAAAAATATCATGTGTTGTACTGATATTTGCCAGATGGTGGAACACTACAGTAGGCCAAAACTATTCCATAGCATCACACAGAAAGAAAAGGTTTATTGAAACTGTTGGACTACTCCTGATTTGAATTTTCTTTAAACAATCGCTGTAAATGTATAGACTGCTTTATGACAATAGGTGTCCTGTTGCACCAGGACTAAGTGATTCATACCACAAATGTGACTAAATTGACTGTAGATAAAATGTTAAAACAATAGTGATGGTGCTAAGACTATATCACCTATCACAGTAAAATATGACACTTTAAAATAAAGTATAGTTTTTTTATTAGGAGACTATTAAATTACAAGGACCTTGTGCTTTTGTTGGAGAGAACTAAAGAGGTAAAGTCATCTTAGTAGACAATGCTGTTTTAGTTACAAGAATTATTTAATGATCTTTTTTTTTTTTTACCCGGCTGATAATCAAAGAAACTATTTGTTATCAATGCACATGGTCTATTGGCGGACTATTTTCTAAGGCGCATGTGTCAGTTTGGGCTGTAGAGCTTCCGGTGTTTATCAAAGCCTCGGTAAAGAAGCGCGGGTCCGAGGGGAAAGTAGGAGCCGTGGTCCTTTTGTTGATCGGATAGTATTGTGCAGATTGTGCTATTAATCGGCTGGTTTTGACGTTTATTTGTAGCCTTTGTGACTGACGCGTTGAGGCGCAGGGCATCTACTCTGGTGTGACTCCGCCAGCCGTTGAACCGTCCAGCAACAAAGCGTTAGTTTCGTTAGCAGCGATGTCGGGTGTTGTGCGAGGCCCCGCTGGGAACAACGATTGCCGAATTTACGTGGGGAACCTGCCTCCTGATATTCGTACAAAAGATGTGGAAGACGTGTTCTACAAATACGGAACGATTCGAGATATTGACCTGAAGAACCGGAGAGGGGGGCCGCCTTTCGCCTTTATTGAATTCGAAGACCCGAGGTAAGATGCTAGCTAACGGCTAACGTTAGCATGCTAGGCCCCGGGCAGCGCCATTGTGCGGCTAACTAAGCTAGCACTGAGCTCACGGGTTCACGCTGCTCCACGGCTGTCTGTGCCCCTTTCTCTCGGTGAAACGCTTCTCTTTTCCAATATGCTTCACTCGTTGTTTGCTCCAAGAACAACACGCCACCCTTATGTTAGCTCTGCGGTCTGAATGTTCTGTTTGGACAAACATCGCTTTGTTTCGGGCTTGTATGTGAGTTGGTGGAGTCATAGCGGTAAGACTGGTGGTATCATGTTTATTCGGCAGGAACCCGCTTTCTTTACAAAGACTGCAAGCAAATATTTGCATTTAGCTAACATTAAGCGATGTAAAGCCGGATTAGTCAGGCAGACACCGCCGGCTAACATGGCTGACGCCGATCGCGGCTTCATTTTCTCTGCGTGTTTCTGGCAGAGCTCGCTGCCCTCCATGTGCTGATATTTCTGTGCCGTTTTGTTAACAGGGATGCCGATGATGCCGTCTATGGACGCGATGGTTATGACTATGACGGCTACAGGCTGCGTGTGGAGTTCCCTCGGAGCGGCAGGGGCTCCAGAGGCGGTTTTGGTGGGATCGGTGGAGCTCCCAGAGGCAGATACGGGCCTCCATCCAGACGCTCCGAGTACAGGGTCGTCGTGTCGGGTAAGCACGCAAACAGGTGGACTGGTCTGAGGCGTTATTTTGTTTGTATGGTGAACACATCTTTTGAGTCTTACTTTAGGAGCAAATGTGCAACGAACTATTAACAGCCCAACTTTTAGTGCAGGTTAACTTGCCTCACTGTTGGCCACCATGTTTACTTTGAACCAATGCAGCGAGGTCTAATTGCATTTTATATGTTACCATTGGAATAGCTTTATATGTAAGACTGAGGAAGGCAATACAACTATTTTATTAGTATCTATTAAAATGTGACTGTCTTTTGATAATAAAGTAGGACTTTATTTTAGTAGTTTGAGTTTGTTAGTTACCCCTATCCTGATCTTAAAGAAGCACCTGATAAGTATGTCAATATTTAACTATATATGACAGACATGTCTTAAGCAGAATGCAGATTAAGTACTCTGGTACTATTAAGTAATGCCACTGTGTCACTTATGGTATTAAAATGCAGTTCATAAAAAATTAAAAGAAACTTCGACCTGTGTTTCAGGGCTCCCTCAGAGCGGTAGCTGGCAAGACCTGAAGGACCACATGCGCGAGGCTGGCGATGTGTGCTATGCTGATGTTTACAGAGACGGAACTGGAGTCGTAGAATTTGTGCGCAAAGAAGACATGACCTATGCTGTTCGAAAGCTGGACAACACCAAATTCCGCTCACATGAGGTATGTGTACTGATTTGATTAACTGTCATGGATAGTATTTCGTTGCTATGGGGAGGTGAGTACTTCAAGGAATACTAGATATTTGAAGCCCACATGGCCTTCAGTGACATTTATTGTATATCCCACCATAGGCAGGAATGTTGTCTTTTCAACGTCAAGTTCTCTTGTGTTCGCCAGGGAGAGACTGCTTACATTCGTGTGAAATTAGACGGTCCCCGCAGCCCAAGTTACGGAAGATCACGCTCCCGCAGCCGTGGCAGCCGGAGCAGGAGCCGCAGTCGCAGCGCCAGCCGCAGCCGCAGCAATTCCCGTGGTCGTGGCAGAGGATCGCCCCGCTACTCGCCTCGTCACAGCCGTTCTCGCTCCCGTTCCTAAGCCGTTCTTCCACCATTGTTTTGCCCTTTTGATGTATATCCTCCTGTTTTTACCTCTAAGTTTCTCCGGATGTCAACTATTGGAATTTTAATTTTTGCATTTCATGTCCTGATGTCCTTGTGGATGATCTTGGTATGTAGATGTACCCCTTCCACCCTTTTCCCACTCTCTCCAGCTGCTTTGTCCTTTTTTCATCCCCCTCTTTCCTTCCCCCTGTCCTCCCAATTTTTACAACATGAATTGTGCTGTGTTAACTTCAAAAATGTTGAGTTGTTATATCCTGCACTCAATGTTTTTGCAAGTACTGAAATTTGAGTTGGTTTTTTGTTTTGTTTAGTTTTTTGTTTTTGTTTTTTTTTTTTTTTTTAAAAAAAAAGGTTTTCTGATTGGGTATATGGGATGGGCTGCTTGGACAGGAAGCCCATTGCTTAACTGTATTTTACCCTTGTGTCTTCCTTTAGACATCTGAAGAGAAGGATTAAAGTGATTTGGAATAAAACCATTGTGGAGCACATTTCATTTGTATGGTCAGGATAGGACATCTAATTGAGGAGCAATCAGGTCGAGGCAATGGTATGCTTCCTATTCCATAAATTGAACGTTTTGATGGGTTGCCATGTTATGCATGTCATATTTAATAAAGCCATACATGCTGTACTTTGTTATATATATATACAATTTTTAACATGCTACTCTGACCTGTGACAGAATGAGCAGTGCTATATCAAGTGTTGTGATGTAAGTGTAACATCTTCGCTGTCATTTGTAAAAATCGAAATCACTACTTTGATGCAATAGCATCCCATTTATAAATGTCCTCAAATGGTTTGACATCAGGGCGTGATAGTTTTGTGCTCAGTGGCATTTTTTTTTCTTTAACATGAGTGCTCAACATGGAAAAACTAGGCCCAAAAATATTGACATTTTATTCTAACGGTCTGCCTCTGGTTTTCTTCCTGGTATTTCAAGGTTTTGATTGGAGGAGTGGCTCAGTGGATCCCAATCCTTGGAGCTGGATGAGTGGATCGATTTAGGGAAGGGATAGGCAAGGATGGATGCTCGGAACGGGATCAGTTTTCCAGGATTCAGATGAGTTGATTTCAGAACTAAGTAACGGGGAGTTCCAGAGCAACTTCATTTTCTATTACGCCCTCCCCCTGGCTAAAGTTTTTTCAGTGGTAATTATTTTACAAGAAAACCAAACTGAGGACCAGGAAGTTGGATCAAAGGATGGAATCGTAGATGCCTGGTATGAAGGGGTTAAAAATTTGGGGAGTTTGGAGGGGGTTTACTTGGGAGTAGTTTCTATGTTTTTATTTTGCTTAATCTTACTTTCTCTTAGCATTTTCAATAAAAACACTTTCAAAAAAGATACTTTAGTTTGTTTTTATTTGAAACATAAACCCAAATATCACTAAATGAGCTCATAGTGCGCATGCAAATCATTTATAAATTAAGCTATAACCCACCACATTGATTTATAAGCAGACTTTGGAAGTAAAGCGGGGCTGATTGTAAAGAAGCCACAATTCTGACACGCAGCCTGATCCTGGTTACCTGCAGCCAGGGCCTCTTGTCCTCTCAGGCCACAGTAGGTGGCGTGTGCTGTGAATGATGCATTATGGGATGAAATAAGATGCCGGCAGACAGAAGCTGCAGAAAAACGCTCACGACGTACGGGGGGCTGCGGCCCAGCCAATGGCAGGGTGCAGCATGCGGCAGAGGGGCGGGGAGCAGCTGGAGAGAGCACAGCAGAGAGAGACAACCATCCTTACATGCTTATTGTGTAAATCTTTAAAAAGCAATTAGCCGCAGAATAACCTAAACCTCCTCCCGCCTGCCTCGGTCAACTACATCATTTTTGGAAAGAAGTGTTCTCAGGCGCCTCACGGAGAGGTGAGTTGTAGAATTTTCTTATGTGGAAAACATTGACTTGACATATTTCTCATTTGGCTTTCCTTTATGCTTTATGTCCTAATTCATTGGGCCGTGTTGACACTGGTTACTAGCGGGTGATCTGAGCACATAGCTCTGGATAGTCCTGGTTGCAGGACCTGCGTTCATCGTAAAGTGATTTTGCTAAGTAATCTAACTCCACCTGTATCAAGTTTCGCAGTCAATCCATGCAGCGCTCAAGTGGTCGACTGGTTAACATAATGTGCGCAGACACACACACACACACACACACACACACACAGCCTAAGTTGTGATGGTGAGGGTAACCGATGAACAAAATGGACATGTTTCGGCGTGTGATTGATGTTTGCAATGATCCGGCTGGCCTAAACCACCCCCGTCACCACGTGCGCTGCTCTTCTCAGTGCGGTACGTCCGAGTGAACGTGCTTCTCTCTTCTTCAGCAGGCATCATCATCATCATCCTCAACCATGACTGACAGGAAAGCTGTGATCAAGAACGCAGACATGTCCGAGGACATGCAGCAGGACGCCGTGGACTGTGCCACCCAGGCCATGGAGAAGTACAACATAGAGAAGGACATAGCTGCCTTCATCAAGAAGGTGAGGCGGCACGGATGGATCCAGATCTGTCAGCTCTCATCGCTGGAATGATTTGCAAATCCAGAGGCTTTTTATTCTCTGAGCTATTTTTAGTCGTATTTGTGGAGAGGAGGCACTTGTGAGCAGGGCCGTAGACAGGATATTTTATGACTGAGGTCGTGAGGCCTCGAGTGCCCCCCCCCCTTTTTCCAAACTCACATATTTTGTCTACACCCATTTCAGAAAGGTCTAAATCAATCAAACGTTTTTAGTATATGGCCTTTAGTGGAGTTAGACTATTGCTTTACTGACATCTCACAAGCCTGCAACAAGACACAACAAATATCAGCCTGTAAAGTTTTGAGAATAATGTAAATAAAAGCTAAAAATAATAGGAAGAAACACAATGAATGAATGAACCAGTATAAATATCTGAACATTTAAAGCAAGAGGAAAGGAATGAAAATTGAATATTTTTTTAACATCAAAATTCAAAGTAAAGGGCAAGAGTTTATTTATACAAAACAGTTGCTGATCATTTATTTAATCAACCTTTGCTAGTTTTTTTTTTTTTTTTTTTTTTTAAGTGAGAATCTGATGCTTTTCTTTATCCTATAATATGATAGACTTAATCAGTTCATGTTATTGATTATTGATGAAATAAAATAAGCAGTGTGAAGATTTCACTTTAGGTTCCACAAAATTATCATAAACATTTTCTATTATTTGTGGCATTTTGTAACTCAAGTCTGAGTGTTAAGGAAACTAAAAGTTAGTGGCAGATATTACTTCAGTCTTTTCAAAGGTAGCTATGGCCTTTGTCATGATTTGTAAGGCAGGCTTTGTGGATTGCCACCACTGGTTTCTGATTTTGATGCGGTATTTATTACATTTTATGCTTTTGACATTTTTTTTTTTTTTTTTTATCAGGAGTTTGACAAAAAGTATAACCCCACCTGGCACTGCATCGTCGGGAGGAACTTTGGCAGCTACGTGACCCATGAGACAAAGCATTTCATTTACTTCTACTTGGGCCAAGTCGCCATCTTGCTCTTCAAGTCTGGCTGAGAGGTTTCTGATGGGTGTTGAGGAGTTCTTCTCCCTGAGCCTACGTCGGAAATGTACTGGTGGCTGACGTCTCCCACACACTAATAACATACCATAACAATGCAAAACCGGCCGTGCGCAATTGCATGGACTAAACACTATTTAATATGTATGTTACAGTAAGTTTAATTTTTGATAGTTGCCATTTTGAAATGCAACACAAGTAGTTTTTGTTGATGCTGTTGAATTCTAGGTTGTTAAAGATTTCAACGGGGCCCTTGATTGTATAATAAAGGAAAGCTGTAGAATGTAGTGGTGCATCTGCTTTCCTTCACAAGTGGTGTTGCCAGACTGTTATGAGACTCCATCTGTCAGGGTAGACGGTCATCACCGGTTTTAACAGTTCATTATCACGAATTTTTAACACCTGATCATGAAAGATAGTTGGTCAATCGGGCAAATGTGTCAGGATTTTTCTCACGTTACTTCACAGCAAGAGCATACTTTAACCTGACAGCATGATTTCAGTTCGTTTTTCCTCTCTTAATGATTACAATGAATTGTGTTGTCTGGAGATATGTGTGTGTATATACAAACATTTTATTGTTTGAAATTTGGGTTTAAGACAAATCCCCAAGAAAAGTGAAACGGATATTTTGGACCTTAATACAAGCCAGTGCAAGCGTTCCCAGGGCCGTTTAGTTTGTCAGTGCATACGTTTTCACTGTGAAGAACACTAGAGCAGGTAAAGCTCATCTACTTAGACCTTGGCCTGTAATGCTCAAGACTGGTTACCAAAATCTCCCAACTCACCTACCTATATTTCAGTCTTCTAGTCCTGTGCTTCTGCATGTTTGGAGGATAATAACCACAGCTGCTTTAACTGTCATGAAAACACACAAAAGCTCACCTTGGAGCTATATCATTTGCGTTATTTCACTTTTGAGTTTGTAGATATTGGACTGGGCTGTTGTGCGTCTTGTTTTGTGTCTTGTATTTGCCATAAGACAGCATCGGGAACGTGATTTAGAAAACTACATCTGCATCTACAAGGCTACCAATACCCCTGAGTTTCAGATGGTTGTGTTGTCTTATGTAACTTGTGATACTTTCAAGGTTCATTAAGTTGCATTACACCCCCCCCTCTCTCCTGGCAACCTTATTTTTTTGCATTGCCAGTTATACAGCCAGGCATGCAGAAAAGATGAACTTGTTGTTGTCCTCTTTTAGCAGCTACAATCAGATGTACCTCTTGTCTAGCACACGGATGTGGGTTTTCATTTTGTCATGTCAGTATAATTAGTTTGAAATGGCAATGCACAATGGGTTTTTTTTTTTTTTTTTGGGAGAGCAGGTTGGACAGATTTAGTCTTGAGTTGGATAACACCACACATTTCTTGCTGTACATAAAGACCCGAGTGTTTACTCAGTTGCTCTCTCCCACATTCCAGCCGTGAGTGACGTGTATCTCTCAAGTGTTTAGCTTGGATTGTTTTCAAGGGACGTCTTCCTAACTATTGTCAATGTAAACTGATTTAGTATCGTTCTCCTCTGGCATGTATTTTTGCTGTATATATGTAGGAGCCGTTCCAATGCTGTTAAAATTGACACAAAATGTGTGCCTGTCATTGCTCTCAACTGTAACTGGCTTGAGTACAATTGCACTTCATTAGAATAATCTAGTAGGTTGCTACAGAACCAAAATCGTATAAACTCAATAAAATAAAAATTAATTGTTGACTTAATTACACTGTGGCCTATTTGTGCTGAAACCATTTGGCTGAATAGCTGATTGACCAGAAATACATATACCTAATCCTGTCTCCTACAAATGACATTGTTTATGTTTTTATGTACAATGGAACTGTAACAACAAATATGTTTTATGTAGTTGTACGATGCACACAACTGTCAGATGAGACATCCACAGTCTTGCTTAGGCAACGACAGCCGTTTGGTGAAGGCTAAGGAAAGACCTTGCTTAAATGTAAACAAATGGGTTGTGTCTGAAATCACTGTGGGTGATGTATTTAACCAGATTACAGTCTTTGCCCTAACCTTAATCAAGTACAAAACATAACCATAACAAAGTTTAATAGGGCATTAGTGCAAGTTTTATTGTCAGTCAGATGTATTTGCAACATGGCAAAATAAATAAGACTATGTCTCAAAATGTCAAACCTTTATGGGGTTTTGTAAGTCCTCTTAAATAGCTGCCATTGTTCTTAACAGCAGTTATGGTAATTCCATCCATCCATTATCTATACCTAATTAGGGTCACAGGGATCTGCTAGAGACTATCCCAGCTCTCTTTGGGTGAAAGGCAGGGGTACCCCCTGGACAGGTTAGTTATGGTAATTTCAGGTGCTAATTCATAGCTTAACAGAGGCTATGTGAGTGATTAAGATGGGTACAATCAGGTAACCAACTTTGTATTATCAGACATGCAGAGATATTTGAAGTTGGCCAGCAGTATCCACCACAGGCTACTGGTGTTACTACATCATGTAATGCAATAGCAGGAACGTTGTATGTATGTATGTATTCACCTGAGCCAGAGTGATTTTATTGCTAACAAGTTCACCTGTATTTAAAGATGGAAGATTGGCTTAACTATATCAAAAGTTACATAAATTAAGTTCTTTATAAACCAAAACTATTAATTCATTTCTTTGCACCAAACGAGGATTTGCTGATTGCAGTTTGAATATCTTTGTATTTTGGATTGTTGCATAACTGTTACCCCGTATATCAGACTTTTCTTCAGGCTGTCTCCGGCACCTTTTATATGATAATGTGACCACTATATTTCAGTCATTACACACTGTAAAAGAAAATATATGCACAGCATATATATCCGATATTTGATTATTCACCATAGTAATCTTTTTCATTAGGAAAGTATTTAAATATCCTTGAATTTCAATAAAATATCCCCAAATTTCAATACACATAAATATTAAATAGCCAAACACATTCCAAAAATATGTTATTAGAAATTAGATTTCACATTGTTCAATAAATTGGTCCTTTTACTCTCAACTACCCACTGAAAATAAAATCTGTCTCATTCAATACATTTAGTGTAATCCGTTTTATAGGTAATACAAAACCCTCATTTCATTAAATCGAAAAGGTCCATTCATATGTTTTAATAATTTCATACATCTCTCTGTCTTGTCAATAAAGATACACCATCAAACTATACAGCAAAGGTTTAAAACTACATTGCATTTGTACAGCTGAATTATGTGACAAACCTGTAAGAGAAAATTTTACAAATGTGCTGATTCTGCAGTAAATCACAGCACTATAGACAATGCAAGGAGACAATGTGATTTGACAGCGCAAGATGGATAATAATTAGCAGATGCTCTGTAGGCTGCAGCATTCATTCATATAGCTGTATGTCACAGCAAGTCTGTAGTGTTGGGTTCCCTGTGTTTACGTGGTCTTGTGAGAAAAATGATCCATGGCAACAAGTATGAGACCTTCACTCAGAGATGAGGAGCACAACCCACGTAACCGTGACATCAGTCGCTGTAGTGCTGTGCTGCCAGGACACATCATCTCTCATCTGTGGGCTGCATTGGTGCTGCATTCAGGGTGTGTCAAATTTATAGAAATAGAAATGCATTCTATGTGTATAGTTTTGTTTAACCAGGTAATTCCCATTGAGTTTAGAAACTGCATTTCAAAGAAGACCAAGTTTCAAGCATGACATTACAATATAAAACACCAATTAACAATACAAAAAAGAAAGAAAAAATAATAAGCAATGCAGAAATTATTGTATAATATTTCTGCTAATGACAAATTGGATATGTAATGTTTGTAGATTCACACACTTCCCAAACTGACAGTTATTTCTAAAAGGAATACTCTTATTTATGATCTCCATATTTGCCAGCTTATTTCCTGGAAAACTTTCCTCATAAGTTGCTAAGTTCCCAGAAAGGTTTCTGCTGTTTGGTATAAGGAAAAGCGAGAAAGTGTCAGATACTACAGTTATTAAGTACCTACTTGTTATATTTGGCTTCTGCAAATTTTGTAGTAGGAAATAAGAAATAGTTACATAAATTGATGATAATCAGACTAACATTTATTTATTTTGGTTCTGTGTGACTTTGAGCTGCTATACATATAAACCCTGATGGATCAGTTTTGAACCATTGTTTGCTTACATACTACATAAACCTAAACTAGAATTTCCAGTTACATTCAGGCACACTCACGTTTTTGCATCCAAGTTGTAGCATCCAAATCCATTCAGAATTGTGTTGTGTTAATGCTCACATTTATGCTTCACAGACTAGTGTCCAGTATTGTGCCATCTGGAGCCATGTTTAAACACGGCATCAGCTGATGTCCCTGATTAGCATACTTCCAGTCACATGGCTCATGGCTGCAGATGACAAACAGGAGCAGAAGCTGGACCTCAGGATGTGTCAGGATCAGGGCTGATGTAATGGATCGCACTGCAATGTTAGAAGATTTTATGTTTTCCTTCAAATTATGATTGCAGTACAAACCACAATATGACCAACATTAAAGTCATTGTAATGCAACTTCAGTAGTTGTGGCAGTACTTTGCTCAGTGAGAAAAGCTGCATGAGCAGAGTGTGACTTGTGTAATGTGGTGCAGTTACAGTATGTGATGGCTGTAATTGGAAATCTGTAGAAACAGGAGCAGTCAGTGTTAGTAGAGCTGAGAAAGCAGACAAATTAAAGGACAAGTGACTAATGAATCATTTCTAGAGACAGGCTGCGGTCAAAGTGAATGAAATAAGACACTCTCTGGAACACTGTGCCAAAATATTTGAAAATCTTTTTCACTATTCTCATTTCTCCATACTTACTGAAGCTTAAAATCCCTTACAACCCTTTAATAGGTTATGTTCTACTCACAGCTCCCCTTAGTGAGAAAGGTTGAAAAAGGCAAATGAATAAGGAATAGAAAACAGCCTGGTTCAGACATACTGAAGCATGTACAAAAACCCCAAGATGTATTATAATTTTCCTGAGTGCATATTCATTCATACTTTAAATGCAACTGCGTCATAGGCTTGTCTGTTTATTCACCAAACCTTCACTGATGTTTTACACTCTCATTTTCTCCACCAGCATCTCCTCCCCCCACATACCTGCCTGCTTTCAAAGCCTCTGGCTGCCTTCATCTGTCTTCCCACACAGATCTGCAACAGAGCACATTGACAGGTAGCCTGGACAGATAACTGACTGGATGAATAAAGTAGACCATGCTGTTCGAAAATGAAATCTACATAGGTACATTTGGATAAACAGAAAAAGGTGGTCTGTACTGTGGCCTTTAAAATCTGCAGCTGATAGGTGCATGGATCAGATGGTAAATCTCTGTTTCTGTTTTGTTTGGTGGAAATTATACTATTATCAAACCCATTTTTGGCTGATAACTTTCTTATAGTGTTAAAGCAGCTTCAGACCCTGCTGCTTAGTATTCATCAGATTGGGATATTAAGCATTCAAATCCATATCTCTGAATCAATCTATCCAGTTTTCCACATGAACATAAATATCTTTTTTATTTGCTCTCAAATGGATTCTTTCAGCTCCTTACATGTTTGGTCTGAAAACCATTTCGCTGTAGCCCTAAATGGCACTAAACTAACAGCTGTTTTGGCTCAGGTTGAAAATACCATTCTGTGTTGTTTGAAGCTCAGCTCTCATTGATGTGGTGCATGTTTGTGCTCTGCAAATGCCTCATAGACTGTGAGATGACCAGTGGGCGGACTTAACACTGGCATGACAAAGAGGCGAATGACTCAGACTCAAACATCAGGGATGGTGATAAAAAAAAAAAAAGGAAAACAATCGGCATATTAACATGCAGCTGGACACACAACCAACATGACATGGTGTGTAGGTGGAAATACATGGTGTTAATGTCTGGGGGAAATCAGCTCGCATATGTTCTTCTACACTCATGACCGCTGTGTGTTCAATGATTGAAAAAAGGATTATGTCATGTTAGTCAGATTAGTAATGTACAGTGGAATAATACAGGCATGAGAATGAACACGTCCTTGCTTCAGCTGCTTGTGTTGTCACACCTTTGCATACTGTTCACTGTTGAGCTCCACTGCACACGGAAATGTAAACGTGTGTTCATGTTTAAAACTGCATAGATTGATTTAAAGTAACTTTAAATGTTCCTTCCATAGATAGATAGATAGATAGATAGATAGATAGATAGATAGATAGATAGATAGATAGATAGATAGATAGATAGATAGATAGATAGATGCACTTCACTACGATGAGCACAAGAGGGAAACCTTTCTCTTTAGGAAAGATTCTTTCAATTTGTCTGTTGTTAGTGTGAATGAAAAACCATGGGATCCCATTTTTAGTTTAAACCTTGCTGTAAAAATGTACAATTCTTTCTAAAGCAGTCAGGCTTGAAATTTGAAGTACAGTGAAGTGGCTCATTATTTTAAAATGACAGTAATTATGATTTTTTTCAAACAACTGACTTTTGTAATGTTTGATTCATCGAACATTTACTGAGTAGTCAGCTAATGTTTAATTTAGTTTTTAATGTTTGTGAAACTCTTAGTAAGGTATGTGTATTTTTGCTGTGTCAGTAAAACCTTCTGTGTGACAGTACTATAGCATATATGTATTTATTTATTTATGCATTTTTATTTCTGTATGAAATGCCATAAACCTCAGAATCAGCAGTCGTCTTTAAATAAGGACGATTTCATAATTTATCATGTTGTGGACATAAACATTCACTCGAGGTAGGTCTGCACGTTCCATCTATCCATTGCCTATACTGTAAGTACTGGATCAACAGAAAATCAGATTTAATCAAACCTAAATACATGGAAATGTTGCACCAAGTTTAATACTGAATATCATGTTGCTATGGAACTATTTTTGTACTACAACAAAAATGATTTTACTGCAGTTTTTTAAATCAGTCGCCTTCCTGCCAACAGGAAGACTAGTAGAAAAAATGGATTTTCCTATGTCTAAAGGGAAACTTAAGGTTCTTTGACAGCAGTTACTGATTAGACTGAACTTAGGAAAAAAAAAAAAAAAAAAAATCATTTTTATTTTTCCATGTCTTCAGAACTCAAGTCCTGCGCTGTGGGTGGAGGGGGTGAGAGTTTGCATGCTCTTTGTCCTTGCACAGGGCACCTAGAGGTGATTTGGTTCATAAATGATTGTGCCCGGTCTGCTTTGCTGCACCCAAGAGCAGTTTGTTCTAATGGTTTCCTCTGAATGGACTGCAACCATGAAAGTTTGCATTGCAATGCGGGAAGTTGCTGAAGCAGTCACCCCATACAGTTTCACTCAGGTGCGGTTTCGCTCATATGCCATTAGGCTCATTAATAGAGCCATTGTGGACCTCAGCGGGGAGGAATTTCACTGTGACTGTTGGCAAAACAATATAGACATAAAGTTAATTAGACTAAAACTGGAGGAAAACGGTAAATATCTGATCACTTCCAGACCTCAGCGTATTTTTTATGCAAACAATGCTTAGTTGCTTAGTTTTAAAATCGTTCCACATCTTAGCAAACATCCTGCATGAACAAGTGAGGAGTTTAAAGGTTGCCTTTCATAGGCTGCAATATTTTTATGACCTTGTCTGCTCACATACTACTGGAAACATAAAGCACAAGTTTGCTCCAGGTAAAAATGTGCCTCATAATTTATTCCTAACTCAAAGCATGTGACCTACCCATACTCAGGGTGCTGTAGTAATATGTAGCTTTGCTTGTCAGTAAGTAAACCTAGTTTCTCTTGACTTAAAGTTACCCATCCTCTGTCTCTCTCTCTCTCTCTCTCTCACACTCCCACAAATCATCTTATCTGAGCCAAACCCTTTATTGAACATCACCTCGTAATCCTGGGCCTTTACTGCCCACAGTGTGCGCTGCTGTCAAGGCTAGGGTAATCAGCTTATCGTAAAGACATGATTTATAAAACTTGAATGCAATAGGGGTGTCAGTGATTTAAATGTTCTTTGATATGTTCCAAATATGTTGTCTCGGTTTCTCTTACCAAAATAACATTACATGAGGCCGTAATGACTTGTACAGGAGACCTTTTATTTAGTGTCACAACAATTTGAACACCAAACTTAGTGTGTGTCATATCCTGTTCATTTACCTTAATAAGCGGGGTGGAAGGAGGAGTCTAAGACTTGTTTCGTTACTTTCTTGCCTTATCTCAGATCATATCCGCACTAAAGGCATGTGATGTTGGTCAACAGGGCCATAAAGCCAGGGAACTCTTTATGAGCTGGACTGTGAATCTCTGGCTTCACCAACTGGCTCTGTGGCTGCAGCGGGCCCCTGCACTGCCTCCACAAGAAAAGAGCAACTTGAATTCAGGCTTAAAGTCTTTGGCCAAGTGGGGTATTAGTTTAGTTATTTTACTGGAGCATACAACACAAATCTCATGTACATTTTGGAGGAAATCAGCATTAGATTTCAGTATTTTCATATCTGGAGATATTTCCCATATTCTCTCAAACTAATCCTGGATCACAGCACAGAGCGACACAGGTGCTGTCAGAGAGGTACTTGTTGGGAATCCATTCAAGGTGGTGTGTATGTGTGTGTGTGTGTGTGTGTGTGTGTGTGTGTGTGTGCGTGTGGGGTTGAAGGATGTCACAATGGGGTCATGCAGGAGATTTGGTGAGGGAGGCCAGGAGGGCGGCGAAGTCACACAGGTAGGGGACCCTGATACAGGCGGTGGGACTGTGCATCCACCATGTCTCAATCTACAAACCAACCCTGCATGACTGGTCTTGGGCAACATCTAATGACCCCCAATTACAGTTTCTCTGTCCTCCAGAAAGCAGCCAGTGTGGCGTGACCCTCTGAAATGAGTTGTCCTCACAAGTGCGAGGCAACGGCCAACATGTTGTGTGTGAGAGGCCATAATTTTATGTTCATTTTCACATCACATCTTTCCTGCCTATTTATAATATCTGACTGGTCACTGCTCCTTGAGCTTATTCAGGGGTGTGAACATGTAGTTTATGCTGCAATTTAGATGGAGTAAGAGCAACACAACAAGGACGTGAATTTGATGGTGGGAAAAGAGCAGAATGAGGGTCTGAGGTGAAAAGGTCAAACTGATGTTTCACTGTGAAGCAACAGAGGGACATTTTTTCCAATAGGATGACTCCTGTGGTCAGGGTTAATGTGGTGTTGTAAGGACAGAGATGTGCAGATGAATTAATTTTAGGGATGAGCAGAGGAGCGTGGAGACAGAGGGCCAGAGTCCAGTGATGGAGCAGTGGTGCTGGAGGGGGGGGGGGGGTTCTTACTGCAAATCTGTTGGCATTATCTCCAGCTTCACAACACTGTCAGTTCAATCTGACTGAACTCTGAACACATGTTGATCAACACCGTGTCAAATGTCTTGCAAGTTTGACAGTGTTGCCAGTTTTTTTTTTCTTTTTACAGAGAGATTTTTGGACAATAATTAACTTAGAGGGGACAGTAAGGTACTTATTGATTTAAAATAAAAGTGTGAGGTACGCATTTGTACCAATCCTACAAATCAAATTTCCATTTTAGGTTTTGAAGACAAATCATCTGCAGCATGGTTCTGCAAACATTAACGGACCTGTGACTCTGACCGTTCTTATATAGAGCATCAGTGTCTTTCTTATTCATCCGCACTACTCCGCAAAGCTGCCAATTCTAATCATACACTGCAGGCAAAAAAACAAACAAACAAAAAAAAACTATACTAAATATTTGACACCCTACCTTGTCTGTTTTCTGTCCCACACTTCTCCTCCAGGGCACCAGGGGTGCCGTTTTAAAGTATGAACTTTAGTGCAAGTGAGATTTTTCCAGCACCTGCGGTTTAAGAGAAAGTCTGAGACTAGTCTGTTTTACCAGTCATGATCTGTCTCAGGACAGGACACTGGCCTTAATCTAATATTGCATAAAACAGGAACAGACTGCCTCTGGAATGCACAGGTTATAAGGGGGAACATGGGGAAATTGATTACAGCTTTAAACAATGCAAAGCTGAGGAGCAGGCTTGTTTTCCAGTTATCTCTGGATAACTTCTGATTGGCCAAACGCACCTGACAAGCAGTGGGTAGGAAAGGGATGGTTAGAAAACAAGCAGGCCAGTGGCTCTCAAGGAACAGGGTTGGCTACCCCTGATCTAAAGGAAATAGGGTTTATAAAGAGATTTTGGAATTTTATTGTTCCATAGTTTTGTAGGTGGTGGTAAGAAGCCTTTAGGCCACTTTGTCAGCTGCCATTCAAACTGAAAGAAGAAGAAGTAGTCTGTTTTACTTTGAACAGTGTCAATATGGAAACTTTACTAACTAAGACCAAAAATGACAATGCCTGCGAAGAAAACAAGAAATCTACCAGCACCCAGAGGTGCATAATTCCTGTTAACACTGGCATTGATTGTTTTTGTTGTTAGCATTAGTCAAACATCTGCTCAGGAATCAGCCTCATTTCCTGCTGTTTGTGGAAAAACTCAACTTGACACTAGAGGTCAACATTCTCTGACACCGGTTTGGTCTCTGCTGTTTGCTTAAAGGTAGGATTTCTTTCTCTTTATTGTGTTCAAACTTGATGTTCTCTGTTGTTGCTTAATCTGTTATTTGTCCTTTATGTTAGAATGTGTGCGAGTGCGAGTGCGAGTGCGAGTGCGAGTGCGAGTGCGAGTGCGAGTGCGAGTGCGAGTGCGAGTGCGAGTGCGAGTGCGAGTGCGAGTGCGAGTGCGAGTGCGAGTGCGAGTGCGAGTGCAGCTGAACTGTGTGCTTGTTGGTGCTGCTGCCATTTTGATGAACTTAATGTCACAGCTGTGTGATAAAGTAAACTCAGTCCAGATCCACTGATTCAGCGCCCATGTCTGGCATGTTCTCTTTTTGTCACCGCCACACAAAGAATGTTGAGATATGTTGGGCTAAGAAGGATACACCAGATGAAGCCTTTGTTAAGCCTTTGAAGGCCGCATTTGAAGGAACCTTTGAAATGTGGGGGCCTTGTTGTGACGCTGTGACACAATCGGCCAGCAAATACAGCCTTCGAAGGACGTGGCCCCCAAACTGAGAAACAGCTATCATCTGTTGAATGGGAAGAACAACAACAAGAGCAACACAAAATCACAGAATAATGTGATGTGTGTGTGTGTGTTTTTTTTTTCCTATTCGGCTCCTCTTATTTGTGAGACCTGCACAGGCCTTATAGACCTGCAAGTATGGCAGTCTTGATTGTTTTTGGGATGGTCAAATATAAAATAGAAAGCTTTTTTCTTTTTAGGGCTTTTGGTTTACTGGAACAGAGAGGCTTGTCTGATGACCACAGGTACCTTAAGCAATCCCCTGGGGACAAGACAGACACCACGGTTGACTGAGTGTGAAGCTTTTCTCTTTACTCATGAAATAATAGATAACTTGGATTCCACATTAAGTGGCACAGGTCCAGAATCTTAATTGTTCAAAAGCTGGCTTAAATAAGCAAAGTAGATTCAGAGAGGTTCCTTTGAGACCTTTTCTATCAAAGTTCATGTTTACTGTAAAAACAGGTTATAGGCCTACAGGTTGGGAAATATCGCAGCTTATCCTACCAAGTTTAGTAGCTGTAACTAAAGGTGAATGTTTTTGTCACTAGTAGATGACAGGTTTCATTTGCACAGTAGTTAAAGTTCTCCTTTTACCATATGACTTCATCTGAAGTTTTTACATCTTTCTCTCATATCAGACTTCCAGACAGGTGAAATGTGAGGCTGTGTCTCTCATTACAATGATCCTATTTAGCTCCCTTGTCAGCATTGATCTGTGTATGAGGTAAAAGGAAATGTGCTGATTCTTCACACATTCAGTTATACATTAACTGTTAACAAAAAAAAAAAAAAAAAAAAAAGAAATAAAAAGAGCTTATAGACTTGGACAGATAACTTGCTACTTGTCACACCAGGGGAAATAAATTGCTGACAGAAAATATAAACTTGACACTGAAGGTCACTGTTGCTACTGTGACATTTTTTGTGTTATTGGTTTCGTGGTATTTATGACCAAAATAAAAATCTATGGGTGTCAGGTAGTGACAGCGGAAAGAGGAGATTTCATTCATATGTTAAATGTCTTTAAAATATTGTAACATCACACAACATCACTTTGATTCAGATGCTTTGTAAGTACTCTGACCTGTTACTGTAAAAGTAGAAAATAAAATTTAAAAAAAAACATCACAAGTAAAGGTCCTGAAAATACAGAAATATAAACAATACAAAATTAAAGTATCAAAACTGTTTATTACAAAATGATAATAATAATAATAACAGCTAAATAGAAATGAAGTTGGTCATTAGTTGCAACTTCTGAACTTGTGCTTAATAATGTAGTAAGTTCAGCATTTTAATGTTACAGCAGTTGGAGCTAATCTGAACTACACTATGAACTGTTGGGCAATGTATTTCATAAAATACATGTTTTATCCATCTATACCTGCTTATTCCTATTTAAGGTCACAGGCATCCCAGCTCTCTTCAGGTCACCAGTCCATCACAGGGCCACATAGAGACAAACAACCTCACACACTCACACTCACTCCTATGGACAATTTAAAGTTACCAATCAACCTGACATACATGTTTTTGGACTGTGGGAAGAAACCGGAGTACCTGGAGAAAACCCACACAAGCACAGGGAGAACATGCAAACTACACACGGTTACGCACCAGGAACCTTCTTGCTTTGAGGCAACGGTGCTGACCACCAAGCATCCATGCATGTTTTATAAGATCATGATATTATTTGTATATAAAGCTGTATCTATAGCTGCAGTAGACTAAAAAATTACATTTTCCCTTAATGTAATTTGTAAAAGAAATGCCAGAAATAAATTCTAAAGTACAGGTATGTCAAAATTGTATTCTTGTGTTTTGTTGACATTGGTTTTACTTTCTCTTACAGGCTTCTCTTACAAGTTGGACGAGGTCTATAAAAATATAAACAAATACTATTTGCTACGTCAGTCCTTGATTTCTTTTCTTCTTGCCTTATTGGCACAATACTTAGAAAAAGTTTCTGTTTGATATCTCAGTTTCCTCCCACTTTTGAAACACAAGTAGGGGTTAGGCTAAATTGCCTGTAGGTATGAATGTGAGTGTGAGTGTTTTTGTCTTTGTGTCAGCCCTGTGATAAACTGGTGATCTGTCCAGGGTGTAGCCCACCTCTCACCCAGTGTCAGCTGAGATTGCACCCATGACTGTCAATGGTAAGTGGGTATGGTTGTTGTCTAGATGCATGAAACAGTAAAAAAATCAATCTTAAAGCATCAACATTAGACCAAACAATAACATTTCCATGCCATATGTGTAATACATTCTTTCAGTTTGCCAAAAGGCCACTCACAAAGAACTGTAGTCTTTGGGAGGACTACAGCTGCATACAAAAACAGTTAACACCAAAACAGATAGACGGCGTATAAAAAATAATTTAGGGTGACTGCCGTGAAAAGCACAGGAGCACACTATATGTTATTTGCGATACTTATTATTCTTCTTCAGTACAAATTCCTATAACGTGATATTTTAAATTACCTATGATGAATCTACAAGGCATCAGTGAAAAATGATTTACCAATAGTTAAAAATTAAAGTCATTCAAACTTTTTTTTTTTTTAATATCTAAAATGTGTAGTGAGTACACTAATTGGTGATACCCAGCAAAATACACATTTATATCTGCATTGTAACTATTAACCATTGCAGCAGTGGAGTATAAATGACAATTTTGATGAGAGTAAGGGTTTATTGCCATGTTATTATATATCATCATCTGTACTTTACCTCATTTCATTGTGTATGAGGTATAACACAACGATAAAAAATGATCATGTAAAAGTAGGTTTGATAAATAAAATTAGCTCAGTAAATCTGATTAGAGAGCAGTACATGCATTTTAAGACTTTTTTGTTTATGCTGACCTTATGTAATTCTGTTTTATGCAGGCTTGGACAGCAACATGTTTATTCTGCAGAACGTTCCAGATCTCATGGCTGCTAATGGCAGCTGTGCATGCCACTGCATTAATCAGGGTGCTGTGAACCTGCCGTTTAATCGCAGAGGAAGCCGAGCAGGTAATTACTTTTGAATCTCTAATTGCACAGACAAGGAGGAACAAAAACACCAGGCTGGGAGGCAGCCATGGACGGAGATCAAAATCACATGTAGCCCGGTCCCGGTTATACCTTTGTCCCATTGTGTCCCACTGAGCTGCTTTTGAACATCTTGATTGGGTGGCAGCAGTTATTAAGTTTGTAAGGGCCTTCCTCAGTAACCACTGATTGGCTAGGGTTCCTTATTGAAACATAAAAATGAATATCCTAAGGAGTGAAGCCTTTAGGAAGATTCTACTGAGGCATCATGAACTATAATCTGAACCTACCTTAAACATGCATATATTAACTTAACTGCCAATAATTTGCAAATGTGATAATGACATTTTTTAATTTACAGTAATAATTCTCGACGTCAGTGTGATCAGAGTGAGTGGGAAATATCAAATTAAGGTAACCTGTCAGTAGTCTACATAACTGGCATAGTGTTGTCTAACCTTTGTTATACTGTTTTTTTGTGAAATGTAACTTTAGGTTTTCCGAGTTGACAGATCAGACATGTCAGGAATATTATCTATTCTACTCCTCTACTCTTCAAAGGGGTCATATATCAGCATTGCTAATGGTAGTTCTGGAAACTGAATGGTGTAACTCATTTAAATATAGCGACGTGTACATCTCTATATAGGTTATAACTGGACTCAGTTTGAATCCAAATCCATCATTACACGAGATACTGATTAAACTTTAGGGTACCTTTAAAGGCTGCTGAACTATGTGTTATACTGAGACGTGGTTCTAATATTTCATCTGCTGAGACAAATAGACCTGCGTAATAAACTTTCAACTGAGGGTAAAGCTCAGTTTGTTCAAGTCCCAGGGACTGGGACTGGGACTGAAAGGTTACAAGATAAGACTTTTAAACCTATTTTTTAGACATTCCTCTAGTCTTTGTTTTGTTTTGCTTCTTTCTCCTGAAATAGTGGATAGCTTCACCTCTGCAGGCCTTTGCATTCAGATGATGCAGTCTGATTTTGAAAAGCACTCTTTGGTAGTGGTGGAAAATAACACTGAGTTACTGTGCTAACTTGGTTATATACATTTTTTTGCTTTTTGAACTGTATTTTTTCTGCATTTATACTGTACATATAATCATGGTTATGGTTTACAGATTATGTATATATTATATGTGTTTTATATGCAAAGCTACAACATTAATATACTGTTTGTACTTACTGCATCAGCAGGTTAGTGCAGTATTATAACTAATAATGATATACAGGTGCCATTTTTCTATATGATTATCAGTTAACATCATTGTGCAGACAATTTGTACTTTTATTTAAGTAAGATTTTTAATGCAGGACTTTTACTTGTAAACTGCTGTATTGTTTGTATTCAACAATTCAATTCAAGTGAACACTTCTTCTACTGCTGCTCTATAGTAGAACCTTTCACAGCCCATATACCTATGTGACCTGTGGCTAAAGGTCGCAAGCCAAAATGTCTATTGTATAAATGGCTGCAAATTGCCTGGAATTCTTCCCTGCAAAGCACAACAATGAGTTCACACAGAATATGGATGTTAACAAGGTCAAAGTAAATATCTGATAACTGCATTCCAGTCCCATTTCCAAATGCACTGCTAAATAAAGAGAGTTCTTATCACGCCATAATTCTTCACAAACTCTTCCTTGTAGGTGTGTGTTTGACTTCCCTGAGTCCAGCAGCTAATGGCTTGGATCCGATTCACTATGCTCTTTTCTCAGGAGATTATTGCATGGTGACACACCTTACCGGGGCCTGGCACAGTTTGTCTGATCAAATAAGGTCAGGGGTGATATTGTGCATGGATGTGTGCGTGGATGTGTGTGTGTGTCTGCGTGGATGTGTGTGTGTGTGTGTGTGTGTGTGTATGTGTGTGTGCCCATGTGTGTGTCTGAGAGAGAGAGAGTAAAAAGTGACAGGTGCATGCATGAGAGTGGGTGCATCATGTTTTACCTGCATGATGTACTTGGAGCTGTTTGTCCCATCCTTCACTAGGTGACAGCAGTGAGTTCAACATGAGGTTCATTTACCATCACATCCTGCTGCTGACCTTTAGATCTTTACGCTGAAACAAAAGTGCACCTATGCTTCTATGCCTTTGACACAGACCTATGCAAAATGAACCACTGGTATGGAACTATGGACCAGCATCAAAACATTGTGGAGCTCATGAGCCGGTGTCAGTCATGCAAATTTCCTCAGCGTTGACTAGTTTAACTGTTACTAATAGATAACTAGGACACAAATGTGGTCTCTCTCATCTTAATAATTTGCACACTGTTGAAATATTTGGGTAAAGTCGGGCATTCAGGAAGGACTGTGTGATGCTGGAAGTAACTGTAATTGATTTAATCTCTAACTATGAAAAATAGGGTTTTTTTTCAGAGAAGTGAAATGAGTAACAAAAACCATTTGTGTGTTGGGTCCTGCTGAGACACTAAGTCCACAGCAGCACTGTGCCACACATTTTTAGTGGGTGTTTATTCCAAGAGATATGTGAAATGTCTTTCAGGAGCTAATATTAGAATTTTATCTTGCACATTTCATATCTAACACTAGTGAGACCGCATTGAGTTTAACTTCAAAAACATCTGTAAGGTTGGCCTGTCATTGGAGTACAGGATTCATTTCATGCCTCAATGTGCCGGTGTGTGCTTTTTGGTTCATTTACTCTCACAGAGTCAATCTGTATGACTGCGGTGCTGCTCTTTGCCTGTGTTACTGGTCAAGATACATTTTGGTAAAAAGTTTTTCTTTAATATTTTAAATGATTCAAAGCATTTGACTAAGACATAATATCAGCGGTGCAAAAATGAGAATCCTACATAAGAACTTAAGCACTGACATGCGTATATATTACATACGTACTAATTTATTAATATTATTTAGCATCATAATTCTCATTTTGGTCTACAGAAGAAACTCCTATGCTATTTGCTTCCCAGTAATAAAAACTCAACTTAATGATATACATCTGTGGCACCATCTTTGGTAATTAATAGTTTTTAGCTCTTCAATAATTATTCAATGGTGCAGTTTTTTACACCAAAAGATACCCTCACAGTACTTAAAAACACCACTGTTAGTATGTGTCATTTTGAAATATTGCGCAGGTTTATAATAGTTATCTTTAATTCTGAGATAAGATGAGCAGCCTTCTTGTGTTTTCACCTGATGCCATAGAGATAGCAGGTCTCCTCCCCATATACTTGACAAAGTGGCTGTTGCTTCGATCCCTGAGTCAATATTGACCACCAGGCAGCAGGAGAGAGAAGCAGCAGCAGCAGCAGCTGGGAGGAGGACACACGAGGGCTCATCATCGTCAGCTGTGAACACACACACGTGCACACACACACATACAAACACACACACAGACACTAAAAGACAAAATATTCAAAAGATCCATCAGTGCGATGTCAACATGATGCCGTTAGTGACTATTTGCCCTCTCTGGTGGTTTCCTGACACTGACATACTTTTTTTTTTTTTTTACATTATTGGTTTCAGTGTAGCACAATTAGTTCCATCAACATTTATTACAGTGTTTGATATTTATAGTGTATGATATCCTAAAAAGGGATAACTTTTCAAGTTACATGTATACAGCCTGACTATTTACAAAAAGACAATTAAACATAGCACAAGACACAAGACTCATATAAAGAGCCTGAAACATCTATATTAGTAAAATAATTTATTCTTTAATAGCTTATGGAAAACAATGATAGTTATTTCTCTGTTTACTGCACTTGCTGGTTTGTTGACATTCAGATGTTTATAGGAGGCTTATAGACAGGGCTCGAGCTTGCTTGAGGATGCAAAAATGACGACTGGCATACTCCCCGTGGATCTTGGGCATGAAGACAGAAACATCTGTCTGAATATGATCATTAGCAGTATAGCACACAAAACTGGGTCCCATACATCTGCAGCCTGAATAGGCCCCTTATCCTTTTAGTACATCCACTGTCACACCTGTACAAATACCTGAATAAACACATGCATCTATAGGTGTTGTGAGGTAATCAGTAATAAAGTGAGATGAGATGAGATGAGATGAGATGAGATGAGATGAGATGAGATGGGGGGAGATAAACTTTAAAAATCTCTGAAGGGAAATTCAAGTAGTCAGTGGTCGTCATCTGCAGTTGGCTAAGGTGTTGTAGAGCCTGATGGCAGTGGGGATTGTTCATTCTGTATCGTTCATTTCTGCAGTGCATTGAGGTGAGTCGCCCACTGCAGCTGCTTCTCCGGTTCATCGGGGTGTTGTGAAGGGGATGGTCAAGTCATACCAGTAACTGAACCTGATTTTTGGACCAGTTTGTCCAGTCACCTTGTATCCTTCTGCTTTATGCTGCCTCCCCAGCAGACTGCACCCTAAAACAGCACACTTGCTATCATAAAACATGTGCAGCCTCCTGCAGATGCCTAAGGACCTAAGCCACATTAGGAGGAAAAGGGGTTTCTGCCCTTTTTTTTCTATCGTACATCTGTGTTGAGTGACCAGTCCAACTTATTGTCCAGGTGTCTAGATATTTGGAGGCTGGATTTTATCAGGTCTCTGTACTCCTCTTCCTGATACATGCAACAATCGCAGTATCATCAGAATACTTCAGAATGTGGCAATACTCAGAATTGTACATGAAGTCTGTTGTGTACAATGTGTACAGGGATGGAGCCAAAACAGTCCCCTATGGAGCCCCTGTGCTGCTCAAACCTCTCCCAGAAATGCAGTTTCCCAGCCTGATGAACTGTGACTTTTTTGTCAGATAAAACGAACTGTTCAATATACATAAGAAAAACTCTGCACAATCTGAGATCTCAGCATATTTCAGCCTCTTTTCTTACATTTAGAAATGCTAAGAGAGAAGGATGATTGATAATTTGGGCTACTTTTTGTACTATCTGGTACAATATTCCACTAAAAAACTTGCATGTGCAGCCTTAACCCTAATTTCTGATCCAGACAGTATCTGGAGATCGTTTTTCAGTTTATTACAACAAAATTAAGTAAATAAACTTTTTTTCTATCCCAATTATTATTTTCTCATAGATTGTAAAATGTCATATGAGTTCATATGACATATAACAACAGATTCATATGAGTGTTTCATGAATCATTATGTAACATTATCTAAGTAACTTTTTATGATATTCTCCCTGAAAATCCACTGAAATGTGTGAACTTTGATTTGTAGTTTGCAGCTTTAGGTTGAGCTGAAGCAACAGGTAATAATAACCCTGCTGGTTCTGTAAGTGAGCTGCAGAGGGTGCGTGACCTTTGCTATCAAGTATCTCCTTTCTGTTTCTTCAGCTAATGGGAGTTGCAAGTTGCACTGGCTTAAAATCACAGCCTGTGTTTTTGGCCACATGTAAAATGAATGTAAAAAGAAGACTTTCTTGCCAACTTGGCTCAGTTGCAGTAAAAGTGTGGGAGTATCACAGAGCTGATGTTGGGGAGAGGGGGTGCGGATGATCCAAGGGGTCGTGCTGCTCTGACGAACAAAATGCTGCATCATAGTGTTTTATCCTTTGTGACTGCATTGAAAACACAAGTTTCACAGGATGGAAAATCCCAGATCCATTGTGTCTATTTGGTGTTCTTTATCCGTTGCTTTGTCATTGCAAGAAAATAAAAGAATACTACACATAAGAGAGGCGTTAAGACAACCAAACACCGCTAAGACAGAGGCCATTTTGCAGTGCCGTGACTAACAGCCGGACCTCAAAGCTGCTCTGATCTGACGTGATTTAACAAAGAAAAGAGGAGGAACAGCTCAGTCCCTGACCACACGCACACCTTGTGCATGAAGGGTAAACACAGCCGAGAGACATTCAAATCTTGGGCCCAATTCAAACACGCAGAAACACACAGTCTCTCTAACACACACACACACACACACACACACACACACACACACACACACGCGCGCACACACACACACACACACACACACACACACACACACGCACACACACACCCTCACACACACACACACACACACACACACACACACACACACACACACACACACACACACACACACACTGCAGCCATGCATGTTGACAGAGCCAACACTGTCCACAGGTCCACAGGTTATGTTTATGAATTGGGAGGAGTGGATGGATGCCAGCGTCTTCCATCACTTTCCTCTTCTTTGTCCTTGCTTATATCAGTCAGCCGCAAATAAAATTGTCCTCTCCTTGTCTTTCTCTCACTCACTCTCTCTCTCTCTCTCTGCTTCACCTCAGCCATCTTCCTGTGATTCATGGGTGTGGTGATGAAATCTTATTGGGCTGATAGAGATCAAAGCTGCTGATCCATCCAATGAAGTAACGCAATCAAAGCCCTTGTGGAAAACTATGACCACTGATGGCTTTATGACAGATAACTGTATGAGGACCAACATGAAAACAACCTGTGATTGTCATAAAATAGCCAGAGGATCTGCATGATTAATGAGGTTTTGTGTTGGAGGAGTTGATAAAACCAGATGTGAATTGGGATCTTTAGACTGAGACTCTTATCTAAGGTTCTCCTTAGAGGATTATTTTTTTGCTGGCATATCCTGGTTAAGTCAATAAGACTCTTTCAGACCTTGCCAGAACTAACAAAACATTAATCTATTGTTCCATGCATTTATCTCTAGCAGGTTAGATTACTATAACGGCCTGTTCACGGGGCTCTCAAAAAGAGCTGTAAGGCAGCTGCAGTACATTCAGAACGCTGCTGCTCGGGTCCTGACTAGAACCAGGAAGTACAACCACGTTACTCCTGTTCTCAGATCGCTGCACTGGCTTCCTGTCGCTCAGAGAATAGACTTTAAAACAGCACTGCTTGTGTATAAGTCTCTTCATGACTCAGCACCACAGTACATCTCTGACATGTTGGTGCCATATGAACCATCTCGAACTCTGAGAACATCAGGGACAGGCCTTCTGCTCGTGCCCAGAGTCAGGACTAGACAGGGAGAAGCAGCGTTTCAATTCTATGCAGCTAAAACCTGGAATAATCTTCCTGATGATGTTAGACAAGCCTCATTTCTGGCAATGTTCAAGTCCAAGCTAAAACCGTTTCTTTTTAGCACGACATATAACATATGACAACTGACAGTGTTTTATTTCAAGTTCATCCTCCACTATTTGCTGTTTCTCATTTTGATTTTTGCCTATGTACTTTAGTCTTTTATTTCTGTAAAGCACTTTGAATTACTCTATGTATGAATTGTGCTATATAAATAAACTTGCCTTGTTCCTATTTTAAGTTGTGCTTCCACTGACATGGAATCATTGCCCACTTCTTTCTTTGGGAGAACTAGTCTGATATTTTGGGAAAATGCTTGTTTGCTTTCTTGTTGAAAGTTAACATGCTGTTAAAGTCATTCAAACACTAAAAATGTAAAAAAAAAATGAAAAATTTGCAGTTATATAGATGGTTTGTTCCAGACATTCTTGGTGGTGATTTTCTTAATTCTTGTCATAACTGTGACATTGCTGTTTATTATAATTTGCTATCATTTTGTTTTGAAAGTTTTCTTATGGTAATTTTCGCACTGGAAATCCTTCCTGTGTTTTTGTGGGTCTACGCAGTTGCTGTGCACCCCACACTGCATTCGGCTGTATTCTGTCCTTATGGCATGTTGACCTGTAGCAAGATTTGTTAAATTAGAGCACAATAAGTGGTTTGTATTTGTTTGTTGACAAAAATGTGTTTCCATGGTGATACTGGTCACATGTAGTTTGTTTAAGAGAAATTTGTTGAGCAAATATAAGAAATCTCTGTGATGACGTCATGATCACATTGCCTTTTGACTGAGCTTTTACCTGTTTCAAATCTTTGTGCTAAGTTAAGCTACCTGGCTGCTGGCTGCACCTTCATATTTACCAGACAAACGTGACAGCGGTGTCACTCCTCTCAGCTAACTACCAGCAAGAGCGTGAAAACAGATGATTCTACATGTCCACTTGGACAAACAGTAATCTCAGATCCCTGAGCAGAGGAGATGAGCGGTCGGAGAGTTCAGGTTGAGGTTAAGGTCCGGATCAGTCTGTGGAACGATACATGGCCGTTGCTTCCTGAACCTCACGCACATGCTGTGTAGCCCTTGCCCTTTTTATTTCAGTCGCTTTCCAAATGTTCCGGTCTATGCACCAACCAGGCTATGGGGTGGGGAGAGAGAGGTCAAGACAGGTCAGTGAAGATACCAAAGGCAACCAAGCACACCTTGTGCCAACATCAGTACTCACAGTGCGTCCCTGCGGCTTCACTTAAAAGTTTTAAAACAACCCAGAAGACAGGTTGATGTTGGCTGGATGTCTGAGAGTGTGACATACAGCACCGTCATATCTATAATCTACTCATGAATGATGTAAAAAAAAAAAAAGCCATAAAAGGCACAGAGGCAAATGAAGTACAGCCTCCCATTATTGTCCTGGTCTGAAAAAGTGGATTTTGTTTGGTACCTCTACACCAGTTTCATCTCCTTACTGCTGCTCCTTATATGTGTCCACTGGTCACATATAAACACTTTTTTAGTTTTCATGTAACACAGGTGATTTTGCAGTATACAGTTGCAGTTCTGTATAGTTTAGCATCAGATCCTTCTCATCCAACTGCAACAGTGAAACACTGCTTATACATTACTGTATGAGTAATATAGATCTAATGGTATATAATAAGCTCCCTGGGTTCATTTCTCTTCATTGAGTATTTTACTCTTAATACTTCATGTATACTAGACATAAAAACTCTACGCTATTGATATAGCACTTTCTAATTACTTTAACACTTTAATCCACCACTACATACACCACAGGTTTGCAGGAGTAAACAGTGCTATTGTTAGGGCCTACTTTTGTTGCTGATTAATGCACATTTTGTGCAGCAGTGAGACTTTACAAGAGCAGAACACTGTATGTGGGGTTCAGTCAGAATAAATGGCAGTGCCCATGTTCAGGTAATAGAGGAACATATAACCCAGTGTAACAGTGTACTTCCCTGATGGGTTTGCAGTTGTTTTTGGACAACAGTGGCACAGACAGTGGTCTCAGAGTGGTGTGCATGCAGACGGATGGACAGATATAGTTACAGGACCAGGCAGACTCTTCTGGGCCCGTCTGGTCCCTGTCCTTGGTTGCTCAACCTGTGTGCCAACCATCTCTGTGAAATTGTAATGGACAGTTTGTGTTCCTCACCATGCTCCAGTGCACATGCTGCTTTCACAACATGTGTGATGGTCTGTGTACTGGATAAACTGTTTTTGCTGCTTGTTATTATTTGTTGTTAATGGTTGACAGATTTTAAATGGAGACATGTGAAAAGGCCAGAAAAATGTAAGCCAAAGTGTTTTCACTTCGGCGAGGTGACAAGTCATATGTTTTTTTGTGTTTGTTAGCAGATGCGTGTTAATCCCAGTGTCTTTCACCGAACATCATGATGACATTTGTGGACTTATATTTATAGATTTTCAATTCACTTTAGACACAATTGTTCAAACTGTTATCCCTTTGGTGGCAAACTAAATAGTTTCTACTGCTTTTCTTGGAATGAACTGGCTATTAAATCATCTTTCTTTCAGTTACCTTTACACAATAAATTGATAGCAAATGCTGTATTAACGTCCTGTTCCCATGTGACAGTGTGAAAACTTTGCTGGCAGGCAAAAAATGACCCTATTTGGGTTTTTTTTTTTTAGTTCTTTTTAGGCTTAAAACACTTGAGTTGCTGCAGCCAGACTGTAGTTGTTTTTTTTTTTTTTTGTAAAATACCTATATTTTGCATATATCTTTTTAAAATTTATTTAATGTCCTTAATGTTAAATGTTCTTCTTTATTGTCCTACATTTTTGTTTTGTGCAGTCTAGGAGCGTTGCAGTCACATTTCACCGCTGCTGTACCTGTACAACCATGCATGTGACAAATAAAGGAGCTTGAATCTTGAATTTATCTGTTGCCACTGGGTTATTACCCACCTAACACAAAGACTGGCAATCTACATGCTTAGAGCGAAGGGCAGCTAAGCTGTGCGTCTGCAGAAAAACATTATACAACAATAGTAGCTGCAGATAAGACAGTAATGTAATCTTTGTAATGACGCCCAAGCAACAGCAGACTTTCAGATGACATACACATGCATGATGAATCTCTGACAGATCAAAAGATTCCAGTAATAAAGTCACAATAGTAAAATAATGTACAGTCTTATAGAGACCTTAAACATGTCTCTTAGACAGCAGTGAATTTTTAATGGCTTTGTTGAACATTATGCTGTTTTTAATCTCCTGCTGGGCTGTATCTTTTCCTGCATGGCTAAACTTGTACTAACAGTATACAGTACAGTATTAGCTCCAGTGCTAATAGGTTTAGGGCAAGCCTGCGTATTACTAATGATCCACCACATTGATACTACACTGAAAGCTTACACCTCTGACCAATAATTGTCTAAGTATCTTGTTATAAACCATTATATAATTATAAGCCCTCATACAGGTCACTAGATTCAGTGAACATGTTATATATATATGTATGTATGTATATATATTATTAGTTAAGATATTATTGTTACTATGTTATATTAGTAATCTATTGGAAATGTGAAATAGGAAGTGTCAAACTTGAATTTTTTGTTAGTATGGTACATTTACTTATATTATACTTATAAAGTACTATGTTTATCTGAAAAAATATTAATTGGGTGAATTGTACGTTTTCTTACTTCAAAAAGAGAACGCAGATTTTTTTTTGTGGTGCTTTTTTTTTTTTTTTTTTTTAACTATAAATGGGGTGGACAAAATAATAGAAACGCCTATAGGCCTAATGCAGTACAGTTCACCAGCAGCAAGAACCACAGCCTCCATAATATAGTCGCACCCCTCTCGACAAAACCATGAATAGGCTAAACTACCTGCAATCATCACCTTGATGAAGGAGGATTATTTGCTGGACTGTTGGGTTAGCCCGGGTTAGTTTAGGCTTTAACTTTTCTAAATGAACTGACTGTATATTCACCTTTTTTCTATTCACAGCAATGTTTTTTACGCGTCGATCCTTCACTATATCTGCTGTGCAGCTGTCTATCTAACATGCTGCATGATGACATTTAGCCTACCTGGAACCTATTAAAAATTTTATATAACAGCAGTCGTTCCTGTTTGATGTGGGCCTAGACATTTTATTTTTGAAACGTCTTGATTCAGCTCAGCCTGAAAAAAAAATCCTGGAGTTTTGCAGATTTGGGGTAAATGTTTATTTACAAGGAAAAAAAATCAGCAGCGTTGAGTTGAAACAAAGCCAGCTGTCCATTTCTGGGGATAGATTTCCCGTCATGTCGGTCCTTCAGACTGTATTTAAACTAAATCTTTGGAGTTTTCACATCGCGCTGCACCTGCTGTCAGTGAGTCCCTCTGGCCTTTTTCTATTGTTGTGTTTACAGAACACATGCAAAGGTGGAAAGTAACATAGGAGTGTGCTCCCTCGGGCCTGACCTTATTTTATGAGTCTCTTTCTTACTTTGCCAAGAAAGATAAAACTTTTTTTTTTTTTTTTTATTCCGCAATTTCAGGCTACCTAAGTAATTTATACTGCATCATGCCAGTGCGCGCAGATAAGAGACAATTAAGGCAATCTGAAATGTTGCAGGGATCTTTGATCCACTTTTCCAAGCTTTATATTTAGTTAAAGCGACAAGAGGTGCTGGACCTTTCCTTTCTTCTGACCTTATTTTTCTCTATGGCACTTAACGTGAGAGATATTTGACTACACATTTCATTAAAAAAAAAAAAAAAACCAAAAAAAAAAAAAAAAACTGAAATAATGAGCAGACCAACAAACACCTCAGTAACACTTGTACATTTATTCCATCAGTAGGTAATCATGAGGACACATAAATATCTGAACAATAGTGTAAATTAAGGCCTTTAAAGATAGAGACGCGCCATAAATACCTATATCAACAAATAACTTACAGTAGCCCATTGCTGCCTCCCTACTTGGCCTAATATTGGGTTAAACGGACGATTATGGAACAAAGTGGGGAGAGGCTTTGGTACAGCGGTGTGAATGTTGGAGCTCGCCTTTCTTAAAAGTCTTTATGGCATATACAACAGGGTCCAAAGTCCATGAAAGTTTTGCTGATAAGGGGAGCCAATAAATGCAGCAGTGCAGCAGTGTAAACACATGTCTGCCTCGGCGCAGAGCAGGCCTGTTTCTGTGGATTTACATAATGGTCCCATCAGCCGGCCCACTCATTACCATGTTTTATATTCCCCCGCACTCAGAAAGCATCATGGCAAAGTAGCTCCATCCTCCCCTTCAACAGGGAAGTGAACAGCTTCTTGGAGCAGGTGTCAGCAGCCAACAGACTGCCCTCAACACTGGACCAGAGAGGAACAGAGGAACTTTATTTATTTATTTTTTTTTTAACTTTTTTGTCATTCCCCTTTTTTTCCACCCGTTTCCCTCGGCTGCAGCGCGCACACAGCAGGCCTATGTTGACTTTTTAATGTTCTCTAAAATGGTTTCCAAGCTGACATCCCTGCAGCAGGAGCTCCTCAGCGCTCTGCTGGACTCAGGAGTTACCAAAGACGTTTTGATCCAGGCCCTGGATGATATGGACCCCAGCCCGCCGGGCTTTGGAGTAAAACTGGAGAGCCTGCCCATGTCTCCCGCTCCTCCTCAGAGCGGTAAGATGAACGGGGCGGACAGCGACTCGAAGCCCGTCTTCCACACGCTCACCAACGGCCACAGTAAGGGCAAACTGTCCGGTGACGAGGGCTCCGAGGACGGCGATGACTACGACACCCCGCCGATACTGAAGGAGCTCCAGTCGCTCAACACGGAGGAGGCCGCGGAGCAGAGGGCGGAGGTGGAACGCATGTTGGCGTAAGTTTGCCTGCTACGTTTGTCGAATTAATAAAGTGCGTAAAACCTTGTCAGACTGTTTAAAGGTGAGGTTGGAAAATGAAAATACTCGGTCACGCAGGTTGAGTTTATGTTTATTCTAACCTGCCTTACTCCACAGGCTCTTATTCTTTAAAGTTTGGCGTTTTAAAACTGAGGAAAAACAAAACGAGAATCTAAAAGTTAAAAAAAGGCTTAATATTCTGAAAACTACTTTCCTCCTTTGTTTACATTTTTAAAATAACCCGCCGCGGCTTGGTTTTCACATTCTAGTTACTAATTATCCACATGGATTATTATTTCTTTACCTTTGCAAAATATCAGCTGAACTTAGAGATCTATTTATTATTAACTATACTCCACCTCGTAACGCAAGGGTTGCATGAGGGAGAGCGAATAAATACTGGGGAAAATATTAACACGTTTAAGGTACTATAATAATAATATTAATAATAATTATTATTTTTTATTGTTGTTGATATTATTATTAACAATAACAACAACACTAATAATAATAATAATCACCATTATCATCATTGTCATCATTATATACCGTTTGATGTATAGATTTAGATTTCATTAAAGTGAGTTTATACCTGTTTGATTTTTTCCATACCATCATGGAAACCTCCTAACTGCTGGGCTAATCCCAGGTCTAACCCATTTAATTGTAATTAGCGCCACTCAAAGCTCTTGATTGACTGTAAACTAATATTTGAGGCCGTGTCGTCGGCGAACAGATCCGCAAGAAAATCCAAAACGAACCCACGTGTAGTTAAGTTATTATTAATTTTATTCTATAAATCATCAACTGAAAGATACACAGTGGAGTGTGATTAGAGTGAATGGAGATCTGGTTATTCATTGTCAAAAGTTATAAACTAACATCTCCCACTTAACCCACAGACTTAGATGTAGGCCTCCACATTCTCCAAAACAAACAGACGAGTGTAGATTTGCTATAATTACCGATGTCATTCCGTCTGGGTCCGCTATTTACATCCGACTAGGTTTTGTTTCACTGTGCTGCAAAAAGCCGAGGTGTGATGAATAATATGAAGGGCTAATTCTACAGGTAAGAACACGCACTTTTCAAAATCTATATTGAAATATGGAGGCAAAGTCCATATGGGTAAAAGGAGCCTACATCAATTCTTAAAAGCGAAAAGGAAAACTTTCAACCTTGCTTGTCTTTCAGATGGATAGCTTTAATTCTGGGGACAAACATATAACCGCAGTTACATAATTCTGACCTTAAATTATCCTTCATTATGAATTAAAGCACATCTGATCTGAGTATTACAAAGAATTTTTTTGTTAACCTAAATGAGTCAAACCTGAAAAAAACGTTCTGTGTGGACTGATACTAAATTTTCAAGTTTTTCCAAATACTGTGAAAATACCTCTCATATCTAGATTTTTGCCAAATTCTCTGACAATATGTTCTTTGCTTCTATATTGTCACTGTAGTGCAGGCTTATTTTAAATTCACAAAAAACAACAACAACAACAACAAAAAAACTAATCTAATTCTTTGGGTGACACATACTAAGTTCAAGTTTCTCAACCCCCTGAATCCATTTGAACTAACCTTTGAAAATATTTACAGCCTATTGAACAGGCTGCAATGATAAACAGGTAGTCTGTGAGGAGAGCTATTATTGTTACAGCCCCTTTAAACTTGAGGCCTTGAAAAACAGGGAAGCTAAAAAAGAAAAGAAAAAAGTTCCTGAGTGGCTTTTTGTTCAGTCATTATAGTTTTAGAATTCAAAAACATGTAGAAAAGGTTGAACTAAATGTGACAAAATGACCCTGGCCAGCTAATAATATTTCCACTTACATGAAGCATTTCTTTATACACTGATTTATGGCACAGACTTTATTTCAGCCATAAAATCGGAGTAAAGGTGGTTTTGTTCTTTACTACTTCCCTCTGAAAGCCGCACATAGTTCAGTGTTGAAATCAGTGGTTGTTTTCTGTGCTTTAACTGAACCCAGAGAGGATCCATGGCGTGCTGCCCGCATGATCAAAGGTTACATGCAGCAGCACAACATCCCCCAACGGGAGGTGGTGGACATCACGGGGCTGAACCAGTCTCACCTCTCACAGCACCTCAACAAAGGCACGCCCATGAAAACACAGAAGCGAGCGGCCCTCTACACCTGGTATGTCAGGAAACAGCGGGAAATTCTCCGACGTAAGTTAATATTTGAGTTTCTCACAGCTTGGCTCCAGCCTGTAACATGTTGTTGGCAGCAGCACTGCACTTTACTTGGGTTTCCAACCTGTAGGGATATTGAGGTGGATTAGACATTTCCTCCTCTTGCAGGGGGGACATTTCCAATAATCAGAAAGCATCAAAACGAAAATAAATAGTGTAGATATGAAGCATCATTATTATTTGTCTAAGTAACTTCTCCTTTTCAGATCTAGGTTCTCCTTTTGTGGTAAAAGAAAAACATTTTGAATCAGGTTTTACTGAATGTAACTCTTCATATTTTGCAGAGTTCAACCAGGCAGCACATGGTTCTGGCAGCAATATGACAGACAAAGGCAATCAGGATCCGGTGTTTTTTTATCCAGAGTACAACACGTCCGGTCAGGTCATGGGTCAGCCCGGTGAGGAGGTCGGCAGTGAACCCTCTTGCAAGAAAATGAGACGTAACCGTTTCAAATGGGGGCCTGCATCCCAGCAAATCCTGTACCAGGCCTATGAACGGCAGAAGAACCCCAGCAAGGAGGAAAGGGAGTCTTTGGTGGAAGAGTGCAACAGGTTACATAAACACGATGCCTTCCTACACAGATTTTACCCAAACTATATCAGCCTTCGTTTTTACCTCATACATTTGTTTGCTGCAGAGCTGAGTGTCTTCAGAGAGGTGTCTCCCCCTCCAAAGCGCAAGGCCTTGGCTCTAATCTGGTAACGGAAGTGCGGGTCTACAACTGGTTTGCCAACCGGCGTAAAGAGGAGGCCTTCAGGCAGAAGTTGGCCATGGATGCCATCACTGCGCCGACTCACAGCATCAACCCTCTGCTGTCACACAGCTCGCCACATCATCCACAGACCAGCGCTTCGCCTCCCAGTAAGATGCCAGGTGGCGCTGCTTTATAAACACTTCAACGCATTTTCTTTCTAGCTCAAATGCAGGGTTATGCTTTTTTTAAAAAAAAGAAATTCAGCATTGCTACTGAGAGAAACTACTATAACTATATACTATATATATATATATAACTAACTAACTATATAACTATAGTGCTTATTCCTAAATTTTAGTTAATAGCGAAAAAAGTGGTTGATTTGGTCATCTTCAGAGTGAAACTAGGTTAGCGGCACTGTTGATGTGATCAGAGAGGCAGAGAAAGAGGGGGCAAGTGATCAATGAGAAAGAGTGAGTGACTGAGTAAATGCCATTGTTATTCTGATCTTTGAAAACACACTGAGAACAATCCACATTGTACCTGCAATCTCCACTCCAAAGTCAGCATGGAGAAGCATGACACAAAGGGCGGCGATCCTGTGACAGGCCAGGGTCAGGCCAGGGTCAGGGAGCAGGGGACAGACACATTACCTCAACACAACGCTGTCATTTCCATATTTCCTCCTCCTCGTAAAGGGTGCTAATGACTCTGCTTAGAGAGTTGTCAAAACAAGGAAATGCTGATGCATTATTGCGTTGATCATTCCAAACCCAACCTAATGTTTAGGTTTGGTGTAATTAGTATTGACTGAGTTTACCTGGTGTATGACATGAAAGCTAATAGGTCTCATAGAACATTATTCCCTGTGCCATCAGTCACCTGTCATAAAACTGTGATTTTAAAGAGTCACTCAGAGCCTATTGTTGTTCTCTCGTGTTCGAACATGAGCTGAGCTTTGAAGAGAAAACAAACTGTTTGCCTTCACTTGCTCTTTAACCTTTGGATAAACTGGTCCCGCTTGTGGATTGTCTGTTTGCTTGAATTTTCTTTTTTTTTTTTTTTTGCTCCGAACACCTGACCAGGCATTGACCTCAGGTTGCAAAGCCAGGGGGTCAGGGGATAAGGTGTAGCGGCCGAAAGGAAGGATCGGTGCATGGCGGAGATCACTTTGCTCCCCCCAAAAAACCCTCAGCTGGCTGCTTACAAGGTGTCCTGCTGGCATCCTGCCGACAGCATCAGCTGTTTTTCAGTGTCAGCCCTTGGCCTGACAATAATATCCCACCAGGGTGCCTCATTGCGTTGCTAGGGCACAGCCTGTATTATGCATGCTTAATGGACAATTAAAATCCTTTGCTACTACATCTCCCAGGCCTTTGATAAGGGGCTCCTGTGACTTCTACTCTCTATACTCTACCTCAGGAGGGGGGCCCATTGTCTCTGGTGTATTAGAAGACTACAGTGACTGTAACCTAGGTTCATTTATCTCTGCTGGGCCTGAAGGAGGACTGATTTTAAAGCCTCCCCCCTCACCTTTATGGGCAGTAGTATAGTTGCTGAGGCTGGGCACAGACTTGGAGCAGCAGGAGCTGTCCACTGAGATATAGGCTCTTTTCTGGCCAGACAGGACTGATGACCTCTTCTTTGCCTATAGAGAAAGCTAGTAATCCCCCTCCTCAAACTGTCGCCACACCTTCAGTCATACGAGAGAGGTCAGTGCTGGGTCAGATCAAAGAAACTCCTCTTACTTGGGGAGTTTTTATTGATTCTGTTTCAGTTCAATGGTCAGTTAGTCACAACTGGATAGACAACCAAACAGTGTGACGTGCCGTTTTGGTGGTGACCTTTTTTTACTTTCAGAAATGATGAAACTGATCTCTGGCAGATTACATATTTTGTTAGCAGGCACATGTGAGCACACACTTGCGTTGCCACCTTTGTGTGCAGCACATACCCACTCTTGATCTACTAACAGGCCTAATGTTTACTGAGCTCAAGTACTTCATCTTATTTATGACATGTTACTTTGAAGCATTAAATCTCCACTAATATTTTGCCGAATTTCATAATATGCTGGCTAAATCGTAATTTACAGCTGCGTGTTTAATAATGTCAGATTATCTTAAGATCTTTAAAATCTTTAAAATAGTGGTGCAAAATCACTAAGCACAAGTACTGTATACAGCTACAATACTGAAGTACCTCACTTGAATTAATGTAATGTTTTCATTTTTTTAATATACATTTCAGGTACAAATATTTTTAGTTTTTACTCCTTACATTTATCTAACAGCTTTAGTTACTAGTACTTCCTAGCCCCCCCCCAAAAAACAAAAAAGGTTTAAGTCCAGAAAAATTAATACAACATTAAGATTTTACAGACAATACTAGATTCTGAAGATACAATACTGTCAATGGTAAAAATATTGATTCCCTAAACAGTACAAAAAGTACAACAAGTAAAAATTATATCCAAGAAAGTCCAAAAATTAACACAAACATAGCTTTACTTTCTTCTTTCCTAAACATTTAATAATCTCAGAGACCCTAAAATTTATGTTGTGACCCTTTTCAGTTGGTAACTAAACTAGTAAAATATACTTTTACTAGTAAAATATACTTTGGCTGATTTGTAGTAATTAAAACTAGCTCCGCCATGACCAGATACTACAATAATGACAGTAATGCTTACACTGCTTACCTGTCATATTTTCATGAGATACTTTTGATACTTTAAGTACATTTTGCTAATGGTACTTTAGTCTTACCTTGGATTTTAGATGCAGAACATCAGTTAGGTTTATTTAATTAAGATAATTAAGTAAATAAAAAAAACAATCTGACTTACCACTAATAATTTGGCAGCTGAAATAAGCATAAAATTGTATTGGTGCTCTGTAAGCTGAGCTGTATTGTTCTGTATGTCACAAACCCCGCAGACTCAGAAGTTCCAGATTAGATACAGTAGTAGTGGTGGTGGTTGGTGGGGGGGCGGTGGAGCAGGATCCGTGGGTTGCATTGCTTTCCATCACCTCAGGCTAGCTTGAAACAGGGACACATGCAGAAAAGGTGGCCTAGCTCTGCACTTTCCACCGACTAGTGTCACTGTGAGAGCCACAGAGAAAAGACTCAATACGTCCTGCAGAGACGCAGGAGGTCTGTCATATGCAGCGGCACTACAATGAGCGCTGCCTGGGGTTGGGGAGCCGGGCTTTGATATTACATGGGTCACACAGGGAGCTAGAGCCTTTTAAACCTGTTGAAGATCCTTGCTACCACTCCCCTTCTGAGGTTCTCGCCCTCCCCCTCCTCTTAAACAGCACTCCTTAGTTTCCTGGATTGTGCCATCGCACTAACATAAATTTTAAGTTTGAAGGCAAATTTGGAAAAATTACCTGGAATTTGGAAAATGTATAAGGTTTAACATAATTTTCTAAAAAACACTTCCTGTCCTCTGTGGTATTTCTAGAAACCTAGAGTCCCCAAGTTTAGATTGGGGAAATCCTCATCACTTACTCTCCCTGCAGCTTGAATTACTGCTGAAGCCTAAGACACAAAACTGGTCTGAATAGCATCCTTCTCTCCCTGTGACACTTTAAGAGGTCACTCAGCTCCAAGATAACTGCCTTTTTATGAGTCCTCTTCTATTGTACGGCAATGGGGGTCATGAGTCCAATGGAGTGTTTTATTGTTCTGTAGCAGTGTTTACAAGGCATGGTGGAGTGTTGTGGGGTTGTTAGTATGTTGCAGGAAACAATATGTCTGTGGGCTGAACAACATGGTGGACAGGTAGTTAATATAATGAAATATGGGATTGTGGCTTTGGTTCGGATGTTTCTGTATTACAGTAAATATCTGGATATCTACTGTGAAAATGATAGTTCAACATTATGGGTAATATCCTTGCAATGCTTTATTGCTCAGACTAAAATGAGAAGATTGATACCACTTTTTTTTGTATGTATGTTAAATCAATTTGTTTTCTCTGACACCTGAAGGAAATGTTCAGACACACAAACACATCCTGTTCCTATTTACAGCAGCGAAAAGAAATCAGCATCCCCTCATTGGTGTCAGCGCCGTCTCCCTATGGTTTTTATCTGAAAAATGGTTATATATATATCTATATATATATATATATATATATATATATATATATATATATATATATATATATATATATATATATATATATATATATATAGATATATATATATATAGATATATATATATATGTGGTTCCTGTCATATCTGACCGACTTCGGCAGGACGTTCAAGCTGTCACACCTGGGTCAGGGACGGAGTGCTTGGGGAAGATGTGAAATCTGAATGCAAACAGAGTCTGTCTCTACACTGTCATTGAGGGAGGGACGATCTTTGTGTCTGTGTGAGGCTGAGACCACAGGATAAGAATGTGTTTGACATTGCTTGTAATTGTGTAATGTTTACTCTGTTGGTATCAGAGGGGCCTACATCAGCAAACAGGCATTTGATTGTCGGTTGTGAGGAAGGAGGGCGGGGTGGTGGTGGTGGTGGTGGTGAAACATTCCGTCGGACCTCCAATGAGATACGACAAGTAGTCTAGGCATGAGATTAAGTGATGGCACTCGAAAGCTTCATTCCCCCTACAGCTTTACTGTGAAAATGGGAAAGTCACTGAGACCTAGTAGAATAAAGTAATTTAATACATTTAGTATCAGTTCTTGAACTTAAGTAGAATTTGACATTAATTTCCTATCACTCTATAGATGGGAGAAGATGCCCTCTTTAACATTTCCTGTTCAATTAGAAAACTGCTCAGTGTTTTGATGTGAATTCATGCATAAACAAACCCAATTTGGGGTATTGTAAAGCATTACATTTTTATTTCATTATTTATTTTTTAAAGGTTTTAAATATATAGGCTAATATTTTTAATATTAATACTTTTTCTGAAGCATCGTTCTGCTGCCCTATCAATTTATTAATTTTATTAGGAGTGTGTCAGCTGTTGTTTAAAGATTCAGATTCTTAAATATGAATAAACAAAATTAGTTTAAGTTACACAAAAACATTTGCTTTACTGATATAGCTTATCCTACCGTCACTCTTTTCTATATTTTTAAAATCTTTGGATTATTTAAGTTTTCATGTAGGCTAAAAGTACACTCCTTACATAGTGTTATTGAGGGCAAAAGATAGAACTATTCAATATTTAACAAAACTCAATTGAAAGATTAAAGTAAAAAAATGGATATAAGTTTGAGTAGAAAAGGATTTCTTTTCTCCATCATACTGTTTTAATCATCCCGCAGTCCCTTTTCACCCTTCAGAGGAAAAAATCGAATCATGTTATACATCATAATACATTGGCTGCAATGCTGTTTCTCTGTTGAACAGGTACTTGGATTTTCGCTTACTTCATATTTCATTTGCTTCATTTCGTTGATAATACTTTTAGTGTGGGATATTTTAACAGAGTATATGTGGTACTAGTACCTAAGTTTCAACTGGTGAAACTTGACACTGACGTAATTATCATCAGTAGCATTTGTGTGCTGATGGGAGTTTTGCTGTTGTGAGTGTGTGTACACAGTGAATGGCCTTGGCTGAGCTATGAGATAGCAGCAGTGGACGGGTCAGTGTGTTTGTTTACTTTGTCCTTTGCTGTCTGAGTCAAAGAGCAGGTGAGTCTGGTTGGGTAGAGTGGCAGCGGCATTGCTCAGCAGGGAATGAGGCCTGTGCTGCTAGCTTTCTGGCCTATATAACTACTAAAGATGTAGAACATGGTGGCTGTGTCTTAAGACAACTGAAACTAACACTTCTTTCCTTTTTCAGTGCGTTTCAGCCAAGGACCAGGTGAGGTCACTTCCTCTACGACCATCAGTCACCACAATAGCAACGCAATGGCGACCAGCCAGTCAGTGCTCCAGCAGGTGTCTCCAGGAGGATTGGACCACAGCCACAGTCTGCTGTCACCTGACGCTAAAATGGTGAGTGAACACACCCAGGCTCTCATGGCCTCTGATTAGATAAGACCAGGTCTACATTTAGCATAAATATACAAAGCAGGTTCTTGAAACTCCTCTCCCATGGGTCCACTGGCAAGAGCCAACAATTAACACATTGTGCTGCTCTGTTTGGAAGGTGGAGCTGGGGTGGCAGGCCATGGCTGGACTAGCACACAGCCTTCACCAGACTGCACCAGGCATGTTCATCACTTAGCCAATAAACCTGACAAAGAAACATTCTGTTCTTATTGATTACATGCCTTGCAAAGAGGAGCCGCAGGTGTAGTGCTGCTTGTTCAGCCAGAGAAATGTCGCTCAATGCCTGATGTGCTTCTTTTTTTTTCTGCTTTAGAGTTTCTCCCCTCTGCCTTAGTCCAATATTTGATCAGTGACAGGGAAACCTGTGCAGGGACCCATAGCATTTGAATACACATCATATACTTTTGGTATTATATGTGTATTCTGTAAAAATACAGTATTCCTTGACTTGACTTCCTGTATTTAAATCATTAATCTTGCTCCCTGAAACAAAAAATATAAATAATGAAAATCGGCTGTTGAATACCGTCCACTTTTTTCCACTTCCATGGTAAAATACTGCTGCCTTTTGAAGCAGCTTTATGTGAAATGACACTGTAGTGTGCAGTAAGTCATAGGTGACAGTCTCTTATCTGCAGATGTGCGTCTAACTGGAGTCTCCTCTCTGGGCAGCTGGCCATAGTCAGATAGATGCTGCCTTACTGTGTGGGAGGATCCATATCCAGACAGATCTTATTGTAAATGCATACATGTTGTTTGGGTCCAGTTGCTTTGCGCAAATAAGCATATAGGATTTGTCTAAACCGACACACACCATCAATGTGCTAAACAGTCATGTTTTCTCTGCTGACATTTTTAATATACTTTCTTCTTTACCTTTTGTTCCTTATCAGTGTTTGCTTGTGCACTGCGTATGAGTTCAGTTACACAAGCGTAGTGTTATACAAAAGAATCAGAACTAAGTCAACATTTATTTCTTTGGTTTGTTTAGCAGACATCTGTTTCACTTTGACGATGAATTTATGTGAATTTATTTAACAGATACTCGAACTCTCAGAACTTGTGGTTGAGTTTATTGCAACATATAGGCCTATCACAACAAAAAGAACGGTGCTATAATTTGTTTCCTTCATCTTTCTTCAGATTTCAGGTTCAGGTGGAGGACTTCCTCCTGTCAGCACACTGACAAACATCCACAGTTCCCACCACAGCCATCAGCAGACACAGAACCTTATCATGCCTCTGTCTGGAGTCATGGCCATAGCACAGAGTAAGACCTCCATCCTTCCATGTCACTAAACACAGAAAAGAAGTGGAAGTTATTAGTGTTTTTTTTTTTTAACCTGACATGATTTGACTGAGGTCTCACCGTGCCCCAACAGGTTTAAACACATCGCAGTCTCAGACGGTGCCAGTGATCAACAGCGTGGCGGGCAGCCTTGCCGCGCTGCAGCCGGTGCAGTTCTCCCAGCAGCTCCACAGCCCTCACCAGCAGAGCCTGATGCAGCAGTCTCCCAACCACATGAGCCAGCAGCCGTTCATGGCGACTGTCACGCACTCTCACAGTCAGTAGCACGGTTCTATTGTCTTCTGTATTGTCTTGATTTGCCTTGTGTTGCCATAAAACAACACAATAATGATTAAGCTGAAACAAATTATTATTTTCACTGTATTTTTCAGTTAATCATTCCCAAAATTCAGTTTTTGTGTCATGCATAAAGACATTTCTGTACCATTGATCTTAGAGCCTGAGCCATTTTCTAATATTAAAACCAGCGTCAAATTGAAAAACTGCAATCAGCATTAAGATTATTTCTTTGGTATCGTTAAAAGGTAATTTGGACATAAAGATAAACGTCTGTTGACATCGCATTACGTGTATTGCATGACTGTAGAAGTGTCTGCTGTTTTCTCTCACTTTCCTCTGTGGAACTGAGAAGCTATAAACCATGATGCAACCCTTCATACTTATCCCGTTCAACTGTGAAAATAAATCCATTTTGTTATTTTTGTTTCCTTTGCAGTGTATCCTCACAAGCAAGAGCCCCCTCAATATTCCCACCCATCACGTTTCCCTTCGGCCATGGTGGTCACAGACGCCAACAGCATCAGCACCCTCAGCTCCATGTCCTCAAGCAAGACGGTAATTCTTCAACTCACATCACATCACATCTTACAAGTCACCGTTAATTGCACCGTCTCACCTCCATCTGCCTGTCACCTTAGGTTTTCATCCCAGTAATTCTTTTAAGGGTATTTGCATGAGTCTGCATTAAATATGTGATATCAGTGCAGTTTTTGCTTCAGTACTGCTGCTGAGTAAAATGGATGTTAGTCATTTTGTTTGGAAAGTAACACTTTTATCAATTCACTCATTTCCTATTGATACACAGAAATCACCCTCACTTCTGCACCTTGTTTTGACACAAACAACACAATCAAAGCACACGCTAACAACAGGGACTACGTTGTGGCAGGGGAGAAGTGTGTGTTTTATGATCATGTGTTGACTTCTTTAATTCCTGTCACATTAGGATGCTCCTGTAAACAAGATGGTGCAACTTGGGGGTCTCTCCTGGGTAAATACAATTTTATTAGTTCAGTCCTGCAGTTTGAGTAAAAACACCCAAATCACACCCAAATCATCAAAGTAGTCGTGCACACTGATCAGATCTTTCGTTTGGGGCTGCTGATGACTCTTTCTTTTGACTCCAAGCCAAAAGACGAGACAGATATAGGGATAGCATACTGCTTAGAATTCCTATTTCCTCTCTAATCAATCACCTGCTCTCTCACCCTGAACGCCTCTTGATTAATGCTCCCTCCTTTCACTTTCCTCTGCTGAGACTTACCTCTGCAATCAGGAAATGAGTCCTGCCGTTGATCAAAGTTCTCAAGCCTTGTGCCCTGCTACTTTCCTCCATGCTACAGTGAGGCTGGAGATGAGATGTGCTGGGTGGGGATGGAAATTGTTTTTTTTTTTTGGTTTTTTTTTTTTTGGTAATTACCCTCTTCCTCTTTCCTACTTCTCCCTGCTCTCAATGTTCACTGTAGCCTGAAATGTTGTCCACGGTACATTCACATGCTCAATTTCCCACGCTGAGGTAGAGTGCTCGTACCCGCCGAGCTGCTACTGACGCGCTGATGAGTTGATGGGATGATCGCTCAACGCAAGTTGCATCCTCTGTGTAGTAAAGGAAGAAACGCAAATCACTCAAGGCTTTGAAATAGATACATTTTGGCCTCTGTTTCCAGGGATTATCAGCAGTTTATTCTTACATTTTAGTAAAGTTATAAAGGTGTTTGCAATCTGTCCTGCACCTCACTAAAAGTACCTAAATTATTATATAAAAAATTCTTCACTGAAAGTGAAAGTCCTGCCTTCAAATTAGAGGATTGCACCTTCACATGGGTTGGCTCAAACTATTATTTTTAAAACTAATCATTTAAATTCACATTGACAAATCAAACCTTTAAGTAATTGTCTCACCTCATTGGCCACATCAGCACATTATGGCATTTCACAAAGCTTTTTATTGAGCTAGCAGGCATGTCCAGAGATTTTCTTATCAGGACTTTATTTGGATGGGGCAATCTTCTGCTCATGACACGACCAGCATGCTCAGGCTTTATAACACTCACTGTTTACCAGAAACCCACCCTCATACCTGAGTCTCTCTCTAAAACTCACCTCTGCTCAGGGCCCAGCATCTAATGACTTAGGTCTCAGCTGCAGATCAGCTTTATCAGGTGAAGCTGTTTGCTGGCCACAGGGGCACACCAGGGTCACCTGACTCCACCCATGAAGATGCATACCCTGCAATCTAAAAAGAGAACTTTTCAGTTGTAACAAGGCCTTTTAGAGTCAGAACAAGAGGGCTGAGATGTGTATTTGGTCAGGTTTGGTGCATGAAGGTGTAGGGGTGGTGTATGTATCAGTGGAGGGGAAAGTATTCAAATTGTCGACTAAAAAAATACCAATAATTCGCTAAAAATACTGTATCATGTAATAAAAGTCCTCATTTAATAACTTTACTAGGACTGGTGTTTTTCTATATTTTTGTTTTACTTATCTGTCACTATATCCTTTGTTACTCCTCTCTACCTAATTCAATGATGATTTTTGTCTGTTAATGGGATTTGTTGATGAGAAATATATGTGTTGAAAACAAAGATTATCAAATATATGCCATGGAGTAAAAAACATATTCTGTAGGAAATTGCAACAGGCATGTTTCACTCTTTTTGGACATTATGACGACAAAACAAGTAGAAGTATAGAGTAGTATAAAGTAGTATGAAGTAAGGACTAACTTTTTTTTATTTGCAGGGCCACTCATGAATTTCTACACATCATATACATGTATGCCTGTGTTACTCGACAGATTGTATTTATTGTTTTACGTAACGCAGGCCTACTTTGTCTTCTCCTTTTCAGTGTCCTCTTCAAGCTTGGTGAGAGCGCCCACCTGACTTCCTCGGTGCCCAGCAACAGGAGCACATTTTTCCACCCTCTCACCGTGGTAACCGTGACAACTCCTAATAACTGGCAACAGCACGCTGGATGATGAGTCAGTCAACAAACGAGTGAGGACGGTGGACCAGGCGGGGACAATTAGAAATGGGAACAGAGCAGGAAAAAAACAAAAAAACAAAAAAAACAAAAAAAACTCACTGCACCTGAAAGTGAGGAGACTGGCTTCCCCTCTGTTGCGCACACAAGATCAATAAGGATGTATGATTTTGATGCAATCTTGGTAAACAGTATTCAAATTTCCATACCCCTTTATGTCATCCTTGTTGTGACATTACAAAGGAACAAAAACAGCACCAAAAACCACTCATGAACTGTGTGGGACTGAATGACGGCTCTGGGACAGCTCGTTGTGATTTACAGTGGAAATATGAAGATACACTGAGAGCGCTGATTGACTCCATGAGGGCAATTCGCTCTCTCAAAGTTCCTGGATGCCTTTGCACGTGAGAAAAACGTGTGACAATCACAATAACCTGTAATGATCTTGTACATGAATTTTCACTTTCTTAGTGGGCTTTAAAGCAGTCTTCCATGTTATTCTTTCGCACAGTTTACTGTGCTACTTCTAGTGCAGGTGATGAATGCCTGCTGTTGCTTGAGGGATTTGTCATTTTAAGTTGTTTAATGTGTATACTGTGATTGAAAAGACTTCTGACAATCTCGAAAGGACTATGCAATATGTCTATAGGTGTATGCAATGCTTTGTATAACTGGATTCTGTACAGAACTCCACACACTTGAGACTGGAAATGAATATGCACTATGAGTGAAGTCACCAGCGATTATGATATACTGGTGCTGCTGTTGTTCGTAAAGCTGCCTGTAAAATAACACACACAGATAGATGGTCATGTGGCAAATATGTAGGTACAACTTGTATTTGTCAGCGTGTCACAAAAGCTGGTCTGCCATATCTATAAACCTAGCGTTAACCTACTTCAAAAGTGGCCCCACCCCTCCATGGAAACCTTGTTTGCACACAGATTCAGGTGAATTTCAGGAATGGGACTCCCCCTCCCCCTCCACCTCCCTCACCCACTTCCTGCCACAATGTGAAGAGATACCAAATAGGACAAATATTGTTAATAACTCCTCATCATAAATCATGGCACTGGAACACCCCCCACCCCCCAAAACCTGTGTAGAATGAAAATATTGACAAGTATTCAGAAACAAAACAGTCACAGTAGTCTGGTATTTTGTGAAGGAGAGAGACATGAAAGAGGACTATGTTGTGACAGCAGCTGCTCTAATCATACAGGAATCCACACTGACTGAGAATTTTGGGGAGAGGAGCAGCTGCTGTGGGTACAGGCGCCCACGCTAACAGTATTAATGTGTGTTCCGACAGAAAGGAGAGTGAACTTTTGTCTTGCCTCATTCAGGCAAATTTGACCCTTGCACCCTGTGTGTTTATTTGCCTCATACTCTATTGTCAGCTTGGGCAAGGGGACTACTTTTTCATTAATCCGACAGGTGAGAATAGGCTGATGTAATTTGTCCTGCTTTTTTTTAAAAGTGGTACACATATTTCAATCTGGCAACCCTGACCTCAAACAGTAAATATACTGTAAGGTACCAACAGCACATATGTTAGTTGGCTGCAGCTAAGGCAGCTAGCAACCGATGGCCTGATTATGTGTGTGGGAGTGTGTGTGTGTTTGTGTTCTGACCGACTGTACTAGAAACCTTTCCTCTAGCTTCCCTCTTCCTCTCCTCTGTACATTTTTTAGGGATTCACAAAGTGCCACCTGGATTTGGCAAATTCATGTCCATTTGCATCAGTTTGTATATGACCTCTAATAGTTCGCTTTGAGTTCTGTCAGAACACACAGTCACAGCTTTGGTTTAGCTACCTGGACAATGATGGGCAAGTTTGAAAGAGGGACCAGCTTTGGCATCAGCAATGATGATTCCTTTCACCGTAAGAGACATAACGGCAACTCTGACTATCAAACCCTGCATATTATAAGTGGCAGATCCAGTCTCCTGTTCAATATTAGGTCATTACATTGTTATTATGTTGGTTGGTCTGTGACTGTTATAGGCACATCTACTGCCATCTGATCAGAGGGCACTCATATGTGTGGCTGGACGTGATTTTGTTTTCATCCTAATGTATTATTTTTGTATAAAATTGAAATCAATCATAAATCATTATTTATACTTTCTGAGAAAATATTGATATTTCAAGTAAAGTTTTTTTTTTCCAAAATGAATACATGGTTGTTGCTATTTTTGTAGGCAGTCAGACAGTTCTTCACATGCATAGAGAGAGATATAGCTATATAACTTTTATGTTGTAGTTTATTGAAGCTAAGTTGAACTGTCTGGTATAAAGCTGGGGTAATTATATGAGTTTGTCATTTTCTAACCATATTCTCAATTACCTTTTATATTTTAACTATACAGCATGTTTCGAACGTATGTAAAACCTTATTCTGCAAAGTTACATGCCACATTTTCCCTTCAAATGTAGTGTATCAGTATACCATATGATAAAATAGAAGTACCTGTAATGTGTACTTCAGTTATCTTCCACCTCTGCAAATAAACAAACAAGTAAGTAAATAACAGGGGCTCTTTTCAGTAGAAAGAAAAACCTGTGGGGTGTATACACTCCGCTATAGTCTCTACACAAATGTTATGGTGTTGCAATGTGACAAGGAAACAGCCTCTTTGAAGTTCATTGGGTTGAACATTTTAAGCAACCAGTTCATTGAACCCAACGTGTTAAAGCCATAATTCAGTCCAGTCTTTATCTGCTACTGACACAGTGCACACAGTAAAATGTATGTATATTAAGCAGTATTATACGCATACAAAAAACAAACATTAACAAATCCCTTGAGCCTAAAGGCCTAAGTGATACAGAGAAGCATTATTATTTACATGAAGTCTTGTTTCTGGCTGCCTGATGGATGTAAACTCAGTACTGTAAACTCAGCTTTCACTTTGCTTTTACTTTATCTGCTAAATGCTCCACGTGGGCTTTAAGAATTGCTGCTGCTGAAGCTGAAAATGTTGAGCCCAAAGCAGTGAGAGTGAGCTTGTGAAGAAAAGAAGTTGGGGCTGTAAAAACCAAAACAATGAGATAAAAAAGAATACAAAGCACTTTAGAGCTGAGAGGAACTGCAAAGACAGGCGGTATCTCACTCTGGGTTCATTATTACGAGTGGCAGCTTTCTCTTATGAGTAGTTGTGATCATTTCTTTATATGAAATATTGATTATAGCTACTTTGAATTTCTTGACAACAAAAACATCCATCCAACCATTATCTATACTTGATTATTCCTATTTAAGGGCACAGGGATCTGCTGGATCATGTGATGACAACACAAAGGAATCAAAAACCCTCAGTATAGGAAGAAAATGTGGTGTGAAAATGACTAAACAGTATGTGATTATTGAGATATTAGGGTGGTACTTTTATATAATGAGGCCACATTTTATTAGCTGTCTCCTTTTCTCGATAGTTAAAAAGGCTTATTAAAAGGCAGTTTAATACATAATATGTAAAATAAATGTTTGTACCTTGTGAAAGAGCCACCACAACTGTATTGTGAGACACCTCGAAAACTAACAGGATGGGGATTTATATTATTTGGCAATGTCCTAACTTTGTTTTCCCTTCTTGTGTTGCCCTATAGCCTCCATCACGAAGCCCTGCTGGGGAAAGCCTTGTAATCCACTGATGTTGCTCTATTTGGTTTTCAATGAGGCCTTTGATTTTCAGACCCAGGAAGCCTCTAAAGATCTGACCATGTCTTTTTTGCTCTTTTCTCTCAAAGAAACTGAACTACTGGGAGGCTGATTTACATCTCTTAGAGTTTGAAATACAACACTAGAGCTCTGTAAACATCACATTTCATTCAGCTGTTTAGTTAGTTATTAGTGTTTGAATACAAACTCAATCCATTTGCAGGTTCTTCAGTAATAAATGTGCTGAAGAATTTTCTGGTTGCAAACACGCTTTGTATTTACTGACCAATTAGTCTTAATAATATAAGGCTTATTGTACTGGTTAACTTTCAACCCCAAGAGTGATTGAACAAGCTTGTGCTTAAACAGGAAACAGTGGAGTCAAATAGGTCACATTATTGCTCTGTGACATACATTCAGCATTTCATTTAATCAACTCAGCTCATCAAGTCTTTGGAGCTCTTTTTTTTCCCAAAAACATTTACTCCAGACTGATATGCTATTAATTATAACATAGAGTTAAAATTATACACCAGTCAGACAGTTCATTTGTGGGGGGAAATAATAATGTTTTCAGCATGATAAATTACTCAAGAACTAACGTGTTTCAGCAGGGGGCACCATAACTCATTGAAGAAAAAAGAGTTAAAAAGTAATTATATAAATTAATCTAGTAATTAATTAATTAATTAACAATAATTAATCATTTGTTTTGCAATATATCTGACAAGTAGAAGGAAGGTTATTTCAAGGTTCTTATGGTTCTTATGGTTATATGTTAAAGTGAAATATCAGCTACAGCTTTTCTATGCCCAGTGTACAGCAGTCACTTAAAGTATATTATATAAATTACCCATAAATTAATATATTTGACCAACATTCCCACTTGCGAGGGGTCAGTTTATTGTTGATGAAGTGAAAACCTGAAACATCTTTTAACCACCAATACTTCCTGCCATAATGGCAGCTGGTGTCTTCCAGGAAGCTGAAATGACTTCAGTCTAGGACAGTACTGATTCACTTTTACGAGATAATCATTGCCTCCTCCACAGCTGTACAGTATGGCATCTGATAAAACAACAAAACACAGAGGGGACAGAGAATCACACATTCTCCCTTTACCTCCTGCGAGAGGACTGGCATGGCTCCCAGGCAAGAGACCGTAACATTGAAGGCCATGACTGATGCTGCCCGAGTTTGGTCAGTCGTGATTTACAAATTTTCTCTGTCAGTCTTCAAAACAAGTTTCTCTGTCCAGATCTGTAGGACTGAAATGTATTTGTTCATAATTCAATTCAGTTCATTATTATTTGTACAGCACCAAATCACAATAAAATCATCTCAAGGCACTTTACAAAAAACAAAAACAAAACCCAACAAATCTCTTAATAACAAGCACAAGGTGACTGTGAAGAGGAAAAACTCCCTTTAATGGAAGAAACCTCCAGCAGAACCGGGCTCAGTTTGGGCGGCCATCTGCCTCGACCGGTTTGGGGTGAGTGGATAGAGGAGAGAGAAAAGAACAGCAACAATAAACAACAAATAGACACTGCAGGTTGGTGGGGCCAGTAACTGCACATCAGCAATATACAGCTCCAGGACCAGGGACAAATGTAGAAGGTACAGAGAGAGAGAGAGAGAGAGAGAGAGAGAGAGAGAGAGAGAGAGAGCACAAACTACAGGAGAGAAAAGGCACGAAGTCAGTGACATTTAGTGGTGGCATGTATGTGAGAGGATATAGGAGAGGAGAGGAGAGGAGAGGAGAGGAGAGGAGAGGAGAGGAGAATGCAAGTACAGAAAAAGTGCAGAAGCTGCTCGGTTTGAGACTTCATATTTATCTGCTGCTGTGATGGAGTTGAGAGGTCAACTCGAGAAGCAAGTTAACACACAAGATTAGAGGATTGAGTCAAAGAGACAGAAATTGGAAGCTGCTGGCAGAATGTGGCAGTGTGTTGAGCAACATCAGAAGAATGGCTACTACATCAACTCCAGCTGAGGCCCAAGGGGTTAATGGATAAGGCTACCCAGCAGGGGTCAAGGGTCAGGAGGCCACTCTCTGCCAGGGCTAATTGAGCACTTTGAACAGTGTATACTGTAACCTTTCTACGGAGAAATACATGCACATGTATGCAGCTGCTCTGACAGGAGTGTTCCATCAAAAGACCTGATCAAGGAGGCCTCTGCCAGAGGAGATCAGTCCGACCTCTGCAGTAACAATCAGTACCCTTCACCCTACATCGCCGCCAGCACCACCAATAGTGACAGCTAGACTCAGCTCAGAAAAAGATTGGGAGCTTTTCATCTATTTAGATCAATTTGGGTCATTAGCATTGATTTATTTTGTGTAAAGGATGAGTATTAGTTTTCATTAATTTGTTATATAATGTAATAGTTTTGAGTTATTTCATTACACAAAATTATTCCCTCTCTATAAAATGTAGTTCCTATTAGTGACTATTTCTTGAGTATGTTACTGTAAATAGAACATTTTGTTTATAGTATTAGGCAAGAAAAGCCATATTTATTTAGTGTAAATAGCATAATTCACACACAAGGAAGTTCTAGGGTGTGTCGCGGACGTTAACATTTTGGAAACAACTAGAACTAAAGAAAATGTAAACATAAATGTAAATGTATGTATATACAATTTTGCCTTTTAATTAATCAGATTCATGTATTTGAAAATTAAAAAGACATGATTCAGTAAGAGATCTATGAAAATGAATTTAGGTGACATTTTTTAAAAACAATGACTGAGCCAGCTCTAGAAACTGGAATGCAATCTTAGCAATGATTTTTTTCTTATTTGACCTAACACTTGAGACAGTCATCAAAAATTTGCTGCAGGTCCTTAGACTGTAGTTAATCTTTCATAGACCTTAACAGGCTGTCTTTTTCTAAAAGTCAGACCCATCAATTCAATATTTCTCATTAATATTCAAACGTGCAACTGGAAATGAACAATAATAAGACAGGATAAAGCATCTTATCTATGGTTCTCTATGTGAGATGTGACCTTAAAGAAGTCATGTGCTGTAAATATCAACTAAATATCGGGAGCATGTGAAACATTTCTGATGATCCTCTATGGGACAAAAAGTTTGTTTTCAGTTTCAGAATGACTCTAAATTCACCATATTTGCATATGAGACTGAAAAAGTGCAAGAGACTCAGCTTTACAGGAATCCTGACAGATTGATGTTGTCATGCTGATGCTGTCACTGGCTTGATGCTGGACGGGTTAATGATTTATGGGGAATAGTGGGATGCCCAGAATGGAACTCGGGTTAATGTTCACCTTTCTCGCCAGACCTCCCCTGGGGGTCTGCCCACCACTACTGAGATCCTACCGTCAACGGGACGTGACTGACTGACTGAGTTGGCCTCTAGCTAAACCCAGGACACACAGCAGGGAGGGAGCCCCGCTTTGCTCTCAGACTCCAAGGAATGGCGTTAGAGAAGAGGCAGGGACTGATGAGGCCTAATCACCTTTTTCATAATCATTTAATGACATCTTAATAGAGGCAACAATGGGGGGCAGAAAATATTCCAGTGAAGTTCTATAAACAAATCAAGCATACAGGTAATAATTAAAATCTATCTCCTTTAAAAAAAAAATGTTACCAAGAGTCTCAAATTCCCCAGCACGACTCCGCCACACAGTTTCCAGTACATATTTTTTAAACATATTCTTACATATTCAGTTTATCAGTTAAATTTAGTGATTTAATTATGCCAAAATATAGAAAAAATGTTTGCCTCTTTTGCCTTCTTAGAGAAAAATACTGACATGACTTTGGCGTTCCTAATAGCTATGAGCCTGCACAGAGCAGTCTTCATATCCAAGCCTAGGTCCTTATTAATTTAGTTTTTCTTGGCCTGAAAGTAAGTATATTGACTCATGACTGACTAATAATACAGTGCCAGCCTGTAAAATAGTCAGCAAATGTTGTGTTTTTCACTGCGTAATGTAAACTTCAACACCAATTTGCTAAAACCCAACATTTAAAACACTGAAAGACATCAGCTGCAGTCTGTACACCTTGCATGATGCTAATCAAGTGAAGTGGGAATAATTTACTGTACAATTATGAAAGAATAAATTCAGTCCTGATGAAAAACCTCCCACACATTAGTTGCAGTGCCTCCAGGAAATACAAAAAGAACAAGGTTTCGCTCTCTCTTAAAATTAAAATAGCAGACTTTCTTTCAATTGTCTGTCACTGTGAAGCCTAAATGGTCACATTTGTCCCTCTGTCATGTATATGGACTCTAAATCATTGCTGCTGAGTAGAGCTGATGTATAGGGAAAGGCTGAGGGCAGACCTGCTGATGGATGGCACCGCGGTCCGACATCCACTGCCTTACACTGTTCTCATTAAGCTGTAAATCTTTCACAACAACGCCTGCTAACACAATGCCAGAGAGGCTTCTCCTTGTTGCTCCACCTTGTCTTGGTGCAACAATGAAATTGCCAACTGAATGACTTTGTCAGTAACCGCAATGGCCTCTGTGCAAGCAGCCAGTAAAAATGTTGAAAGGGAATAGATGCAAGTGTTGTGACATGCAGCAGGAAATATAATATTGAATGTACTTCTAATGACCCAAAACAAATACAGTGATATGAAGTAAATTATCTGTGAGAAAGAATAAATTAGACAAACTGTGTCATAATTTTAACAATACCACTGTGTTGTTTTTATGTATTTGCCTTTGATAATAATGCAGAAATAAAACACAACTGCATACGGCCTTTAAATGCCTCACTTAACATTAGCGTCATATTGCTTATGTTAAGTGAATCACTGAGAATCTGAGCTCTTAAACATATACTTAGTTACAGAATATGTGTTTCAGAATATTGTGACTCGGTGGAAAACACTTCCATGAAGCTACTTTGTATGTTTTTTAAGGTACTTTTTAAGCGTTTGTGGTTTGAAAGATTTTGTGTACTACAGAAGATCAAAGACCCTTGAAATCTGTGCTGGGACATGCAGAGAATAACCATCTGTCATGCTCATTGTTGAAACTGACATTTATTTCTAACATCATTTATTTATTTATTTTTTATTATAACATATATAACAACACAGTAAACTAACACAGTATCAAGACAGGACAAAGATATAGCATAAACATCATGCAGTCAAACTGAACTGCACACACATCTTATCACAAAAGGGGCCCAATTCTTACATACCTGGGCAGTCTTTATATAAACAATTGCGCAAACAAGCTAAATACTGCCCCCTGCTGGCAAACAACATTTATTACAAATGACAAGTTGTGTTTGGGAATTTGCTGCCTGTGGTTTGCCTTTCAGGTGGGTAGTTCTCCCAAGTTTATAGACCCTATAGCAGCTCTCTCAGTGTTTCAGTTTTGTTGTTGTTGGAAATGTATTACTATTGTGTATTATCATTTATTAGTTAGATAAGGCAAGTTTATTTGTATAGCACAATTCATACACAGAGCGTTGAGGCTTGTCTAACATCATCAGGAAGCCTATTCCAGATTATAGCTGCATGAAACTAAACTACTGCTTCCCTGATTAGTCTTGACTGGGTACGAGCAGAAGGCCTGTTCCTGATGTCAGAGTCCAAGATGGCTCATATGGCACCATCATATCAGAGATGTACTGTTGTGCTGAGCCCTGAAGAGACTTATACACAAGCAGTCCTGATTAACCGTTTGTTAATCTCTTCACCATCCAAAAAGATATTTAATATATTTTTTAAATGTGTCAAATTACAGATATCTTTAAATGGAATTGTCACTAGTCAAAGGTCCATTAAAAATATGTGTGATTCGACTTTTGACTATAGTCAAAATTCATTTGTAGATATTTGAAAGTAGTTCCCCATTCAAGTCAATGAGCAATTCTTACTAGCCAAGATATCTTCGATGTCAGCTGTGGCTATAGTCATAAATACATTACATAACAGATATCTTAAACGTGAGTCCTGTCCACGGCCTGCCATATGAGTCCAAACAGGGCACTCGGCGCCTCCAACTCCCACACTCCTCTTCCGTCACTGCTGGCGTCATCGTTCTACTAGTGACTGCTGTGATCAAGATGGCGCTGCGGCCAGGCTCAGGAGGAGGCAGCAGGTATTGTAGCCTTTTAAAATCAGCTTTGTCTTGAAAATATGAGTTGTTGGTGAAGTATTCAGCGCTGACAGTCAGGTAGCCTCACATTTAACGCCCACAAGGACCGCTGGGACGGCACCAAACGCTGGTTTTGCTGTCGATGCGGGATAATGGGAGGAGATGGCTGGTTGTCAGGTGTCACAGCTAATGCTAGGTGCTTCTGCTGCTGCCGCCTGCCAGAGTGGACCAAAAGTAGGGCCACGATATTTAAATAATAACAAATTTCACATGTCACGCTTTCTGTAGCACTTATTATCTCTGGTGTTTAGGTAAACTGTGACATAACATAATGTTTATTGAAGAAATGCACATGAGCTTGTTGTAGCATTGTAAGTTAGCATCTGTGCAAACAGGCCTGTGAACGGCTGGTAGTGTCAACATCTGACCGCATCTACCCTGACAGTTTCTCTAATTGCATTGGAGTTAAGTGGGTATTTAGTATCGTGATGGCACATTGTTGATTGTTTGAAAAGGCTTGGACGTGAAGATCTGGTATAAAGGCTGCTCATTTTCTCTTATAACAACGGCTTGATATGTTTAGCCCCTTTTCTGGAGCCAGGCTGCTCTGCCTTGAGTTTGAGGAGTATTTATTGTATTAAGTCACATTATAGACCCTGTCACACGTTCATTCTTTAAATCTCCAGCCAGGAAGCAGCTGTAAATGAGCTGTGTTCTTATTAAAGCAGCATGATGATGGTCTACAGAGATAAGATGAAGGCCAATCTCATTATTCTTTCATAAGCTGAGTCTGAGCATCGTGAATAATAAATATGCTCTGGATAGAAGCATCTCGACTTGCCAGGTCATACTGATCCCACAGGTGAAACCAAAACCCTCAAAGACTATAGATGAGTGTAGGCAGTGTGGAAAAAGTATATAAAAGGCAAGTGTAATGTGAAGACTTGGAGACAGCTGTAATGCTCCTTTATATGTTTATCCTACTGCTAATGTCTGATAGGCTGTTGTTTACTTGTCCTATAATGTCTCTTAAAGTCAGTTGTGTTTACTTGTGTTGTGGGCACTTTATGATTATTCATGGTGTATCCATTCCCTACTCTTTTAAAATTTTGACAGAATATTTTGACTGGGAAAACTCTTTTTCTTTGATTAATATGATGGCAAATTGCATAAGATATTGAATAGATGAATAATAGATAAATCACATGGCCAGCAAAACAATAGAGCACCATCATCCTGGAGTATAAGATGATGTTTTCAAATACCTACTTTGTGATGAAGAAATGTAAAACAGATTTTCACATTTTGAGGCTTAATAGAATAGTTTGGTCTATAAAATGCCAGAAAATAATTAAAAAGGGCCTGTTATCCCTGTTTATCGCAGTCCACTAATGAAGGAATTAAGTTTTGGATAGTTTCAGTGCGGTGTTTTCAGCTACCATGCAGGATAAATCAGCACCAATAAAGTAAAATGTGTCTGTATAGCAGAGTGAAAAGCCAGAAGGTGGAGCAGTGGTGCAGCTTACAAAAATCTGGCCAGTAGCTGGAGCCATCTTTGTGAGTGTTTTAGACACTGAGTAAATGTATTGGTATAAGTCATACATAAAAAGAAGTCTGTTAACTCATAGCTGGCAATGACTGTGGTTTCTCCCATTGAGAGTGTGACAGAGATGTATGATACAGTTTGATTAGATGGTGATGGCTCCATCTGTCCATCTTCAACAGACCATGTGATTACACCATTCATCAGACAGCTAACCTCATGAATGTCAGGTCACGTCTTATTGTAATATCCCACCTGATTTAATTATCAGTTATCTTTAGCTTTTTGGAATAAGCCAAAAATAATTATAGCTTTAGTGCCTTTGGTGATGATGACATTGAAACTCCTGACCTTGCCTTCTGTCTCCCAGCTTTCAAAACCATTTGATGCCACAGTAACTGTTGGATGATTACAGGCCTTTTCCAAGGCAGTGGCCTGCCTGGTGTCTACCACTGCTATCACTGCTTATGTGCTCTGTTAATCTGCTATGACGTCTGACTTGCTGCAGGATGCTGTGTAGTAGGGTTGTAATGCTCCTGTAAAAGCTTTTTAAGCTGCAGATCTTACAGGGAGCAGATGTGAGAATCAAAAACCCTCCAGGTCAAGCAACATAACTGAAGATAAAACCCAGCTGTGCTATGTGTGTGATAGGTACTCTTCATTCTGTGAAATAATATTTCCTTCATAGGCAGTTTGCCACTGAAATCATTGTAATTTAAAGAGATGCCACTAAAACATTTTCATATCATCTTTATATCATATATCTATATCAGTTAAAGCCGAGTAGGTTGATTAGTTGATTGACAGAAAATAACTCATGGCTATTTTGATAATTAATTAATTATTGATTATTTTTTGGAGAAGGAAAGTTAAAAATTCAGCACATTCTCAGGTTGCAGATTTGGCACTTGCCTTTGACATCTCTGATCCATCCATTCATCCATCCATTATCTATACCCACTTATTCCTAACTAGGGTCACATGGATCTGCTGGAGCCTAATATCTCTGATAGTAAACTAAATATCTTAGTAGTTTTGGACTTTTGTTGACAAACAACATGTAATGAAGTTACCTTGGGTTCTACATAGTTGTAATTAATTGTATTTTTGACAGTTTGTATTTCAAGCTAAAAATCCAAAAAGTAATTGGCAGATTAACTGATATTTAAGAAGTTTTCTCTGGTCAACATACATAAAAGCCACTCCTGAGACCGGTACATTTGTAACACTGCCATCTTATATTACAGATATTTATTTATTTATTTACTTCTCTCTCTCCAAATGTGTACCGGAATTGACCTCAATAAATAACTGTGCAAAGGCAGTGTTCATCAAAGCCTTATTTTCTCATAGCATCGCTGTCTTTTGAAATGTTTGCTCTCTTCTTCTGTTTATTATTTTCTCTCCACCCACTCCTGGCTCTTTAGCTGCTACATGCTACACTGTGTTCACCAGCTAGTCACTGTGTCTGTCTGCTGTTTGCTGCTGAACAGCAAGTGTACAGTGGGTTTTTAGAGCTGAAAACATTTGCCTGCTGCTGCTGAAAACTGTTCTGATGAGAGCACTGAGACTGAGCCAAAACAGAACAGACAACGTTTTTGGGGGCCAAAAAACCAAAAACAATAAGTTGGAAGATGCTATTAAGCTCTGTAGAGCTGAGAGAAACTGCACAATCTGGTAATAATGTTCTCTGAGCCGATCACTACATTGGACAGATTTTACTTTTGTCTCTCACACAAAATAAATAATAGGAAAGACATCACATTTGGCTATGACCAATTTCTGTCACAAATGTTCCACTAAAAACAGGTATTACCATTTACTTTGGCAGTGCCATCCTCTAGAGCACAAAAAATGCAAGATTTCACAGTCCCAGACCCAAGCAAGTTTTGGTGGTCTCTTAAAACAAGAGTGACACTTGCTACGCAACAACAGACCTAGTTAATTTGAAAGTGACCAAAGAATTTAGTTTCTGTTCTTGTATAAAACGTGACAGCTATAATATTTTACTTGCAGATTCAAGAAATAAGATTTTGTTTTATTTATTTGGAGTTGACCAAATATGTTGGGTGTTCTCCTGTAACACCTGAGGCTTTTGCCTGTTCAGAATAAAGGATTTAGTTAATAACATATAACTAACTTCGATATCAACTGGGGGAAAAAAAATTATGGTGATAAGATATATTTTTTTTCCGTATCGCCCAGCCCTACTAGAAATTAATAGATTAATCAAAAACAGTAAGAAGGTTCATTGATAATTAATAATTACTTGCAGCTCTAGTATACAGTTTCAACACAGTGATACTCACAGGTAAAAATACCCATTTTCTTTGTAATGACGAATAATCAAAGTTTCCAAAGATTATTTTTGCATGTAAAAGATTAACAAGTCAAAACAACCCCTTATTTGCCATAGGGAATTGATAATTAAATTAGGAAGTGCTTGAACTGTCTGACAACGTGTTCACTGCCTCCGCTTTGTTAGCACAGTTGTGTTGAAATTAAACTTCAGTATTATAATGTCACTCACCTACAGGCTTACTGATGCTTAAATTTAGTTTGGAGTCACTGGTAGCAGAGGCCGGTCTGGCTGTTCTTCCGTTTGTGTTTGTATCATCCATGACAGCCTGAAGATGTGAGCTGTGGGAAGTTATTTGACAAATAGCTGAAGGCCTGTGTGGGCTGGTTCTGCTGAGGGACAGACTTGTAGAGGCTTCATCTGACTATTTCTTGATGATTTTTTTCCCAGTATAGACCCAGTGACAGAGTCGAAGTTGGCTGCATCAATTTTGCTGGTTCTCAGAATCTGTTGATTTATTTATTTATTTTTTATAAATACTGCTTCCTATCAACAAATCCCAGCTGACACTGGGCAAGAGGCAGGGTACACCCTGGACAGATGACAAGTCTATGCTGACATATAGAGACAGACAAACATTCACACTCACATGCACACCAACAGCCAGTTTAGTGTCACCTGTTAACTCCACACAGAAAGGCCTTGGGCTCAAACCAGGAACCTTCTTCCTATAAGCCAACAGTGCTTAATACTCACCCCGGTTCTCAGCATTAGTATTGACATTTCAAATGACTAGTATCTGACAGTTCAGCTTAAATATGATCTTCTTGGTCTTCTGGTATTGCAGAACAACGGGTAACTCAGTAGCTGCTGTTCCACTACCTGTTTACAGTTTTTTTTTTTTTTTTTTTACCTGCCAGATTTAGCACTTGTATTCAAAGCCAGTTTTTATTAACATTGTCTCTGGAATACAAAGAGCTAGAGTGACAACAGTATCACAGTAGGATTCACATACGCTCAGATCTAGCCTGACTGACAAAGTAGATGATTAAAAAAGACTAAAAGCTGAACAGCAAGTCATTTTCAAATGCAAGTGTGTACACAGATGTAATAATTTTTTGATCAGCTGGAATCATTCAAGTTTATCTGTTGTATATTTTTGTAGGTTAGGTAACTATAGTACAGACACATTTGTACTGAACATTGAAACCAGATCCAGTTGGAAAAGAAGCTTGATTTTGTGGAGGAAGACCTGGAGTGATTTTGAGCTTGAGAGCTGCATCTCATTCCCTGAAGTTTTTTTATCAGTCGTCTTATACAGTACAAAAATGTACTGTACATTAAACAATTATTGGTTAATTCATTGGGTTTATAGTCATGTCTTTTGATTTATCAGCTTCATAACTGCTCCTTTGCAACTCGTTCACATTGGCTTTAACTTGTATCACAATTATATATTTACTTGTTTCTGTATTTCACATCATCAGTTTACATGCAGGTGTCAGCTGACCTATGTCTTATCTATTATTTTAGATTTAATTTGAATCTCATAACTTGTGTTTTGTCCCCTTTAGTTTCATGTATCCTGTTGGAGGAGGCTTGGGACCACCACAAGGTGAGCCATACTGCAGACAACATTACCAGATACAGTAGTTTGTGAATATATTTGGATTGAGAATAAAAACAAAAAAAAGACTTAGACCGTTCTCCTTCTGAAGAATGTTAATAAAACGTCTTAATGTTGCTGTATTGTGAAAATAGGAATGTCCCAATCAAGTTTTTTTTGCCCCTGATCCAATCCCAAAGATTTATTATTGAGTATAGGCTGATCCGAGAGCCGATCAGATCTTTTTTCTTGTTTTTTGCTTTTTTGTTATTTTTGCATATTTGGCAAATAACCAAATTTAATCTCCTGTCGGTTAACAAAGGCTTATCTTACTTGTGCTTTCCTCGATCACATGTGCACTGTGCAACTATTTTAAGTACAGCGGTCACATCTGATCAAATATCTCCTAGGTGGTCACAAACCTTGTTGTAATGATCCGGTAGAGCTGTGCCTGACGTAGTGCTGAGAGGGTAGCTTGTACCTGGGCTCCAGGTGCACGGATGGTGAAAACCTGTGTTATCTACTATTAAATTTCATGCACAAATGTAGAACATGTTCAGTTATTGTTAGATGTCGTAAACGACCCAATTCATTCATTAAAGATTAAAAAATTATTTCTTTAAAACTCCAGCCAAATTGATTTTTGTTTGCTTCTAATTAGTCTTTCCCTGTGGTTAGTTCAGTTTAGGATCACTGTAATTCCTTAAGTAGAAGTAAGTAGCAGCAAAGATTCAGCACACTGGAATTCAAACCTTTGCTAACCATGCACATACAATAGTGCATTAGGGGCCTCAGATATACTGTCTTATTTAGACTGTAACACTCCTGATGAGATGTCCACACAACACTGGGACAACTGTCTCTCAGGGGTCATTACATGCTCCCTTTAGCAATGTCATTTTAGTCGGACAAATTAGAGTGTGTGCAGCCTCCCAAACAAGCCATTTATTCAGCCTGGTTGATCTCTAGCATGGTGACTCATCTGGAGGCTCCAGTCGGCGCAGGCTGCTCAGTTCTGGCTCAGCTTACACAGCATCTGTGAAAACAGACACACGCTTTTCCATTTCCCCCTCTCACTCCTCTTGTTTTGCTCCAAGCTGTCACAGTAGTCACCAGAAAAACAGATACGGCTGAGCCCTTGTCTTTTTTTAGCTGTCCACAAAATTGATTTGCAATACTGAATCATGTCCAGACTCTGGAGGCTTTTTTTCCCCCAACTCCACAGTTGTATTAACAAATAATGTTTCCAGTGTGTGCTTTAAATTCAGCTTACTGACATACTTCAGAGTAATTGAATACCATAAACTCCACCATGTCTACAGTACATCATAACAGTGTTTGTGTGTTTCTGCAGGCTTGGTGCCCATGCAGCAACAGCAGCAACAGCAACAACAGGGCTTCCCTATGGTTCCAGTAATGCAGCCAAATATGCAGGGGATGATGGGAATGAACTTTGGGGGACAAATGCCCCCAGGAGCTATGCCAATGCAGGTCAGCAGTGTATCTGTATTAGGCTTGATGTTATGCACACGCAGCCTAATGTTTTTATTTGCCTTCTTCATTCTGTTTGTCTGTTAGTCAGGAGGTGAAATGGTCTTTCTAATAGTTCCCCATGCTATTGTTATCTGCATTTGTAGTATTTTTAACAAGCTTGCTGATGTGTGCTTCTATTGATTAAAACATAACACTGAAACACTGCTTTATTGATTTATCTGATTTCATTCAACTGAGTTTAGAGCTCTTCCCAGGTTTGCTTTCAAATGAATCTCATCACAGACCATGTTAAAATCAGCACATTAACAAGAATTTATTGCAGCCTGTTGATTTTTTTTTTTTTTAAAACACATCAGTCCCATCAGTCCATTAATGTAATTCTGAATTTTGTTGATTTCTAGTAATATGAGCATTGAATACCAAGAGAAAGGCATTATTTCTGAATATTTTTTGTGCCTAACAGGGTGGGATGGCAATTGGGATGCAGACCCCTGGGATGCAGTTCTTGGGGCAGCCACAGTTTATGGGTATGAGACCTGCTGGACCCCAGTACACTGCTGACCTACAGAAACAAATGGCTGAGGAGCACCAGTAAGACATCTAGATAGATATGGTTTATAAACCTCTTTGGGTCTGTTTGTGTGGAGCATGTGTGTAAGCATCTGTATTTTGGGATGTGTAAAATATGGCCAAATTATACACTGAAAACAAAACAAACCTCGAAAATGACACTGTCTTAAGAGTTTGGTTGATGACCAGATGTAACCGTTCGATTGTGAAGTTGGTGAACATTATGCCTGCTTGACATCAGCATGTTAGCATTGTCATTGTGGGCACGTTAGCATGCTGATGATAGTATTTAGCTCAAAGCAACATTGTGCCTAAATACAGCCTTACATAGTTGCAGCTCTTAGTCTTAGCCTTGTGTTACTTTCCAAAACAGATACTTTACTAAGAATCACTTTGAGCTCCAAGGCTGCCTAGTTGATAGCTTTATGGTCCTTTTTCCTTTCTTGGATTTTACAGCTCCTTCTCTCTCTTTTTTTAATTAAATGTTTTTTAGACTATATACTACATGTACTCTAAATGTTTTTCATTTTTTAATTATATGGGAGCAGTCTGGTGACTGAGCATTTTAAAAGCCTTACCTTGTATCTGCAATATTGTCATCTCCCATATCTTCACACGGGCAAAAATGTAAAAAAAAATACCTGGAAAAATTGTCCATGATCATACCATATTTATACTTTAGGCATAATAGATTAATGAATAAATGTACAAATTAGTTTGCAAATAACCAGTAGAAGGCTTTTTTTAAAACTTTGACTGTGACAGATAAATGTTCGTTTTATTACAATTAATGTATAAAATTGCATATGTAGTGTGTGCATACCTATTTGTTTTTTCAACAAGGGATTGATATATTTGGCCTTGCTTTGAGCATCTTGAAGACTATGACGTACTTGGCTCTTTATTTAATGTCTGTACTTTTTTTGCCCTTTAGAAAACGCCTGGAGCAGCAGCAGAAGATGCTGGAGGAGGAGAGGAAAAGAAGACAATTTGAGGAGCAGAAACAGAAGTTGAGGCTGCTCAGCAGTGTCAAACCCAAAGTATGTGTGTCTTCACATCCAGTTATAGTATTATTTTTCTGCCGGGTCTACAGCTTTTCTTTGTTACCATATCGGCTCTTGATACTCTTTTGTTAGACAGGGGAGAAGAGCCGTGATGATGCCTTGGAAGCAATCAAAGGCAACCTGGATGGCTTCAGCAGAGATGCGAAGATGCACCCCACCCCATCATCACAGACCAAGAAGCCAGGTAGAGTACCTTCAGCCTAAAGTATTTAGTTATAATTCCTGAGATTTTTCTTTTTGTTGCTGTCCTCCAACAGATTTGAAACACCATCTCAGAATAATAACTGCAGAACGGGTCAGCATGACAGCCCCCTAGCTGGCACCAAAACAAACAAAATTTGGGATTTCCAGATTCTTAATTACATTTTGTCACGTTATTTTTCTGTCTGCCACTTCATCTCTACATCTGTCAGTATTGTCATTGTGCTCAGTCTATATTAGTAGTCTTCATTTTTTGCACCACCATTCACTTTGTTTTAGACTTGTAGATTTCCCTCGCTTGATTTCTGTGTTTTTCAGATAATTGTTGGCATGCATTTAGAATAAAGAACATTGACTGGAGGAATGCTTTAGAGAAACAGTTCCCAACTTTTCTGGTTTAGTGAAATCTTAAAATGAAGCAGTGTCTACTAGCAGCTCCCTGTCACAAAAAGAACAGAAGTTCATGTTGCATTTTTTTTTTATCCTGAGACCCTGCATATTTATCCTGTGATGCAGTGGAGTGGTTCTATTTTCTATTTTAAAAATCTATTTGGCTTGTTCTATTTTGGGAGCCTCTGCATATTGGAGTTATTAGTCTGGTTATGATATTTAGGCAAATGCAACTTTGAAAATTGATGATCACTATTTCAGTTGAATAGCTTTTTACTGAATAGTATTATTCTGTAAACACTGCATATGAGGACTGTACTCAGATTTGTAGTTCTGGCCTTGTGCGAAATAGTCATTATGCCACTCTTGCAAAGTGTAGCTTATAATTCATTTTCCATTGTAGTGTGTGTCATGTGATGTGCCATTATGATTATTTCTTCATTTTTGCAGAGTCATCGCCATCACACCCATCTGTCACCAATCACACCCTTCCCCAAACTTTATCCGAGGACAATGAGTTTAGTGACTTTCAGGGGCCTGTAGATGCTCCCCCGCCCTTCCCTCCGTCCTCCTCATCTTCCTCTACTACTTCCTCCACCTTGGCCCTCTCCTCTCAGGCCCATGTACAGCCTTCAACGCCTGCCCCTAAGACAGGTTTCTCTGAGGACGATGAGTTTAGTGACTTTGTTCAGTGTCCTGTAAATGCGTTACCTTCCTCCAACTTCCACTTCTCCTCTCAAGCCCAAGTCCAACCTTCATTTCCTTCCTCAGTATCCTTCCCTCAGTCCCTCCCTGCCTCTGTGTCCATTCCCACTGCCACCCAACACTCTGCTGCCAACACCAGCTCCCAATCTACATTTCAAGGTAACTTCTCTTTTGCTTTGTTGACGTCTCCCCTACATCCTTATAATTTATATTTAGCTATTTAAATTTTGAATTAGTCTGATGATTTTTTTTTTTGTGCTTGTAGAGCAGCTTTTATTGCTCATGCTGAATATTGTTGCTGGTACCTCCATAATTTTGTTTGGTCTTGGACTGTGTTAAAGTGTGAGAGCTGCAGCCAGCACAGCAGATGGCCTCATTACCTAAACCTTTAAAGCTACCAGGCTTTACAAACTAGGCAAACAAGGATGCTGAATAAATAGGAAAACAAAATATCTTGCAAGAGGGAATGTTTCTCACTAGGCTTTAACCATGTAGTAGCTGAATCCACTGTTAATACTGAATCAGGTTATCCTTTGTGCACTTCTTGATAATCATCACTAATGTGTCATCTGCTATCTAATCTCTGCGATGAGCAGCTGTTCTGTGACAGCTCTCGGTCTCTACTCAGTAAATGACAGGACTGAGAGATCAGCTTTTGTACAGAGAAATGCCACAAATAGCACCCCCAGTTGTCTGAGACGTCTGACCTACTTATTGGAAAGAGCAGATTAGAGGTATTCAGAATCTCTTACCTCTAATAGAAGAAAAGAGAGACCTTAGGATGTATTTATGAAAAATAAATATATTTTATTATTTTTTTCAGATGATGAAGAATCAGAATTGCAGCTAAGATATTAGCTAAACCAGACACAAATGTCATCAGGAGCACAATATTTTGTGTAGCAATTTTCTCCATTCTCTGAACCATGTTGATCAGTGGAATATTGTTACTATTGGACAGGACTGTGTTTGTGAAAACATACATGTGTGATCTTGTGAAAGAGGTAAAGAACATGTCTGACAGCTCCCTGGTATTGTTAGAGGTCTACAACTCCACAGGGAACCTGCAATAAGTCTGCTGGCTACTTCAGTCATATTGCACTGGACTGGACCTGCTATGAGCTATTAAGTCAGGAAAAAAAATGTTTTTTTGTTTTTTTTTTGTTTGTTTGTTTTTTTTAAAGTCCTGATTTTTTTGTTTCTTATTCACAAATTTGGCCTGGCTATACTCTCCTGCGATATGTGTCTGATAAAACAGTGATTTTTAAACCAGGTTTTTTTCCAGATGTACAATTTGCAGTTCTTTACTAAATAAGGACAAACACAATTTGAGTAATGCATACCTAAAATGCTAACAGATCCTTATCCTGGTGAATATAGAAGCAAGTGTAGCTGTTAATTTGTCTTAAGAGAAATAATCTTTAACTGCTGAGTACAGCTTGTGTACATTATAAAGAAGCTTGTTCCTCATTCACTTCTCTAGGCCCGTCCCTGGAAGAGAAGCTCTTCTCCTCATGCGATCTTACTGCTGATAAGACAGCCCAGGTTACCTTTAAATCCAAGCAGAGTTTGACTGAATTGGGCCCAAGAGCTAAGGTTTCAGTTCAGTTTCAGTCCAGCACTAAAGCCAGGAACTGGGCTGTGGCCCCTGAGGACTTGAGTTCTGTCTTCACTGAGGGCCCTGTGTCGGTGCCCAGCATCCCTCCATCAGCCGCTGACTCATCTCCTCAAACCAGTAGTGACAGTGGTGAGAGAAGTGTCTCTTTATTAGACTTCAGGTTCTTCTTCTCTCGCTTGCTTTGCAAAAGTATTAGCACCCAATCACGACAGCAGTTTTATTTCTGTCCTGTGGAAATATTCTCCTTTTTTTCCAACCCTGACAAAATAATTGTGAACCTGCAGCAGCTGAATCTCTTTGGGTCATATTGATTTAGGCCAGATTTTGGAGTGGGCATCATACTGTTGCAGTAAATGAAATCACACTGACATTTCTTTCAACTATTGCAGTGTCTTTGAGGTACCTTCCCTGATGTCTTTGCATCTTCTGCTAAGCCAAGTCTCTGCTCTTATTTCTGCTTGCTTTATACCTCTGTTACTTAGGCCACGTCTCATTAGAGGCGTTCTTAAATAAAAGCTCTTCTACCTTGTGACTCACTAAGCTACCATCTGTTCCCTTACTGTGTAACATCCTCTGAGTACAACCTCTGATGCATGCTGACTGCTTTGGTTTAACAGGGATGCGCATGGAATGGCAGGTGCCACTGGGCCCCCAACATAATCCAAGTCTGGGTGTGCAACTTATTTGTGTTGATATTTGTTTGTCAATGTCCATGTCCTCTGTGTCATCGAGGGAAATACAGAGGCTCATCCTGGAGATTCATTTAACTGCCCAAGACTGATTGAAGTGTGTGGGCTGCCTGACTAAACAGGTGCCTGGGAAGACAGAGTGCTAGGGACTCAGAATAAGCTTTATTGAAAATGTATAGTAGTTTATTAGCAGGAGAAATGTATGTTTAGGTCATTGTGAGATAGCTTTTTTTTTTTTTTTTTTTTTTTTTTTTTTTTTTTATACAAGGCAGCTGTCTCCTCTCTCCTTTCTGTTTAGAGAAGGGAAGAAGCTGGAAATGGCTCAGACTGATTTATAGATGTCTGAAGTGGCAGAATGGTTGTGATTCAGAGCAGGGGAGCATTACATCTGCATCTGCACCTAGCTTTCCACACATCAGGTGTATGATTATGTTGAGTTTGATACACGCAAGGCTCAGCTGCCAAGACGACCTGGCAAAATTGTATTCCTGGGCAGGCTTTTGCTGTAACAAGTGTGTGTGTGTGTGTGTACGTACTTGTGATGTACAGGTGTTGGCGTATACCCACAACAAGAGCACATCCAGCCCATGTTGCCAGCCTGGGTTTACAATGACAGTCTTGTCCCAGGTAAACATTTATAAGGAAAATGCCTGCTGTAACATACAAATAATCTGGATTTCTGTGAATTTAACTTAACGTGTATAATTTCTTAATTTACTTTTATGCTTCTATTACACAATAATCACTCTTTCTTTCTGTTTTTATGTCTTTAGAAATGTTCAAGAAGGTTCTTGAGTATACCATGACCCCAGCAGGTATAGACACAGCCAAGCTCTACCCAGTCTTAATGTCATCAGGTCTTCCCAGGGAAGCACTGGGGCAAATCTGGGCATCAGCCAACCGCACAACACCTGGCATGCTGACCAAGGAGGAGCTCTACACTGTACTTGCACTAATTGGTGTGGCACAGGTAAACACTGGAGTCAAGACAAATTATCCACTTTGAACAATTTCACTAATCATTCCCAATGGCTGTAATAGGTCTGCACCATAAACACCACACTGAAATTAAACAGGCTTAGCTAGAGACAAGGAGGCAGTCGCAGCTCTCTGAATCAGCCCAGGGCTTGTGAAGCATTATAAGCCAAATATATGTTTGAGCCCTCATCAGCTGAGTTTGGCAGGAGGCTTCTTATCATCCTCAGCCTGGGCTCATCACCACCACCCCTGCGGGGTTGCCAGTCTGCAGGCATCTCACAAAAAACTGCATGCCCCTGCTTCCCTGTGAGAAATAACAAGAATCATTTGGTGATGTAAATCTTAAAGAGCCTTTAATTACAAGCACAATAAGGCACATTCTATAGTGAGGGGGAATAAAATTTTGAGTTTGCAAGTGTATTCCTTTAGAGAAATTGCTAAGAAAGCCAAAGTGACGGTGACTGAAGTTTCCTACACCATCAAAATGCCCTTGGAAACTGAATAAAACTGACAGAAAGTGGTCTGGCAGACCCAAGGCCACAACAGAAAAGTATCCAGACTTCAACCCCATCAAGTTGGTTTGGGATTAACTAGACAGCAGGGCAAATGAGCACAGCTTTGTCTGCAAAAGGTGGTTACTTTGAGTGAAATAATTGGAATAAATTCTGATTCCACAATCTCTTTTTTATGTCCAATTGTTTATTTGTTCAATGCTTGTATTTCAGAGTAGGCCTACATTCAGACTTTAAACTGTGTAAATTCAAATAAAACATGGAAAAATGGATGGAGGTGTGTCCAAACTTTTGACTGGTAGTGTAGTTAAGTGTATATAGGTAACTACTAAGCTGTGATATCTCACTTGATGTTTGTCATTTTCAGTCTCTGATTTAGATTTTAATTTGACAAGAAATCAAAATGTGTATTTTTATGTGCTACGTTCTTATATATAAAATGAATTCATGCTCATTAAGTCTTTAATAAGCCACAAATATGTAACTTTTTTTAAAAGCTAAGTGACTTTCTGAAACTAGTCTTTAGCAAATGTGCTAAATTAAATTGTGTGAATTTGGAGAATTGAATCTGACATTTGTTTTCTGTAATTTATCGGACACTAAATCTGCAACTATATTGATAATCATTTCATTTTTTCAAATAAAATGCCAAACAATTGCCAGTTTTAGCTTTTTTTGTTACACTGGTGAGTATTTGAGCAGCAAGACGATGTATGTTAAATCGACTTAAAATAACTATTGTGTGTACATATGGCAGAGCAGAGTTAGATATATAGGACTTTATAGCCATTACTTGTTAGTAGGATCAGTTCATTGCTGTTTGTGGTTGATTCTGATGGGAATAAACCTAAACCTGACCTTAAATCTACTTAATTTCTTTTAGAGTGGCCTCCCAGCATTGAACGTGGAAATCCTCAGTCAGTTCCCATCTCCACCAGTGCCCAACTTGCCTGCCCTGGCTATGGCCATGGCCCCTGTCATACCCCAGCACCAGCAGCCAATGATAACCCAGCCACCAGTCTCTATGCCCATGCCCACATCAGCACCACCAGTTATGGCTATGACGCCTGCAGCACTGACTCAGCCGCCCACCAACACAAATTTCATTGCCAGTTTCCCTCCTGCACAGGTAACACTGTCATGCTAATAATTCAGCCTTTTCCTGGGCACTTGTTTCAAGCACAGATCACTGTAGTTACTGTAATAACTCATACCTTACTCATTAACATGTTGTTGGCATAGGGGACCAAAGCTGAGGACGATGACTTCCAGGACTTCCAGGAGGCTCCAAAAGCAGGAACAGGAGACCAGGCCTTCACTGACTTCCAGGGGGAGACCAGTGGAAGTTTTGCCACCTCTATTGCACCTCAACATCAAAACAGGTACAGGATGTGTTGAAGATTTCTGAATAGGCCTAAATGATTAGTTTTTTTTTTTTTTTTTTTTTTCCAAAATGCAATTTTATTTTGTTGTCTTTTTATGTAATGTCTTAAAAAGCAGAAAGTTTTAGTGGAGGAAACCTTCAGTGTTCTCATTATCTGTCTCCTTGTGCACTCCAACTACTTATACTTTTTATAAGAAGTGATATAAATGTTTGCAGTTCATTTAGTAGTTCATTCAGCATCTAAAATTTGATCATGGATGCATATTTATAGCTGAGTTATTCTGCATAATGTTTGTGTATGTTTGTCTTGGAAAACTTAGTCAGTCGCATGGTCTTAATATAACCTCCCCTGGTCAACAGTGGGTTTGAGTGTCTTAATTAATTACCGTGGACAGTAGATAAGTTCATTCCTTTAAAGTATTTTCTAGAGAAAGAATAATTGCCTTTCAGAATCTAAAAGGCAAAGAGAAAGCAGAACTAAAGTATCTCACATACAAGTGTTTTAGAATTTCATGCTATTTCTTCCCTGAAAGCCTATACACCTGACAGTTTCAGCAGTGTAATAGGAATTCCCCAAAGTCTGAGACTCATGTCTAATTAAACAGGAGGCTGAAGACTTCATGTTGGGCTGCCAGGTTGAAGTAGCAGGCATAACTTACTGTCAGATATCTTGCAGAGAAAGAGCTCTGAGGTAACTAACCCACTGGAAATTGGGCATAATGATTCCCCTTAGTGCTTAATTCTTGTATGTTGTGCTACTCTTGCATTGTAAAGTAAAATGTGAGATAAAAAATGATATCAAATGTAGCACGTTTTGAAAAAGCATTCACTTTAAAATATAGTTTGTAGTTAAAGTACAGTTTTGTGATGACTTAGACCAGAAGATCAATATCACTCTCATATCTGTACTGTAAATATGATGCGACAGCCAGCAGGCTCTGTGCTGTTCAGTCTCATCTCATGTCAGACAGATTTAAGAGAGAGAGAGAGAGATATTGCTAACTGACTCCCTACCAGCAAACAAAATAGTGTTGTTTCTAGAAGGTTCAACTACTCCTTAAATTGAACTTGTTTTGTGACATGGTATAGGCAGTAGGCATGACAAGTTACAAACTTCAAAGAAGCACTTTAAATTGAAAAAACTAAAAGCATGTTTGCAAACAGTGCAACAGAACTGGTTTTTTGTCTGATTGCTACAAGAGTAAATGTCCCTTTTTTGTATGACCCACCTTTGAAGCAGTGAACTTTAGGCATTGAACTCAATTGAGTCATACCACTTTATGTCTGACTACAGCTATTGTGTCCCTACAGTGCTTCTGCCTTGCTGACTCCAGTGTCTGGTATGTCATCCACCTGCGTCACATCTTCTGATAAATATGCTGTCTTCAAACAGCTGTCTGCAGATCAGCCTGGAGAGCCTACTCCCGCTTCCTCAGGTTACAGCATTTTTGAATTTTGAAATAATATCACTGAATGTTATCCACTGCCTAAACCTCAGTCTTCTTAATTTGTAATGTTTATGAAATCATTTCCAGAGCCCTTTACTGAGTGTGTCAGTTTTAATGAAATGTTTTTGACCACACTCAAAAAGTGTTTTGTTTTAGTAGCCTATTACTACCGCAGTACTATCAGTACCGCAGTAGTATCATAGTAGGCTGCCTTATGGTAACACTTGCTTACCTGTTAAGTGTTTGTATTTTTTTTTTTTTTTTTATTCACACTTTACACGTTCTTCCTCTGATCCAGATATTGGAGACAAATACAGTGTTTTCAGACAGCTTGAACAACCTGCTGACAAGAAACCAATCGGTAAGAAACTCAGTCAGCCTTTTCTTACACATTCAAGCCAACATTGTCGCACATAAAATTACATATTAGCATATTCATTGTTTTTATTGAGTGACTGTTCGCAAGTCAAATCTTTTTGGCCTCTTTACTAAACAACAAAGTGGACATATTGGGCTCGAGATGGTTCCTGCAAGCAGATACCTAAAAGACTGGAGAGACCTTCAAAAACAATAAGAGATCCTCCTTAGAAAATAATTCTTAGGTCGGAATTTGAAGGAATAACCTAGTGTTTTTGTTAGATTCCCTCTAACTAAATATTATAACTAAAGCTGTCAGGTCATGATAATGCCATATTACTATTGGTCTGTGTTTACACTTTATCTTGTTTTGCAAGTGTGCAGTGTTGATGCCAGTGTGTTTCCGTCCCTGTTTCATTAGAACAATTTCCGATGCGGACAGCTCTTACAACTCCAGTAAGTCATGCTTTGCGGTGACCTTTCCTTTGCATTGTCAGGCTCCATCTCCTTAATGAGCCCATTAGTTATCTCTTTTCCACAGTACGCCAGCAGCGTGAACAGATTCTCTATTTCGGTCCATGCATATATTATACCACAGTGAAACTCAAGAATGCAGTCTGACTTTTTTTCTGTGTGGTTTATATTGACATTATGTTGCACAATTGAGACTAAAACACTATTAAAATTATTATTACTGCAGTTTTTAAAACATGTATGGATATTCTCATTACAAAAACCCATCTTAACTAGGAATTATAGTTCCCATTGACTCTTATTCAAAGAAAAAGCAAACTAATAATGTCGTGGCAAAAAGCACTTGGAGGCAAATCTCAGGTTAAAGGATGGCAAATTTAATAGGCAAAACAACAGAGTCACAACAGAGCATATGGTCTGCAGAAGTGGTCAGTACCGATTGACCCCGAACACAGAAAATGATCAGCTTTTATAACAGTTTGAATAGCATTAATTTACACAGTAGTCACCTCACATGTAAATCATGCCGGCAGGATGGGATACGTAATACAATTAGCGTGTCTATGACTTTTCGTCTGCTTCCTAATGAATACAAAGCCGTATCAGAAGTCTTTGTTGAATTCACAGGGCACACAGGGAGCTAGCAGACATATTGTCTATTACCTCCATGCAGACATGCTGTTTGTCAAGGTGAAATTTCCCTCACACATCCCTCCTTTTATCATTCTATGATAACCACGGCTGAAGAACAAAAGTAATAATAAAGGCAGAGCAAAATTCAGGATGTTTTCTCAGAAATGTTAATTCACAAAGATTTTCATAACAATTCGTCATTATTTTCCCAGGATTAATGCTCAGGGCTAGACACTGATGTTGTCTTCTTCATGAAAAGGAACTTCCCAATCAGAGATGTAAAGAGATACAGGGGAGGCATTGTCTTTGAGTAATATTTGTATCATGCCAAATCACAATGCAATCATCTCAAGACACTTTACAAGAACCAAACAGAAACCCAACAAATCCCTTATGAGCAAGCACTTGGGAACAGTGGAGAGGAAAACTCCCTTTAAAGGAAGAAAAAACCTCGGGCAGAACCGGGCACGACCATCTGCCTCGACGGGTTGGGGTGAGTGGATAGAGGAGAGAGAAAAGAACAGCAACAATAAACAACAAATAGACACTGCAGGTTGGTGGGGCCAGTAACTGCAGAAGGGAGAGAGAAACAAGAAAAGCTTTCCATTTTCCAAACATAGCATCAAACCTGCTCTACATACTGGTGTCTGGAACGTCTTTTCAGCTCCTGTTGAGCAAATGTTCAGGTTCAGTCATATTCCTTGTCAGTCCCGTATTATTGGCGAACTACTGTGTGATCTGCTGATCTTGCTATAATTTGTAACTCATTCACGTGATTGTTAAAATCACAGTGAAGAGAGAGCATGCACTTGTGCATGATTCTCTATCATTGGGTACCAAATATTGCCTTTGTCACCTTCCTGTATTCACCTGTCTTGACGTTTATTGGAGCTCGAAGTGTGGGCCCTGCCCAATCAGCACTTCTCCCCCCTCACCGAGGTGAACAATTCAGGTGACAAATTTGACTCTTTGTGCCTTGTTTGATCGTCTTCCATGGCAGCTGTTTCCTCGTCTGGTCGGGGTATGTCCTGGTGGGGGTTGTTGTCCGGTGTTGGAGTCCTCTTACAGTGACTGGCGTGGACCCACGAAGCACGTCCCTCCACCTTTACTGCCATATTTGTAGTCAGCAGCACCTGATGTGGTCTGGTGAATTGTTTCTGCTTCCAGTGTTTCCTTCAGTGGTCCTTGATGAGCACGTAGTCCTGGTTTGAGATCATGAAGTGTGGTATCTGCAGGGCTAGACAGAGCAGCTTTCACCTGTGGACGAAAGGCTGAAATAGAGGCTGAAAGCTTTGAACAATAATCTAACATTGCATCTACATGACTTCCACTCATTAGAGCTTGTTTGTTTGGACTAAGCCCTATACTAGGAGGTTTCCCAAAAATGATTTCAAACGGGCTTAGCCCATGCGCATTTTTTGTTCTTGTACGCATGTAGAATAGAACCAGTGCTTTGGTGCTTGGATCCATGTAAAACCTGTTTCTTCACCGCATTTTGTTAATTTGCTCTTGAGTATGCCATTCTATCGTTCTATTGCACCTGCACTCATTGTCACTGCTGATCCTATTTTGAGTGCCCCATCGTTCAATGTTTCTGATGTTTCAGAGCTTTTGGCACTGTGGATGCATCCTGTTTGGAAGAAGGAAAAACCTCTACCCACTTGCTGAACATGCAGACCATAGTCGAGCAATATTTCTTATTCTGGCATGTTGACAGTTCAATAAAATCAATCATCCAATGTTGAAAAGGGCCATCAGGTGGGGGATGGTTTTGCAATGGCATTTTAATGGCACCAGAGGCATTATGTGCTGCACGGATTATACATCTTCTGCAGTACTCAGCTGCATATGTTGAAAAACCCCTGGTGTACCAGTGGGTATTAACATATGTACACATCCTTCCTTTGGATGCATGATCTTTACCATGAGCAAGCTTTGCATAGAGATGGAAATAAGCTTTAGGTAAACAAGGTTTGTTGTCTGGACCAAGCCATATCCCTTTTTGTAATTTTGCACCAGAGTTACTCCACAAATTTTTTTCTGATATATTTGCTAGTGACTGCATGGTTGACAAGTCAGCCTGTAGGTTGAGTTCCTGGGAAAGCGAAAGTTGAGTGAGGTGAAAATCTGACCCGTCGTGGCTGCAGCTTTTGCAGCGGCATCTGCTGCTGAGTTTCCTGTCGAAATGGGATCCTTTTTGTTAGTGTGAGCTTCACATTTCATAACTGAGATTTGTTTAGGCAACAGGATGACATCTAACAGAGCTGCAACAAGAGCATAATGTGCAATGGGTGTTCCAGCTGATGTGAGGAAACCCCTCTTTCTCCACAGACAACCATGAACACCACCAAAAAGATAACATGAGTCAGTGTAAATGTTTACCGTTTTATCTTTGGCCAATTTACAGGCTTCAGTAAGAGCAATGAGTTCAGCAGCCTATGCAGACAGATGAGAAGGCAATTTGCCACTAGAAATTACACTATGTTTTGTGACAACTGCAAACCTTACTTGATTTTTGTCTGATTTTACATCATGGGAAGCAGAGCCATCAACAAATAACTCCATCTCTGCATTCAAGATTGGTGTGTCTGCAAGATTAGGTCTGGGAGTACAGATGGTTTCCAACACCTCAGTGCCGTTATGAGCCTCTCCATTATTTTCTGTGGGAAGAGGAGTTGCAGGGTTTAGCACATTACACCTTTTGACAGTGATGTTAGGCATTTCAAGCAAAATAGTGTGATATCTTAACCAGCGCTGCGTTGACAGGTGTGCAGTTTTGTGTGTGTGCAATATGTGTGCAACGGCATGCGGAACCCATCAATGTTACATCAGAATAGCCAACAAAATCACGTCATGCTAGAACGGCTTTCTCTGCTGCAGCGACGCCTCTCAAACAGAGAGGAAGTCCTGTTGCTACTGGATCCAGCTTTGACGAGAAATAAGCAGCAGGTCGTAGTTTGCTGCCGTGAGGTTTGCATAACACAGAAGTCATGTAACTGTCCTTCTGGTCGACAAACTGAGTGAAAGTTAAGTTAGGATTAGGGAGATCCAGCGTGGGAGCTACGGTGAGTGCTGCCTTTAAGTCCAGAAAGGCCTTTTCTCCTTCAGGAGTCCACATGATTTTGTCATGTGCAGAGAATTGTTTACCATGCACCATAGCAGACAAGGGAGCTTCATGCAGCGAATAGTTTGGGATCTACTGCCTACAAAATGTCATGCCAAGAAAACTCGTCATTTGTTTTTTTGTAATTGGCTTAGGAACATTTTGAATTGCAGCAATTCTTTTTTGTGACAGTGTCTTTCCTTCTGGGGTGATGATGTGACCCAGATATGTCAATTTTTGTTGTACAAACTGCAGTTTGGAAAGACTGACTTTATGGCCATTTTCTGCAAGATGTTTTAGCAGGTGCACTGTATCTACTTTGCATGCTTCTTCAGATGAACTACAAATCAGCAATCATCTACATACTGTAGTAATGCTGAGCCGGCAGGTAAATAAAGGCCTTGAAGGTTTCTACTGAGAGTCTGATGAAAGTAACTCGGACTTTCAGAGTAACCTTGAGGATATCTGGTCCAGGTGTAAATCTTTCCTTCAAATGAAAAGGCAAATCAGTACTGGCTTACACAGGGACAGAGAAGAAAGCATTGGCCAAATCTACTACTACTGAAAAAATGAGTTGAATGAGTTGAATCTGGTGGTACCAGAGACAAGATGGTTTGAGGATTACTTACATCTGGCGCTCGGGGGTGTGTGGCTGTGTTCACCGCCTGTAAATCTTGCACAAAGCGCCATTCAGTTTGTTGATCTTTATTTTTTTAACTGGAAAAATGGGAGTGCGCACTGGAGAATTCTCACATGGAATACTATGCCAGCTTTTAACAAAGAATTGAATACAGGCTTTATACCATCGATGGCTTCCTGTTTTAAAGGGTATTGCTTTTTACAAGGCCTACATCATATTTATGGGCTGCCCAGAGAGATTTTGGAATTTGCTCGAGCTCTGGTGGTAAACTAGTTTCTGTAATGGTAAAGGCTGCAGCATTAGCGGCATTCTGGCTATTAATGAGCTCAACTGTCCAACAAACTTGTACAACTGATGTAAATTGTGTACGATGTACATCACCATTCTTGCTATACTCTGTCCTAGGATCTGATGCTGTTTGTTGAAATAATGTTACATAATGTTACAGGTCTGTCTGTGTCTCTGCTGCTCTGCCGTTGGTTCGTACTTTTATTTCTTGGGTTGGATTGGCGGCCGGGCTCCTTAGGATGAAAGTTTCTCGACCCGCAGGGAGGAATCGCTATTTAGTGCATCCACGCATCCATCCCACTCACTGACACCAAATCTGTTGTGGCAAAAAGCACTTGGAGGTAAATCTCAGGTTAAAGGATGGCAAATTTAATAGGCAAAACAACAGAGTCACAACAGAGCCATACGGTCTGCAGAAGGGGTCAGTACCGATTGACATATTGTCTATTACCTCCACGCAGACATGCTGTCTGTCAAGGTGTAAATTTCCATCACAAATAACATATACAAAAAAACTAAACATTGGCTGATAATTATGCTCAGGTAGCCTACAACTTGTCACATATGCTGGAACAAGTGTAGATTTATCATTCATCTACTGCTAGTTCCTGCTATCCATGGTCTTCCAACCCACCCTGATATTGGGCGAGAGGTGGCGTACACTCTGGACAGATCACCAGTCTATCATGTTTACACCTACAGGCAATTTGGAGTCACCAGTCAACCTAACCCCAAACTGCATGCAAACCTTGAGAAAACATGCACAGGGAAAACATGCAAACCCCACACAGAAAAACCCGTGGTCAAGCGGGATACAAACCCTGAAACTTGTTCTTGTGAGGTGACAGTCCGAGCCATCATGTTGCCCAAGTAACTGTTCAGATGGGAGTTTTTTAAAGACAGTTTTTTGTTCTTGATTGTTGCCGTTAGTCTGGTTTTCAGCGACTGAATGCAGCTCAGTCTGAAATCCACAGAAATGTTGTCTAATTAATTTTGATGCATATGGGTGAATGTGAGCACACGGAATGCTCCTGTACATGTCTGCGTCCTCTTATATATACAATATGTCAGCAGTGAAATCATCAATAAAGGCCAGTTTGTTGGTCTGCAACCTTCTAATTTAGGTGCTGTGTGTTAAAAGGGATATATCTTCTATAGTTTTTTAACATAGCCATATACAAATTAAAGCTGATAGTTGGAAATTTTCACTTTACCTTTCCTATTCTGTGTTGATTAAAGATACTTGACAGTTCTTAAAAATGAAAACCAAAATTGCTGAAACAGTACTCGAAGCAAGTTGACTTCCATCACTTCACTTGGAAAAAATTTTCAGCTTTAAATCTGAGGAATTTTCAGTCATAAAAAGATAAAACTGGTTAAGATGGGCATTTTTTTATATGAAGACTATCACATTCTCTTTTGGTTTAAACAGTTTATTGCATGGCATTGGGGATGTGTGTGTCTGTAACTGACAGTTTTTGCGGAGTGGTTTTTATTTTCATTGAAATACTGCAGCCTAGAGTTTGTCAGGAAATGGAAAGTTTATCATGAATATTCACAAACTAATCTAGCTGCTTCCTTTCTTGTAGGACTGGAAAATGACAAAATAATGTCTGGGGCAGCTGAGGCTTATTTTCCTGTTGTTCCATTTTGTCTGTGTGCCATATTAAATATTTTTTTAATGATCCTTAAATGTTCTCTTTGGCTTGCAGGCGAAGGATTTGCAGATTTCAAGTCTGTCAGCAGTGATGATGGCTTCACAGACTTTAAAACCGCCGACAGCGTCTCTCCACTAGACCCTTCAGAACAGGCCAAGATCTTCCACCCTGCGTTCCCCTCTGCTTTCCCAAACTCTCAGTCTTTACAACTACCACAGCAGCAGCAACAGCCAGCAGTGTCTCTTTCTCAGCCGAAGAACCCTCTCAACATGGCCGACCTGGACCTTTTCTCATCCACAGCTCCCTCTGTTCCTGGTCCTGCTGAAACAAAACTTAGCACATTCCCCTCAGTGTCTGTGCCCCCTTCTCTAGTGCTCCTGCCAGGTGGGGCCAAACCTCCAGGAGGAGGGACAGATGACTTTGGTGACTTTGCCCTATTTGGCTCCTCCTCTGATGCTGCTCAAGCTTCAGCAGCAGGCGGAGCTGCAGCAGCACCTCAGGACGACTTTGCAGACTTCATGGCGTTTGGCAGTTCAGGTGGTGAGCCTAAGAGCGAGAGCAGTGTTGGGGTCCATGGGGAGACCTCCACGCAGCAGCGGCCTCAGCAGAGCTCAGACAAGTATGATGTATTCAAACAGCTTTCTCTGGAGGGAGGCCTTGCCTACGATGACACCAAGGAGAGTGGAGGCGGCTCCTTCTCTTCTCTCAAGAGTGATACAGACGACTTTGCAGACTTTCAGTCCTCAAAGTTCTGCACAGCACTTGGGGCTTCAGAAAAGACTTTGGTTGACAAGGTAGCAGCTTTCAAACAGGCCAAGGAGGACACTGCCTCTGTCAAGTCCCTTGACCTCCCATCCATCGGCGGGAGCAGTGTAGGAAAGGATGACTCAGAGGATGCGCTCTCAGTGCAACTGGACATGAAGCTGTCGGACATGGGTGGAGACTTGAAGCATGTGATGTCGGACAGCTCTCTGGATTTGCCGGGTCTCTCTGCCCACCAGCCCCCCGCTACAGGTGAGGAACTAGTCCGTTTGCTCTGGTGAGGCCCTGTCTGGTCACACACAGTTATTATTCCAGGGCCAGCCAGTGGCCTCTTGTCCCTCACTGCCCACCAAACAATGGGTCATAGGGCAAGTAATGAATTGAATATGCTTAAATACAGAAACAGCTATAACAGACATGAGATTAGACCTATCATGTCATTCATTCTGCATTTCATCATTCATCTCTATTTATTTATTTATTTATTTATTTATTTAAATAACTAGTTCCTTTTTTATTCCCATATTCTCTTTCCACCCTCCCTCCCTATATTATTGTAATTGTAATAACAGAAAGGGCCTGGACAGTATCTCTATTTATTTATAAATGATCAGTGCCTGGCTTTGATGTGTTGGCAGTCATAGTTCAAAGATGAGGTCCCTGGCTGCTCTCTGTGTGACTCGGATTAGCACCGTTTGTTGTGTCAATGCTGCAATGGCAGACATCTCTTCAGTGTACCTCTTGTCTCCACAGGACGGACTCTGTGTAAGAGTATGTGTGAGTGTATGTGTGTATATGTGTTGTTGACGTGTTGGTGCAAGGCAACCAGAAAGGCTAAATTGAATACACATGAGTATGCAACAGGGGTGTTATGGCAATGATCCTCTTGTTTATTCTAATCACAGGTTTCACAGAATAGGCTGCAGTTCACCAAAGGCATTATCTCTAAGCCATCGTTCACCTTTTTATCTGTTGCCATTTGGTTTGTGCTGAATGGATACCAGATAATTTGATTAGCTGAAAAGGAAATAGTACAATACAAAGGAAATTTTGCATGCAACAATAGAAAAGAAACCATTTTCAAAAAGAGCAACAATTTTTTGTCACAATAGCAACTAGGATGTTATAAGCACATTATGGCTGGATGCAGTACAATTTTCAGAGCAGACTGTTGTGTTCTGTCTTGTTTGTCAGCTATTGTATTACCCTGCAGTATGTCAGACTTAATGCAGTGGACTGAATGACCCTCTAATTATGAGATGTTTCTATAACAGTATCTCAGCTTTTTTGCCCCTACCTCAAATTTATGAAAGTGGAGTTAAGGTTTACCTAAATCTTGTTGCTGAAAGGAAATCAACCGAATTTTTCTAATAATCAGGTAACATCCATGTCAGCTCTTCTTTGTCTCCTCTTTCCAGTGCTCATCATTTATTCATCAAGCATCTCACGTAACATGTCATGACTCATATTTCAGAGAAAACATTTAAGACAAAATACTAATGTAACACAAGATGCATTTAATCATTGTCAGGAGAAAGACTTGCAAACCAAACTTTTGTGATTTTTTTTTTTTTTTTTTTAAACATTATTTTAAAGCCCACACACTTTACAGTGAGTTGAGAAAGTGTACAAGTTGATTACCCAACATGTCATGTATTCAACTTTAAGTATTTCAACATATCAGATAATTATCAGTTAAATAATTTGTGTGGCAATTATGTTATTTCATCACGTATTTCATAATTGTTTCCTTTGACTAGAGGAAATCATAAATGTAAACATCCACATTGCCTTATTTCAGTTTTTTGTACAGTGGTAACATTTTAGTTTCACCCAAAGAGGCCTGTCTATACCGAGTGAGACAATGTGTTCAAACAAATGGTTAATGGAGCTGCAGCAAAACAGTTAGGCTACTGTGCATCAGGCAGAGACAGTGCCCAATTTAACATAGATACATTCCTGAGAAGCTGTTATGTTTTCTAACAGCTGCTCCAGATTTCTCTTTCACCCTTATCTATCTGCCATTGTTCTTGGAGAGCTCTGGGACTAACATGTTGTTAAAGTGTAGCAGGCTGAGTAGTTTGAGCACCTCACCGCACTTTGCACTGTGTTTTTGCATGTCTGTAGTCTTAAAGAGACAGTATATTCTTTTTACCATTTCTGTGTTCTTGCAGCATGAATTTATCATGTGTGGCTCTATGGTCTGGCTCTCTGAGGACATAATGAAGTTAGTATTACCCTTCCTGCCTTGCTTTTTGCTGCAGCGTGCCTGCCTTTTCAATTTGTGAAATTGACAAGAACATAATATAAGATACCATTTTATGCATAACAGTATTGCAAGTTGTTTCTATCAAAAGAAACTGTATACATAGATTTAATAGCGTATTTTTATTACAAGAATATGAGCTCTTATTTTGAGACTAGAAAGACTCCTTGAGTTTTGTTGTGAACTATGTAAATGAAATGTAGCTTACAGTGTTTAGTCCATTCAAATATTTTAGTTTAACATTCTAAACTAAACATGATTGTTTTGCTAAAATAGTGGTGTACTATTATTTAAGGGATCATAAGCATTTGTGAACATTAGCCTTTTCTGGACAAATAATTACTGTAGCAAGATAAAAAAAGATGCTGTCTCTTTAATCTGTTTCTGCCTCTGTGATTGGATGTAATTAAGGCAATTTCTGGGGTGTCAGGCATAAGGATGGCCCACTTTGTTTTCTGTAACCCTTTGAGTGCTTGAACAAGATCATGTCACATGTTTACATGCAGTCTTATGCATATAACGTGATCTCCTCCCCATAGATTTTGATTAGAAGAAACACCAGGACTCGGTCTCACTTTGTAACTATACAATTGAAATTTTCATAAGATGACAGTCTCTTAATTTGTGGCTTTTACTATATGTCTGCACTGCTCCTAAAGTGTAGTTTGTACTCTTCAGGTCCTCAAAGGGTTAATGCTTCCTGCCTTGAGCTTTTGTGTTATGAATTCTCTTTCCAACCTGGCTTTTAAAGTGTTCTGTATTCAAATCCTTTCCAAAAAACACCTGTTGCTTTACGTCTTAATAGTAGTAAACCAGTTTGTCATCTCCTCAGAATTACTGATTTTAGTCTGTGAATGTGCCTTCTCATTCTGGTTTCTGCTTCTGTTCCGCAGATTATCTTTGTTTGACCTTCTCACTGTTTGTTTTCTTCCTTATTCTCCTGACTCTGCATGCCCTTGTATTCTAAATGACTGAAATCAAATTTTACAAGTGTTAGTTTGACAAACCTCTTGTTATGATAGACCTCTTTCACAGTACTTTGTGACCTTTCTCTCTCTTTCTCTCTTCTCATGTTGTCGTAATAAATATCACTGTTGGTATTGCTGAAACGCGTACCGTCTTATTTTCTCCTTTCCTCTGAGGCCGTAAAGTGATCCAATAACACAAGGCTTACAGCACTAGATCCTTGTCAATTTCACAAATTGCTTTTTGTATCTGAAGGTTCTGTCATGCAAAATATGAAGGGTTCAGTGCACTTGTTGTGTGCATCTGTGACTGTAAGAAACTAAGAGAGACCTGAATCCTAAAATGTTGACAAATGTGTGCAAATTGTGTAGCTCTTTCAGTTATTATTAGTTATAAAGAAAGTGGTCACAAACCATCAACACAACACAGTCCAAGAAGCACAGTAAGAGGAAAGAGGAAAGACTTTTTATTAATGTTTGAACAGCTGCCAGGAGACAAAATCTTTCAGGTTGCTTTTAGTATAAATAGATCAGCTCTGATTATTGTTAAGAAAGCTGTTTGTCAACAGTGTGAGCAGCAAGTGTTATCACATTGCCAGGCTGGAGGAATGGTTCACTCTAACCAATGTTAGTGTTCTTTGTGTTTCTGTGAAATAATGGCAGTAATTTTTCTTCCTCTTGTGAACATGATTCAGATGAGACATTGAAACAACTGCTCTCCTTGAGATAATTTATTTAGCACCACTCACAAAAATGTGATTGGGAGGTTATACTGCTCTGACGTAGAAAGCATTTGTAGTATAACAGAAACTAGTCAGTATCTAGAACCATCCAATAGTTGAGACTACATGGGATATAAGTGCATGATCAGTTCACACAAATATCCCATCCTCGCTTTTTTTTCTCACTTACCTACTGGTATCTGTCCATGGACATTGTCATGGTTTGGTTGCACGTTTTGAGAGATCTGTGAGACTCCAAAATAGATCAGTGTAAAAAAATGTACTTTGTTTGGTGTACATGTAGGATTAGAAAAAAAAAAACAAAAGAATATTCAAAAGTCTTTCAAAAGTTAAAAGTAGAGTTGCAATTAAAATTTTTTATGAATTGAAAAACAAAATAAAACCTTGAAAAATGCCCATCAGTTTATTCCAGAGCACACAGCATCATTAAATATCTTGTATTGCATAAGACCACAACATTCAACATTTTAAATTTAGTGTATAATGTATAATGTAATGTATAATGAAAAAGAAAAGCAGACAGTTTTAACATTTTCACATTTAAGAAGCTTGAATGATTTGATTTTCGGGATTTTCTTGCTTGAAAAATTTTGCAATTATCAATATTGCACTTTAGTATTTTTTTTAATAATGTCTGGTTGAAATAGAAAGTATGTGGATTATTTAGGATAAAAACAAGTTTCCAGAATGACGTTTGTGTTGAACTTTCATTTAGTGTAATTTTATATTCTGTGAGCAGCACTTGCAAAATTTCATTCACCATAGTGGGGTAGAGGCAGAAATCTCAGGTTTTTAAAAAAGATCTGCATGCTAGATATTAGATGTAAGTGATAAAATATGATTTGTAATAGAGTTGAACTGAACCAATAAGTGTCTCTAAACTATGCAAAGACCCAACTACCATGACAAGAAAAGAGATATCACTTGAATTGTAGATAAGTAACATAGTGATAATCCAGCAGAAATCTCAGTCCCTCAACCAGGCTCATTAATTTACTGCATGACAGCATCTGTGCTATTCCTAGGAGCCACTGGCATGTCTGTGTTGTCATTACAGAAGGAGATGACATGAAATTTGACCCGTTTGGGACTTCAGCCCTCAGCACCTTGGCTAGCTATGACTGGTCAGAAAGGGAGGAATGTCTGCCCGATGAAGTCAGAAAACCACAGGTCTTGGAAGGAGCTTCCTTTTCATCTTTACTCCCTACACAGAGGAAGGAGCTGACCTTTGGCAGCACAGAAAACATCACAGGCAGCTCTGTAGCAAAGATCACCACATCCCTCCCCACAGAAGATGGCTCATTGGCAGATGACAAGTTTGAGGCCTTCGCTGACTTTGGCTCTGGTGGCCAAGGCAGTGTTGATGGTGACGATGACTTTGGAGACTTCACCAGTCCAGCTGAAAGTACACAAAAGTCTGACTCACCTGCTGTCAACACTGAGGTGGGCTCTGAGGGAACCCAAAGTGAGGCCTCTGAAGAGTTTGGAGCCTTCCAGCTGGACAAGCCGAAGTTTGGCAAGTCTGACTTCCTCAAAGCCAGTGCTCAGGCCAAAGTCAAGTCCAGCGAGGAGATGATTAAGAACGAACTAGCAACCTTTGATTTGTCTGTTCAAGGTGAGTCACAGTCATCATAAACATAACCATTAATTGCAGCCATAACTTATTTGAAAATCTTATATTGAAATTTGTCACTTTCCCAGATGATAATTTCTGTAGATTGGTTTAACTGTTTTTTTTTTTTTTTTTTTTTTTTTTACAATGAAAAAAGAGAATCGACAAATTTAAGACATAGGAACTAGAGAATTTCATTGTTTTTTTTCAGACAAACCGATTTAGATGAATTATCAATCGTATTAAGTGTAACTAATTTTCTTTAGATTAACTAATCACATAATAAAAAACATAGTTTAGGCATAAAATGTAATGTTAATATTGGAATTAAAATTCTGACTCTTCTAGCATCCTCTCTCCCCACCCCCCATCAGGTCTGTAATAAATCTATCAGACATTAGATGGCAATGTTGAGATGACAGCCATGCTAAGTGACTGCTGAGATAGATTGAGCAGAGGGCAACAAATCTATGAGCAGAAATTAACCATATATAGTGTTTGCTGGTGTTAAATTCCATGAATAATTTATTAGCGTTTCTTGTTCTGTGATAAAAGCCTGTTTTCCCCATAGATTTATCTCCTGTGCTGACTGTATCTTTGTGAAGAAGAGCCCTTTACCTGCTCCTCTGTGTCCAGTGAATAGTAATCTGATCATGGCGGGGCTTTGGGGCTATGTGGGGAGGATGACACATCTCTGTGGGTGGTGGGAGGGTAGGGGGCGGCCTGGACACATGCATGCACGAAGTGCCAACCCCACTGGAATAGTTTGGGCTTAGCATGTGCGTTTGTGCCTGTGTTTACTATGGTACCCTGCCAGGATACTGTGCCATGTGTGAGTCCCAATGAATAATTCATACCTGCATATTGGTGCTCCTGTTTTGTATGTAATTATTGTTTGTCACAAATTAAGTATTTACTCATGCTGGCCTTGTCCAGGAGGTATTAGTCACAACAGAATGGAAGTAGAATGAATTCACACAAACAGGTGCATTTCTCAAAATGAGTCATCATCATGGGCTGATAAACAGATTTATAAAAAACCTAAATAGTAAATATATATATATATATATATATATTTATATATTTATATATATATTTATATATTTATATATGTATATATTTATATATGTATATTTATATATTTATATATATATTTATATATTTATATATGTATATTTATATATTTATATATATATATATATTTATATATTTATATATATTTATATATTTATATATATTTATATATATATTTATATATATATATTTATATATTTATATATATATATTTATATATATATTTATATATATTTATATATATATATTTATATATATTTATATATCTATATTTATTATATTTATATATATATTTATTATATATATTTATATATATTTTATATATATATTTATATTTATATATGTATATTATATATTTATATATATATTTTATTTATATATATATATTTATATATTATATTATATATTTATATATATATTTATATTTTATTATATATTTTATATATTATATATATATATTTATATATATTTATATATATATATTTATATATATATATTTATATATATATTTATATATATATTTATATATATTTATATATATATATATATATTTATATATATATTTTATATATATATTTTATATATATATTTATATATATATATATATATATATATATATATATATATTTATATATATATTATATATATATATATAATATTTATATATATATATTTATATATATTTATATATATATAAATTCTATTTATATTTATATATATATATTTATATATATTTATATATATATATATATATATATATATATATATAAAAACATTATTTGTCTCCCTCTTTTCTCCTGTCTTTGCCTCAGGCTCCCACAAACGCAGTCACAGTTTGGGTGAGAAGGAGATTGGGCGTTCGCCACCATCTCCTGCTCCAGAGCAGCCTTTCCGAGACCGGTCTAACACTCTGAGTGAGAAGCCCAGCTTGCCTGTTATCAGGGACAAGTACAAAGACCTGACTGGGGAGGTGGAGGTGAGGAGGACATGGCAATAATTTCAGCTCAAGTTATCGCTGTCATTAACCACAGTGCAATTCTTAGGACTGTTAAAGGCTTCAGAGCAGAGAAATTTCCCTGTGTTCTGTTTTCATTGTGTTCATTTGCGATAATTTTGTGTTATTGCAGGAGAGTGAACGCTATGCATATGAGTGGCAAAGGTGTCTGGAAAGTGCTCTGGAGGTTTGTATTTGTTTGTGTGCTGTGTCTGACCTTGTCCCATGGCAAGATGTTATTGTGAGAGTGACTATACAAATGTAGTACAATAATTAGGATAACCAGACATGGTTTACAACTTCTTGTTACACATTTTTTTCTTATCACATATATTTTAGGTGGAATTCTTTTCTGTGCCTTTTCAGAAATAACTTAAGGTAGAAGAAGTCTCTTAGAAAAATAAAAAAAAACACCATACATTCATAAATGCTGCAGCCAGAAGTGAGACAGCATGTCTGCTGCGTTCTGTTTTTTTTTTTTTTAATTGCAGTTAAAAACTTAGCTTTATGAAAGTAGAGTACATTTACAAACCTGGGCTAATACAGGTTAAAAACACTTTGGAGCAGAGGTTATAATTGTGGCAAACATATTGGCCAGCTGATATAGATGATTATATGTCTTAATGCTGGCCTCTGTCTTCCCACCTGAAGGTCATCACCAAAGCTAATGACACCTTAAACGGCATCAGCAGCTCCTCTGTCTGCACTGAGGTCATCCAGTCTGCTCAGGGCATGGAGTACCTGTTGGGTGAGGAAACACAACCTACACACACCTATGCATACACACAATTATCAACAAGCCAGGAGTTGTGTACATTAAAGGACAGGAGGTTGTTTGTGTCCTCACATCCTCTGAGGGACAGAGGGGCCAAGATTAAAACAAGCTCTCATGTGATGGCTTGTCTCTGCCTGGTCTGACAAGGTCCTGCTTCCTTTTTGTGTTTCTCTGCTTTTAATGAGCTGTGAGCAGTAAAGACATCACAGGAAGCCACTGGACACAGCAGGCCTCTTGAAAATTGCACAAAAAGACCAACTAGACATGTTGTTTCTGAATTGTGTACTGTTGTATTTACGTTGTCAGGTGTGGTTGAAGTTTATCGTGTCGCCAGGCGTGTGGAGTTGGGCATTAAGGCGACAGCAGTATGTTCTGAGAAGCTGCAGCAGCTGCTGAAGGACATCAGCCGTGTGTGGAACAACCTAATGGGCTTCATGTCTTTGGCCAAGCTTGCTGTAAGATGCTTAAAAACATCTAAACATACCAGAGCACAGAACCAGTATAAAATTGAAATACACGCAATAATATGTGCAGCTGATTTTATTCCTTTCTATTACCACCCAGACATGTGTATACTTTCTAAGTGCAGGTACACAAATACATATAACAGAGCATTGAAGGTCATCACAATAAAAACAAGCTGCCAATAACATGATGAATTGTCAGTAAGTCCAGTATTGTCAGTCCATTAGGTTAAAATCAATGATCTATTGATTTGGACACAGTGTAGCTAAAGCCTTTTGGTAGGCTGGTGTTTAGATCAACAGGGTTGACAAGGACTGTATAGATTTATTTCTCTAGCTGTCTGCTAGTGTCTGTAAAACAAACAGAAGAAGAGCTCTGTTCGAGACTGAGCAAATGTTTAATTGAAATCTGGAGGTATGGTAGCATTTAGATGAAGTCAAGCAAAGTGTTTATAAAAGTCACTAATGCTTAGAGGTATTTACTGTAAGCAGACTGCTGAAATGACTACATTTTGCCCCACAGCAGGAAGTAAAATATGTTGTTTTTTGTGTGTGTATATTTTGTGCTTGTGTGTGTCTGTAGCCTGATGAAAGCTCCTTGGATTTCTCCTCCTGTATTCTGAGGCACGGCATCAAGAATGCCAAAGAATTGGCTTGTGGAGTTTGTCTACTCAATGTCGACGCTCGCAGCAAGGTCTGTGCACATAATACACACACACAACACAGACCTGTTAATATCAGTGTGTGTTTTTTTTTTTGTTTTTTTTTTTTTAAATGTGTTCGTCCACAGCTGATAACAACTGGCATTTCTTTGACTCTTAAACGTTTTGCAGAACAAAGAAGAAAGCACTATTGGACGTCTGTTTAAACGAGTATGAGACTATCAACTGTCAACTAAATCTTACTCCACTCTTTCCCACTGGGGGCCTCTGGGACCTATTCTTCTTTTACTGACGAGCCCAATAGGGAGCCAAAGTGATAAGATTCACTTCTCTCCACTTCTCCTCTCCAACAGTTGACTCACTAGAAACGTAATGTAACAGAAAGCAACAGCCAAAGTGACATTCAGAAACTTAACCAGGTGGATCACTTGGCTGTTCTCTAAGCCCCATCCCCCCCTTAGTTAATGTTTTCCAGCTTTCTCTGTTTGCATGACACTCACATTATGTAGTTTACAGTGGTAACAGTGGCAGACCACTCAAAATATTAAAAATAACTTTTGAAACAGTGGCCCCTTGATTTTAAGCAGTAGACAAAGGTAGGTTTTGTCACCCCCAGTTAATTAGGCAGTTAACAAATGTTAACTCTAACCAATGAGAAAGCTAATCAGTTTGTTCACAGATAATATTGGCTTGAAAATACAACATCCTAAATCCAAAAGAGAACAGGACAGAGCAGTTAATGTTAAACCTGAGCTCTAACAGCATCCGGTATCAGCTTTCATACACAGTCTGCAGTGGAGGTGCTAGTCAGGGACACGGCTTTGTTTACGCAACATGTAGCTCCACAAATGAATTGTAGTTACGTTACTGATGTGCTCCTTGTACTTAGAAGTAAGATTTGGTTACTAACTATAATGTGGGTGCTAAGCCAGTTATCCAGATATGTTAACTAATGCAACTGATGCAAAGGCAAGAAAAAACCTTCTAACCTCTGTAGATGAGTATTACACCACTTCAAAATGTGGAGAATGCCAAAGATTGACAGGTTTATTGTGTCTACTTATATGGTTGGTAAGCTTTGATCTAATAAACACTGTTGAGAGGAGGAGTTCAGTGAAGGATCAGTACAAAAAGTGTGTTTTGTGTGCTCTGGAAATAAATGAAAGAGGAGAGTTGACACTTTGGCACCTCGGGCCAGGCTTTTGCATTCTGGGATTGGTTCTTCAAGGTCATGAAGGTTGTCACTTAGCCTGGGAAGGGTTTCATTTTCTATTCTGTCACCTCCCTCTTGGGGTAGCTACTCACCTCACTCCCCTTTAACCATCAGTCTGATAACTGCTCTGTCATTAACTCTGACTGGGGCACTGGGGCAGAATGGCTGAATGTCTTCCTCCTCACCTGTGGTGACAGTGATTTTCACACATGTGGGCCATTCATGGGATTCTCAGACCCTGCGGTTTAGAGGGTAGGCTGATGGTGCTGATTGTTTCTCATGTTCCTTTTGCTGCTCAGCCCGAGCCAGATGGATGGTTCCGACAAGATATGGCATCTCAGCTGCAAGCACATGTGGCTGAGATAATGTACCTGCACACACTCACTCTCTCATCTCACTCTTGTGTGCATAAAGGGAGGCTGAAATTAATGCAGTTTTATTTGTCTCTGTGCCACTAGCATGAGATTAATAACCTGTCTTTTAATTACATTTTTGGCAGAGCTACACTGGTAAGAATGCATAAAAGCCAAGTAGAGAATAGCAACCCCTCAGAGTATAATGAAATGAAAGAACGGCTTTGGCTACAGCAGACGGCACTGATGGTTGCATTGTCCTGTAGTGAAGAGGCACTAATTTGTTTTTCAACCAAATGAACAGAAGGGTGGGGATGTTGATGTAGCATCAGAGAAATGTGAAAAATGCTTAGGATCAGGAGTGTAATTGCTCTGGTTCAATTCATGCAGTGAATTTTATTGTTAATACATACAGTGCTCATAAATTTACATACTGCTGACACGTTTTGAGAAATATTGGGCATATATTGGAAAATACAGTATAACTGAACATGCAGAACCTGTCTGCCTTTTTAAAGTCATAATGATAATTGCTAAAGATACAGTCTTACCACTTTCCTTGTAAAGAAAAGTTTTTTGCATGATCTTTTATATCTTACAAAAATGACCAGTATTTTTCAAATTGTGCCATAGGTATCTAAATTTATGAGCCCAAATGTATATATACACAAATGTATATAGCCACGTGTAGTCAGAGCTGGAATTGTCCACAGATGGTCCCTGTCTCACTTTGGTGCTAATGGACCAGTCATTTTGAGGTGCAGCACTCGTGTCATCTCTTCTTCTTCTTCAGCTTAGGAGGCAGGGATGGGCAACCTCCAGCAGCTTCATCTCATCTTAGTTTGTCACTCAAGGCAGCAGCAGTTACAAGTTTTATAATAAGTGATATTTTACAGCTAATGATGCTCAAGCTCCTCTGCTAAATGATAAATGCTAATTTGAGCAATTACAAGGAGAAGCACTGGAAAAGATTTTAAATTGAATAATTTAGCATTTCTGGCCATTTATATTAAGGCAAGTTTCTGAAGTGCCTCAAGGATTTGAATTGATTATTGAGTGTGTGTAACGTTGACAGCAGTGCTGACGAAAGTTTACATTTCAACTTTTGACAGCTTGTTCTATAAATTATTTTACTTTGTGAATGTGTTGTTGGGTTGTCCATCTCTGTCACAGCAGGTTAGCAGGGTTCCCACACATCTCAAAAAAAAAAAAAATGTCATGGACATCACTTAACTAGGCTTTGAAAGTCTGGGAAGTATCAGAACAAAATGAAACAAAAAAATTTTCAGAAAAATAGTCTGTCTCAGTCTTCTTGCTTACATCTTCAGATGTGTTATTTTGACCAACCAATAATCTAAAACCCAGAGATGTTAAGTTTAAAACCCATAAATATTGACTGGAAATCTTTTTTTATTTTTTGATTCTTAAACATATACTGTGGCTCATCATCGTTTTCAGCAGTCTGCTCTTTTTTGGTAAATTGCATCCATGACAATGTAATTGTAATGGAGATTTAGGAAAGTAAAATTGAGAAGACACTTTGGACTTTTGCTTTGCAAGTTGTTGACAACAAAATAGCCCAGAAAAGACATTTAGAATCTATTTTTGTTTTGACTGATAAATCATTTCAGTTCTAATTATAGCCTTTGGTTTGATAGCACTTATGGTGTTCAATTAATGGTTCTGCTACAACTGTTGGACATATTTCTGGTCAAAACCACTTCAAAAGTAAAATCTGCCTAAATCACAATGCTATATAGAGATTTACAAGTGAAGTGCCATTGCAGAAATAGCTGGTTCTCCTGTTCTGTCTACAACCTGGATTGATCTATAAACAACAGTGGCCTAGCTGTGGCAGAGTGCTACTGTGATATACCTGACACAGACTGAAATCTTCAATCAATATTTCAGATCAGTGAAGGCAGATTCTGGGAGAGACAATGTGTAGGAACCCTGATGGTAATAACTTGGATTCTTTCACGCTTTCATGCACGAACATACTGGGAAAAGGGAGCTTTGTGCTGACCTGAATGTTTGCCTGTTGCTCGCTCTGTGCACTTTTCTTTGCCCTGGGCATTGCATCAATATGCCTCAACATGCTGACTCCTCTTGTGCTTACAGGCACTGACTAAAGACAATGACAGGAAGTTAAGGGTAATTATGCTTCTTTTATTATAAATTCTTATGAAAATTTTAAAGCAGAGTGTAGTAAACTTTAATGTTGTTATGCAGTCAAGTAGTGACAGAATCTGTAACCTTTACGTGCAACTACAAAGGTCAGGTGAGGTAGTACAGTCACTGTTCCATCTGACGAGCTCCAGCATGAAAGCATGTTTACCGTCATTCTTGTTTCGGAGTAGTAAGCACTGGCTGTTTAAAAGGCTTAATAATGTAAAACCTCTGTCTAGGTAAAACTGAATAAATCAGCCTGCGATCTCTGCCATGAAGCCTAACAGAGGCAAAGGCTCTGGAGTGAAAGAGGGGAGGTATTACACTGTGTCTTTGTGTGACCACCCTTTTATTTTGCATCGTCTCCCTCCAACATTTCCAGCTTTGGCAGTCCTAAGTGCAGGTTTGTGGAAATAAGTAGGCCAGGGCACAAAAGAGCTCCTAAAGGAAATCGCCTGCTTGTGAAATCTGAGTCTGTGAGAAAAAGCAGTGAGTGGAAATGTGTTATTCACTTTGTGTGAGAAAGCCCTTCATCCAGCAGAGCATCTGTGCTGCAAACTTAATTTGGGCAGGTGGGGACGCAGTTGACTTGATGGTGTGTTGTGGTGTTTGGATTTTTTGTTTGTTTGTTTTTGTCTGTTTTGTTTGTTTGTTTTTTTTCAGATGCAGTTGTTGCTTTCTGCATGTGTCTCCCCTCTGTTTCTGTGTGGGAAGCTATGATTCACTGTGCATGACTCATTCCTATCTCCAGCTTCAGCTCCAGCATTTCACTAGGGATGCAGACTCTTAAACTGCATCTCACACGCATTAGCATCTGATGATTGCACACAGTGCTGCAGCTGGGCACAGTGATATGCGTATGACAGTGCTCAGGTCAGGGTCAGATCTCCATTTTTCACTTTCTGGACAGCTACAGTGGTTACAATGGTTTCCAATATAAAGAAGCTCAACAAAGTTTGGGCTTTTCAGGTAAAAAAGCAAAACGTAATGACGCATCAGGTTTGGCTTGAGCATGTTTTGTCACAGTGGAGATGTTTGCCCTTTTGTCTATTGCAAAATCAGTGGATTTATCCATATTTACTAGTACCAAGGATGGACAATGAAATTCCGTTAACCTTACTCACTGTGAAACAATGGCACAGCAGCATGTGTTTAAAAGGTCTCAGAAGAGGTTAGGTCCTAATCAGGTCCAAGCTATTTTTTTTTTTTTTTTACTTTCCCCCCAATCTCCAGATGTAGCATCTCAAGGCAGTCTTCATTGTTTTCATGCCTTGATACTTTGTCTGACTTACTGGCAAAATCAACAAGGACCGAGCGTTGAAGAAAAGAAGCGTTCACCAGGATGTGTCTAAAAGTTCTGATATCCAGTAGTTTTCTTTCCTTATTAGAAACATGTTTTGTAGTGAACACAATTCTGTGTGCAGTTGAACTTCACCTCTTCATCCCACAGAGCTGTGGAAAACTCAGTCTTGAGTACATACAGTGTATAATATATAAAGGAGGTTGCCTTGCATACACATTAGCGACCTCTAAAGCCTCTGTCTCTTTCAATGTAATGTGATGTTCTTATTCCACTACAATCACAGAAATGCCAGAGGCTGTCTTGCCTCCACAACTATCTCCAAAACCATAGATGTGTTACAGCATGTAGGAGCCTTGTTCTTTGAATTTCGACATAGATAGATACTTTATTCATGACGGGAGTCTAAAGCAAAAAAAATGCTGATATTGAGCTGAAAGTTAGTACGTTTATTCAGACTCCTTGTAAGCAATCATTTAGATTTAATCAATGAGACTTTCCTAGCATTTGGCTCGTGCGACAGAGTGATCTGCACTTTTAATTTGTACCTATTTATTTGTGGTGGGGTTTTTTTTTTCCTTCTTTTCCTTGGACAAGTACTGACACACACTTTTTGTCCAGGCTGTTTTTAATGAGAAGGTTGAGTCCCTAGCAGGTATTGCAGCGTCCAAACCTTTAAGTCCTTTTCTTGTCAAGGGCTGCTTTTCTCAGATGCAGCTTGGCTGTAGGTTGTAATACATAAAAGCTAAATTTGTAACACACTGCTGCTCTTAAATAGGATGCCAAATGAACGTTGGTGTCCCAAGTTATTATTTTAACATTAGGTTTAAAGGCTGTAACATTAGTATATAATAATAACCCTAGTTGGGTTTACAGTGTTGCAAAGTGGAAGGGGCCGCTGGAGCTGGAAGTTTTTTGTCCTCACCCGGTAATCCTATTTTAAGTTTTTTTTTTTTTTTAAATGATTCTGTATATTCAGTGTTAACACAAATTCTATTGAAAAGTTGCATTTTGTCTGTAAGTTTGGTATGTTCGGTGAGTTTAAATACTACAAAATCCATGAGCCAGTCAGAGATTCAGAGCTGCAATCCACAGCCATCGTGAATTCAAAATGCTTCTCCGTCGCAGTTAATGTGATTCTGTAGTTGAATTTGCTCATGATCTATTTTGAATTTAAATGTGAACTAGTTTAAGATATAGATTATGTTGTCAATTTTTCTATGGAAAAAACTTGGATTTTCACTTCTGGCACCAGGGGCATTCAGAATAGCACCACTGAGTTTGCACCTTTTTTGTTTGTGACTCAGGTTTTCAACATGTCACCTTCTCCCTCTGACAGGCGTTCAACTCAGAGACCGACAACTTCAAGCTGCTGTATGGGGGCCACCAGTACCACGCTAGCTGTGCCAATTTCTGGATTAACTGTGTGGAGCCCAAACCTCCGGGCCTCATCCTGCCTGACCTGCTCTGAGCCTTGGCTGCCACTGCCATGGTAACGACACACGAGCTAATCAACGCCAGATAGAAAGCACAGCCCGCCGCCTCAGGCAGAGAGGGAAAGAGGATGCTTAAAGTCACTGGGTCATTTTATTCATTTGTTTTTTTTAATTTAGAAATCTCTGCTACTCATTTGGTGAACTCATCTGCCATACAGGCTGTGCTCATGTTTTTCATATCCATCGTCCATGGTATCATTGTACCTTTTTGTTGTTCCATTTAAATTACCTAAAACAAATATGTTAGCTTTGTAGCTTATATTTAAATCTATTAAGAATGATGCTTTAAAATATTTCCCCAGATTTTGCTGCAGAAAAAGACAATATGAAAAATAATGACTTGGGAGACTTGTATTTAAATTAAGTGTGCAATATCGCGGAAAACACTGGCAGAGGAAGTCTGTAAACACCTTGGGTTTTTCATGTCACTTGCTCCTTTGATTCTGAATTTTATTCATGATTCCCTGTTTTCCCACTGAAGCAGAGCTGTTGAACCATGGACCTGTTATTGTACTTGAATTACATTGGTGGGACGGGCCTGTTTGATGAACCTCAGTGGCTCCTATGGTTTTAATATCTTTTCTGAAAATCTTTTAACATTCAAACCATCACTGCTGTGCTGGAGGGCAGATAGATGCCTATCTTCTCATGGACCTTGTTGAAGGAACTCTTTTGAATGCCTTTTGCACTGTTGAAAGGAAACTTCAACACATCTTGTGGTGTTCAGATAGTATTTTATAGGCATTTAGGGGAAACTAGCAGTGTTTTTGGTACTTGAAGGGAACTGTGTTAATGGTGTTTTTTTTTCCTGTGTTGGTGTAGTGTGCAACTAAAGCTGAAAGTGCAGAAGAGGTAGACTGTGATTCTCAACGTTTTGTAAATTATGTTGATGCTGCAGCATTGCAATTCCAACTAACTGTATTGTGAATGTGATGTAAATAAATATGATTACAGAGTATTTGAAGTGTCACACATTGATGAGATTGGAAAGTTCTTTTTTTCTACTTTTAGGGCAGTATGCTAGTAATAAAGTTCATCTCTCTATACACCATGTTATTGGCTGCTCTAATTGACTGGATTCTAGCACATGTTCAAGTATATACATAAGAGGGCGGTTTTTCTTTTCTAATGTAAACTGCACATTAGCATACTAATCCTCAAATCCATTTGTCTGGACTGGTAGAAATTAAGTACGTTGTTGGAAACCAAACACAGTCTGACCATATCCTGGGAACTAGAACAGAAACCCCATTAAACACTATGTTACATAGGTTTATTTTACTGTAAAGCTGTAACCATGAACTTTCAAATCACCCAAGATTTGTGTAATAATGTGAACTACACACTTAAAAATGAGCCATGTTCTTTTTGATTTTCTGATTGATGCTTTTTCTGAATGCCTGAATGTTGCTGCACATTTTCATCTGTCATTTCAAACAATAATCTACTTTCTCTCTGGCCAAAGAGGCCTCATCTCCATCACTTTGCCACAAAATGGAATAAATTCTCCTTCAACAAGCCTGCTGGGCCATCGCTGGCGCTTGAGCTCAGCCAATCAGAAGAGATGTCTGGGGGCTCTGTGGAGCCAGTCTCATTATCATTCTCACACTCGTGTTCAGGTGTGTTCTCCAGCATCCATTTTATCTTTTCAGCTCGCTAATTCATTTCCTGCAGAAAATGAATTCATCTTCTCTCATGGTGAACACCAGGATTACAGAAAATTACAAACGCTGTAATCAATTACTGATTCAGGCTGTGTAATTTGAATTGTAGACTGTGTCTCACCTTCCTGTGCCTGTCATCTTCACGCCTATTGTCTGTGATGCTGTTCTGAAATTATGACTCTGGAACAGGAGCGAGATTGAAGTGATACTGTGCTGTACTGACTGCTGTTCTTTGGCGCTTCACGGCCATGGCCAGTCATATTATGGATTAAAAACGGCTGCATCTTCACATGAAGTTCAACTGATTGGCGTCACCCTGGGGAATAGTTCATGCTTCCTGCTTTACTTTGTTTCTAATAACATTTCCATCCACAGAGGTTTGAAATGCTGCTTTTTTTTAATGTTCACAGGATTCATAGTGCTAATAGTGGAAGAGCTCTAACATATCAAGAGTGTCTTCTCTCCTTGATGAATAACCTAAAACTACTAAAATTGCAATGTTACAATGTCAAACTAATTACAATGTCAGTTGGGCATTGAGAAATTGGTAAATTGTCTGGTAGTTCAAGTGACAAAAATGTGAAAATTATGACTGGATATGGGATGTCATGAAAGTCATGCCTTAGTATGAAGTGTAAATTATGCCTTAGTATAGTATGTCACTATGCCTTATGTATAGTGAAACGTATGCTTTTGTGTGGTATGATGTGAAAATCATGTCAATGTGTTGAGAATTATATTTTAATATCACATGACAAATATGCTTTTGTATGTTATGACATGAGTGGTTAGTTTTGTCACCTCACTGCAAGAAGGTTCCGGGTTTGAATCCTGTGTGGAGTTTGTATGGTCTTCCTGGAAAAAACTGTAGATAATGGATGACATGGATGTTATGACATGAAAATTATGCCTTAATTTGGTATATGGTGAAAATTATACCTTAGTATGGTATGTCATTAAAATTTATTCCTGTGAAAATTCTGGTTTGGTATAGTAGGTAGTTATAATTACACATTATTATGTCAGGACAATTTTGCCTTACTGTAGTGTATTGTAGTGAAATATGTCTGTATGCATGTCATTAAGGTTACACTTAAAATGTATAACATTCATCAGTCCATTATCTACTGTTTACTCTTACTCTTTACAGGGTCGTTGGGGGCTGGGACCAGTCACAGCTGACAGTGGGTGAGAGATAAGATGCACCCTGGATAGATCACAGGCTGACACATAGAGACAGACAATCACAGACAGACAAACACTCACAAGTATAGGCATTTTAGAGTCACCAGTTAACCTAACCCCAAACTAGATGTCTTTGGACTTGGAGAAAGTTAGAGTACCTAGAGAAAATCCACACAGGCAACCCCCACACAGAAAGGCTGGATTCAAATCCAAAAGCTTATTGCTGTGAGACAAACCACTGCTTCTCAGTGCTGCTCTAAAATTATGCCCTGACCTTTACCTGACTCTGGTATATGGTGATGAAATATGTTTAGTGTAGTATATGGTAAAAATCATGCCTTTACTATATTACTATACAATATTATGTTATGTCATAATTAAAAGAATTAAAAAACAGAATTGATCCTGGTGCACCCAGGAGAAGGAGTGTGTCCACTTCATCTGATTAGTATCTTTGCAGATGATGTGGTGCTGTGAAGCAGCAGGGAGGACATGATTCGATGCCAGAAAAAGGTGGATTTCTCCTTTTCAGATAGTGAATACATTTTTGCCTCAAGCGGAGGAGTTCAAGTATCTTGGAGTCTTGTTCTGGTTTGAATGTAAAATGGAGTGGGAGACTGACAGACAGATTGAGCCAGCATCACCAGTAATGTGGGAACTGTACCAGACTGTCAGCTATAGCAATCAAACTTTGGGTAGTGGCCAAAAGAATGAGACTGTGACTAGAAGCGGCCAAAATTAGCTTCTTTCATAGGGTGTCTGGGCATGGCCTTATAGATAGGCTGAAGAGCTCTGATATCGAAAGGACTAGCTGAGGTGGTTTGAACGATTTTCACATATGTGCAACTGGTAGAAGGCCCCCAGGGCAGACCCGGAAGAGATTACATATCTCTTCTGGTCTGGGAACAACTTGAGATCCCCCAGGGAGAGCTGGAAGTAGTTGCCTGAGAGAAGGATGTCCAGACTGCCTTATTGAACCTGCCACCACAACCCGATCCCAGTTAAGCAGTAGGAAATAGATGGATGCCACCATATTTAAACCTTGCACACCTTATATGATGAAAATTATGCCTTATTTGAGTGTAAGGTGAAAATTATGGCTTACTATAGTATGTGGTCCACCACTGGTGCCCCGTTGTCTTCACAGAGAGCAGGTTCACTCTGAGCACATGTCACAGGCTCAGAGAGTCTGGAGGTGCTGTAGTGAACATCGTGGGTCCTGTAACATCAGTGAGAGTGACTGGTTCGTTGGTGGGTCATTGATATTCTGGGGAAGTGCAGTATATCATTGGAGGGCCACACAGTCCTCCGTGTCATAGCCAACAGTGCCCTGACTGTTGTGAGGGAACATGTAAACTTTGGCTCCAAGGAATACTGATGGGGATTTTGGTTCTGTGATGGATTGGGACTACCTAAAGTTTTTTTTTTGTGTGTTAATAACTAATACAGAGGATAAATTAAATCAAAGCCATCTGATGAAGCACAGCTTTACATCAAATGAGCCCAATTTTAATTAAAACATTTGTGGTCTGTTGCCTGCTTCCTTCCAACTTGTTTTTTTTTTAATTGTATTCTTTTTATGAGATTTGTTGATATTAGTTAAAAGAAAACACTAAAAGGCAGGACTTTCCTAGATTTATGATTTCCCCATTAATGACCAGGACACAAATATTAGTCATTCTCACTGCTGGGATGTTGAGTACTAATTGAATACAGCTTCATGGCTTTCAGTCCTTTGCCTCAGTGTCCGTTCTATCAATCATTTCAGACAGTTGAGGCTCTAAAGGCGACAGACAGATGAGTCACTGCTACACCACAGAGACGACACTCTCATTCAACCACTCACTGAGGAAGAATGACTTGTTTCACAACAGCCCAAATTGTATCAGCTAAGGTCTCCTACCTGTGCTTCAGATGTGAAACAGGTTTTCTCAGTAACCCAGCAAAAAGTATGCAGATCTTCTACCTAGGTTGAGGTACTAATAGAACAATATAGTAATACTCTGTCCTGTGTAAAAGTCCTGTACTAAACATCTTACTTAACTAAAAAAATAAAATAAAACTGAAGTACAGTGGTAGTAATTCAGATTGGCCCATTCACACTGTATGCAACCAGTTCTCATTCAATGGCTTTTTTCTGCCTATTATTTTCTACATTTTGGATTAATGCTGAGCCATGAGGCTGTTCTGCTCACGTTTGCAACTGCTGTAGGACTAAAAAAAAAAAAAAAAACATACAAGCTTTCGATCCCATCTAACATTGAGGTATATGTTGCTGTGTGGCTAAATCAGGTTGTCAAATTATAACTAACAGCTCTAGTGAGGCTGAAATTAAAGCAGCAGTGACAACAGCGTGTTTATACAGTATGACTAAACAGCATTGTGCGTAT